>NC_082693.1:37852672-38182672 GCF_949987515.2 Delphinus delphis | reverse complement strand
AGGGGCTCAGAGGGAGGAGAGAGAGATTAGATACTTCTCCCTGCTCCTCCTTGCTTCAAAACTAATTCTTTGGTAATAGTTCCATGCCTCCATGACTACTGTTTCATCCAGGCGGCCCATTCTCCATGGCTCCAGCTCTCATTGGGCACTGGTTACTTTTTTCTTATCCTTAGGACCACTGAGGTTGAGGTGGTAATGATTTCCTGTCACTCCTATACTCCATTTTTGTTCCCTTAACCTTGCCCACACATCTGTCAATGACCTTTCTTCAAAGTCTCTTCTGGGAAAATTATATTTCCGGCTTGGACTCTGATGGACACACCTCACCTCTTCCATTTCCTAAACAGACAGCACTTCTCTGGCTAATAGGATCCTTGGGTCAGTCGCAGAGCCTCCCTGCCCATAATTCTTCCATTACTTCCTATATGAGACACCCAGGCTCTGATCCACTCTGTTCCTTCCATTTGGAGAAGATTCTACTCCCTCTCACCATCAGCCAGTCCTTTCAAAACGGCCTGGTGGTAGACACTGGTGGACATTGTCAAGGCTATGGCCGTAAAACTGTGTCCTCTTCTGGCCATCATCAGGCAGGACTCCTGGGCGTCTTCCTACCTGAAGGGAAACAGTGCCAGAGTGAAGAGCAGGGATGATGCAGGTGGATATTAAACAGGAAAGGAAAGAAGAGAAAAGAAAGACAGATGCATTAAAAAATTGTATGGACATCCCAGACACTAGTCAAATAAGAGAAGTATTTCCGTGTTGGTCAGGAGATGATGGAGCTGGTAGGAGGGAAGGGAAGGTAGAATGTGGTGCTCAAGATAAAGCCCAAACTCCTCGACATGCGTGACATTCAATGACTTTCCTGGTCTGACTCAAACTCAGCTTTGTAGACTTCCAGGCTACTGCCTGTGCACTCAGGCACCCCACATTTCCAAGCTACTTGCTCTCCCCCTAAGTCTCTGAGCTTTTCCCTCTGAATAGAAAATGCTTCTCTTTGAGATTTTTATTGCTGTGTAATGAGTATCACATAGGTAATGGCTTAAAACAACATCCATTTATGATCTCACTGTTCTATAGGTCAGGAGTCCAGGCAGGCTCCACTGAGGTCTCTACTGAAAGTCTCACAAGGCCAAAATCAAAGTGTTGGCCAGGGTGGGCTCAGATCTGGAGGTTCTGGGGAAGAATCTGCTTCCAGGTTCATTCGGGCTTTTGGGAGAATTCATTACCTCATGGTTGAAGGACTGAGGTCCTGGGGTCCTGGCTGGCTGTCAGCCAGGAGTCTCTTTTAGCTTCTTTAATCCATCCTCATCCCTTCCCCTGTGGTTTCTCCATCTGCGAAGCAGCAATGGCATGTTGAGCCCTCCTCATGCTTCAGATCTCTCTGCATTACTCTTCTGACACCAGCTAGATAAAATCCTTTGCTTTAAAGGCTCGTGTGATTAGATTAGGCCCATATGGACAATTTCCCTTTTGCCATATAATCATAGGAGTAATACCATCCATCTTAAAATTCTGCTCGCCACACTTTCTGTCCTTAGTTCAAATGCTACCACCACTGTAAAGTCTTCCTGGTTAATTCACTCAGAATTAACTGCTCTCCTAGCACATCACTGGCCCTCCATTCAACCTCTTATCTCATTGTATTCAATATTAATGAGCAGTTTGAGAATAGGAACCATGTCTTACTCATCTTTGTATCTTCTGTTGCACCAATGCCTCCCACTTAGTAGGTGCTCAATAAACACTTATTAAAAGACAAGTAGGAAGGAAGGAAGAGAGAGAGAGAGGGAGAGAGAGAGGGAGGGAGGAAGGAAGGAAGGCAGGAAGGCAGAGGTAGAGGCTATAAGGGACATAATGTCTAGCACCTGAAAAGTCACCTAGTCTGAAGGATTACATCTCTATAAAGATATTGAGGACACTAGGACCACTTCATTTTTTTAAAACAAGTTTCCCCCTCCTCCTCCTGTTCCTGTTCCTACTTTTCCCCTTTCTCTTACTTCTCCTTCTTCCTCAAACTTGATTTGGAAGTTTCAGACTCAGCACTCATTTACTACACCAAGGGGTCAAGAATTAATGCTTGATACCTTTGTTTCCCAGCAAAGTGCATAGTCTATTCGTTAAAAGAACCAATTCAAGAAATTCGTCCTAAATTTTGTAAGCCCAGCTGTCATTCCCTCTCTCAAAGGGCCGGGGTCAAGAGGCCAGGCCACAAAGGACAGAGTCAGGGCACAAGCTCCTCCTGCAGGGCTTCTAAGTTGGCCTTTTCTGATTCTTCTCACATGTTTCCAGTTTCCTGTTCTTCCTACCCCAGCCCCAGGTACCGAGATGGAGAGAGGTAACCCGATTAGGGAAATGCATTCTTCTGATGCATTGACACTTAAAAAAAACTAATAAGTGTAATGCACAGATATAGTAAACACAGAAACTGAACAGAAAGATTAGAGAAAAGGTAAAACTCTCACTCTATGCAACCCTCACCCAACCTAAGTTTCAGACCCTAAGTTCGTAGAGGAACCTCTCTCCAAATGTTGTCTCCGCTAACAGTTACTTATAACTCCTTCCAGAGAAAAAATTTTATGGTACCTGCATTTCAAGCTCAATAATAATACTTCTGCAGCTAGTACACAGTTTAACTGGGGCCTGATTTCCATAAAGATCATTTTCTCTTCTCTGAACTAGTAAGCCAATTTAGAAGCGGTTAACAAAACCGTTTTCCAAGCAAATTAAAGTATTGAACCTATTTACAGTTCATCCAAGATGACGATGAACCGTGTTATTTTAATCCCCCAGGTAACAGCTTCCTCTCCTCCTCCCCACCGCCATGCCCTTCTCATCTCCCAGTTCATCTGTCTGCTACTCAGATGAAAGTAGTCAAGAAGTTCAGAAAGACATTTTCAAGGACGTTTCAATATTTTCTCTCCAGAAGATAGAATGTGAACAAAACCATCTCCCTGGTACTTTCCCATCTGCCTTGACCTCAGCCCTTCATGGACGCAGCAAGAAAGCAATGACTGGGACATTCAGATAATTAACAGCCATAGTGTCGTAGGCACGAGGATCCTTGTTAGTTGCAAAATAACATCCTTGCTAGTTACATTCTAATTTACCTGATAGGATATAATTTGGAACATTTATTGAAGTTGTGTTTGTGTGTGTGTGTGTAACTTTGTTTTTATTCAGGTTGGCAATCTTTCTGTTTTGTTTTGTTGGGTTTTTTTTGCAGTACGCGGGCCTCTCACTGTTGTGCTCTCCCGTTGCGGAGCACAGGCTCCGGACGCGCAGGCTCAGCGGCCATGGCTCACGGGCCCAGCCGCTCCGCGGCATGTGGGATCTTCCCGGACCGGGGCACGAACCCGTGTCCCCTGCATCAGCAGGCGGACTCTCAACCACTGCACCACCAGGGAAGCCCAACCTTTCTGTTTATAAATAAAGCTTCAGTAGAAGCAAGTGAGGCCAGCGCTGGGTACATCTGGGCTGAGCAAGTTCTTAATTCAAAGACATATCCTAAGAGAGATCTAATGATCTAGATGTTGGGGGTCAACCTTGGGCAAAGGTCTCCATCTACTACTTCAGATACCTTTTTCATCCCCACTCCCATTATCTATACATCTTTTCTCTATTTATACCTTCATGGATCATCTTGACTCTGCAATCCTCTAAACTAGCTTTCAGACAATCTAAAATTCATTTAGGTGTAAAGTCATTCATAAAACCTAAAGCAGGGCTTCCCTGGTGGCGCAGTGGTTAAGAATCCACCTGCCAATGCAGGGGACACGGGTTCAAGCCGTGGTCCGGGAAAATCCCACATGCCACGGAGCAACTAAGCCCGTGCGCCACAACTACTGAGCTTGCGCTCTAGAGCCCGAGAGCCACAACTACTGAAGCCTGCGTGCCTAGAGCACGTGCTCTGCAACAAGCTAAGCCACCGCAATGAGAAGCCCATACAACGCAATGAAGAGTAGCCCCCTCTCGCCGCAACTAAAGAAAGCCCACGTGGCAACGAAGACCCAACACAGCCCCCCCAAAAAATATTTCCTCCTTCTAGAACTTGCAATCTCTTAAAAAAAAAAAAACAAACCTAAAGCAGTATCTCCAAAAGTATAAGCAATAAAAAAATTTTCCACTCAGTGCTCCAGGGAACACTTCGGTTTGGAAAAGCCTGAACACTACGTCTCCTGCTTGAAGAGCTCCAATACAGATTCATGCGTGAAAGGCCCTGAGAAGTCTTCTGTTGAAAAAGCCTATTTAATGTTGGTTCCTTCCTTCGTTCAAATATTTATTGGGTTTCCACAGTGTGCCACATGTTTTTCTAGGCACCAGAGCTATAGTTATGAATAAGATAGATATGGTTTCTCGTTTTAATTGGTGGAGCAAATAATACACAAGTAACACTAGTAATTTCAGATAGTGTTAAAGATCGTTATGAAGAATGTTAATGGCATGGTCAAATGTGACATTTGAACCAAGATCTGAATGAGTAGTCAGCAGAAGCCAGCTATGTGAAAAGCTGGGAAAAGCATCCCTGGCAGAAGGACTAGCAAATGCAAAGGTACTGAGGCTGGAGTGAGCTTCTGCATGTTTGGGTCTGAAAGATGGAAGACAGGTGCCCTAGGCCAGAGAGAAGAAGAGTGGTACCAGGTGAGATCTGAGAGGCAGGAAGGGGCCAGATCATTCGCAACCTTGTCATCTACAGTGAGCTATTTCCCAGCATTTTCCAACCTTATTTGATCACGGAACTTTTTTTTTCTGGTATAAACATATCTGTTAACATCCCATAGAACTAGTATGCTGTGGATTATAGGTTGCAAAACCCAGGTCTAAGGCGTTATCTCTCTCAGAATGTTTGCATCTTTTTGGAGGAATCTGCATTCTAACAGGGATTTATTCTGATAGAATAAAGCTCTGACGTAGAGTTGCAGACTTCAGCTAGCAGATTGGAGAGTATTTTCTTTTCTCCTTTTGAGTTTTGTTTGAATGATAAAATGTGCTTCAGTTGTCCAAGATTATTTTAAAAGTTTATGAAAGGTTATTTATGTAAATTATTGCTTTCGTAAGTTTTTTTTTTTTTTTTTTTGCAGTACGTGGGCCTCTCACTGTTGTGGCCTCTCCCATTGCAGAGCACAGGCTCTGGACGCGCAGGCTCAGCGGCCATGGCTCACGGGCCCAGCTGCTCTGCAGCATGTGGGATCTTCCCGGACAGGGGCACGAACCCATGTCCCCTGCATTGGCAGGCAGACTCTCAACCACTGCGCCACCAGGGAAGCCCTGCCGATGCTTCTTGAATGTTGGCTTTTTTATTGATAGTATAGCCTAAAAAGTTTTGAAATGAGTATGAATGACAGAAAGAGAGAAAGGAGGGACAAGCCAATTAAGATTCTTCTGTGTGGATAAGAAGGGGGTTGGAGAGTTTTCGGCTATTATCATAGAGTTAAAGATAAAAGCCAGTTATTCCCTATCCTCATTGAAGAATGAATGAGCACGTGCCCAGTGAAAGGAATTGAAATCAGATATCAGGAAGACACTGAAGACAAGGAGAAGAATGTGGTACTGTACAGAATTACTGAGAAATCGTATAGATTGTTCTGGCGGCTCAAGAACTTATAAGGACATGGACAGGCTTCCCATCTGCCTGGGGAGATTTTAGTTTAACTTCCTGGAGTCTCATTTTGATGCCAAAGCAGGGGAAGTGACAGTAGGAGGGTAGGTAAGTTGGAGAAAGGACTATTTCAGAGTCTAGGAAAGTTAACAAGAAATAAGTTCACCACGTGGAAGAACTCAGCTTCCTAAGCAAATCCATCATATTAAGACAAAAAACAAAGGAATAATCTCTGGCATTTATTGAGTGCTTGCTACACCTCAGACAACTTGCTTAGTGCTTTATTTAATTTAATGCTCATGATACCTCAGTGGAGTAGGAAAAATTAGTGTGCCCGGTATTTTCACAGTAAGCATCTTTGCCACAAGACTTTTCACCACAAACGTTTTCGCTACATAACTAATTGACCATAAGGCAATTTTGCCATAAAAATAAAATAACAACAACAAAAAAGAGAGACATTAAAAAGGACATAATGAAACATGAAAAATGAATAATAAAATTAAAAAGACTGTCATGAAATACAAAATATTTGAATAGATTTAAAATGTGTGCATAATCATGGCACTACTGCACAAATAACTGATTTTATTTCGTGGGTTATACCAAAGCACATGGCTTCCAAGTCATTTGTTTATAGTATTTTATGTATTTTTTTTTTTTTTTTGCTTGTTGATTTGTCTCCTTGTTCAGCATTGCGCTTCTTCTTTTTCCATAAAATTTCTTTATCCATTAAGAGATGTATCAATTTCCAAATCCTAGGTTACATATTTGTAAGCTGAGTTTCATGTTGCCTTGTGCGAGCCTCTATACTGCTGGCTGTTCTTGGCATATGGTTACATGTCCGTTGATAGACGTTCCAAAGTTCTATGGGAAATGTGGGTTCAACTCTGTGCCTTCAAATCATTGAAGGTTTTCAAAGTGATATGTTATCTTTTTCCAGTATAGTGTGCAACCTAGCTTTACACTCTCTTATTTCACACTTTCAGTAACTTTGATCACTGTATTTTCCATCAAGTCGATATACGTCTACAGTTGTTATCATCCATTACTTTAAGACTGCCACATCTACTTGTCACTGTATAGACCATTATGAAAGCTAAGATCTATGTAATATAAAAATGAGAGTACTGTGTCAGTGCCAAGGAGTTGAAACCAAACTGTCAAACCAAACTGCCAACCAGTTATTTTATCTTTTAAATTGCCTTACAGCCAATTAGTTGTGCTATGAAAATGTTTACGGTCAAAATGCTTGTGGTAAAGGTGTGTACGGCAAAAACGTTTACAACAAAAGTACCTGGAATAAAAAAAAAAGATCCCAATTATATAAATGAAGAAGGTGGGGATTCAAGTGGTTAAGTAACTAGCTCAAGGTCATGCGGTTGTTAAAGGGCAGGACTGAGATTTAAACTTAGATCAGCTTGAGTCCGGAACTACAATACTTAATCACTACCCTATACCGACAAAACATGGAGACAAAACATTGATCGTTAACTTGTTGGATCTGAAGGTAAGGTGGGAAAAAGGAATCTTTTTATCCCAGGTCTGGATACAGACCCTTAAGCAGCATATTTTTCTTGTCTTGAGATGGAAAGAACACAAACAGCAGAACAATAAGAGGAAGACTGGGATGCTGTGAGTGGGCAAGTTACCCCCCAAGAAGGTGATGAGGTGTTGGCCTGGAGAACCTCAGCTCGGATAACAGGATGGATTTGGGAAGTAGAGCCGGAGGCCGCGGAACTTGGACAGAGGTCCAGGTGTTAGCAAATCCAGTCCCAATGGGAATGGAATCGAGCGGATCTGACTGTGCCACGTCAGGAGGAAGCTTGTGCTCAGAAACGACAGGGAAGGTCCAGAGGGTACTCAGGAAGAAGATCACAACGACAATTACCTGGAATGACCCGGCAGAAAATGAAAAGACTTTTTATTGATTTATTTATTTTTTAAATTATATGTATTTTTTTGCAGTACGCGGGCCTCTCACTGTTGTGGCCTCTCCCGTTGCGGAGCACAGGCTCCGGACGCGCAGGCTCAGCAGCCATGGCTCACGGGCCCAGCCGCTCCGCGGCATGTGGGATCTTCCCGGACCGGGGCATGAACCCGTGTCCCCTGCATTGGCAGGCGGACTCTCAACCACTGCGCCACCAGGGAAGCCCGAAAATGAAAAGACTTTTAAACACAAATTGAAAATGAGAAATTGGGTGGACTGCATAATAAAGTCAGCCTTAGTGAGAAGTGGAAAAGGGATTCTATCTACTAAATGTTCCCAGCTCACACTTAACCGTCAGAGTTATGTCCACCGGGCTTCCTTGGGGGTACAGTGGAAAAGAAGAGCCTGCCAGTGCAGGGCACACAGGTTCGAGCCCTGGCCGGGAAGATCCCACATGCCGTGGAGCAACTAAGCCCGTGCACCACAACTTCTGAAGCCCGCGCGCCTAGAGCCAGTGCTCCACAGCAAGAGAAGCCACCGCAATGAGAAGCCCGCGCACAGCAACCAAGAGTAGCCCCCGCTCGCTGCAACTAGAGAAAGCCTGCGCACAGCAACAAAGACCCAACGCAGCCAAAAATAAATTAATTAATTAAAAAAAGAAAAGAAAAGAAATTTAAAAGAAATATGTCCACAGAAAGAAAGAAAGGAAGGAAGGAAGGAAGGAAGGAAAAAAAATGTCCACATAGCTTGCTCATCAGCACATCTTTCATTGAGCTAGTTAGTTATTATTGACTAATGGGCACACATACAATACACAAAAGAAAGTACTATTACACACACAGTTAAGCACTAATACTAATATCATAATGAATACTCATATACGTAGATTAAGAAAGAGAATAATATCAGTATATCAAAAGCCCCCGTATGCTCCTCTCCGCATAGTTCACCATTATCCTGAACTTTGTGTTAATCATTTCCTTGTCTTTATAGTTTTGCCACCTGTGTATGTATCCCTAGATATTAGATCATCTAATTTTGCATATTTGGGACATTAAATAAATGAAACTATTCTGTACGTATTCTTCTGCCGCTTGCCTCTTTTACTCAATATATTTTGGGGATTTACCCATGTGGACATGTGTTGTTTTAGTGCCTTCATTTTTCACTGCCATGTGGTATTTCATTTTGCTTAACATACCACTATTTATGTGTTCATTATACCATTGATGGATATCTATTTTTCCTCCAGGTTATTATAATTTTGGGGCTGTTGTAAATAATTTTGAAGTGAACATTTTGTGCCTATCTCCTGGTGCACATGGACACGCGTTTCTCTAGAGCTCCTATCTAGGAGTGGATTTGTTGGTTGTAAAGTCTGAGCACATTAAACCTCACTAGGTAGTCATAAGCTTTCTGTGTTCTCTATTGCGGTTCCAATTTACCCTGCCTTCAGCAGTGGATTGGAGTTCTGATTGCCCCACGTCTTTGCTAAAACTGGAATTGACTGACTTTTTAATCTGGGAGGTGTGAAGTGGTATTTTATTGTGGTTTTAATTTGCATTTCCCTGATTAATAATGAGGTTGGACTCCTTCCCGGCCCCTCACCCAATATGTTTATGGACCATCTGTGTTTCCTCTACCACGAAATGCCTGTTCATGTCTTCTGCTCATCTTTTTATGTGATAATTTGTATTTTTCTTATGGACTCAAAGTTGTTCTTTATATATCCTTGATACAGATCCTTCATTGGTTATCTATGTGGAAAATATCTTGTTCCCCTCTTTGGCTTGTCTTTTTATTCTTTTGGTGGTATCTTTTTGTAAATTGAAGTTCTCCATTCAAATACAGTCAGATTTGTTAGTCATTTTCTTTTATTTAGTTTTTTAAAAAATTAAAAAAGTTACTCAGCCATAAAAAGGAACAAAATTGGGTCATTTGTTGAGATGTGGATGGATCTAGAGACTGTCATACAGAGTGAAGTAAGTCAGAAAGAGAAAAACAAATATTGTATATTAACGCATATATGTGGAACCTAGAGAAATGGTACAGATGAACTGGTTTGCAGGGCAGAAATTGAGACACAGATGAAGAGAACAAACGTGTGGACACCAAGGGGAGAAAGCAGTGCGGGGGTGGGGGGGGTGGTGTGATGAATTGGGAGATTGTGATTGACAAGTATGCACTGATGTGGATAAAACTGATGACTAGTAAGAACCTGCTGTATAAAAAAAATTAAATTAAATTAAAAAATTTAAAAAAATTTATTGGAAAATTTTAAAAATAAAAAGTTTTATAGTTGATTTACAATGTTGTGTTAGTTTCTGCTGTACAGCAAAGTAAATCAGTTATACATATACATAGATCCACTCTTCTTTATTTATTTATTTATTTTTATTATTTTTTTTGCGGTACGTGGGCCTCTCACTGTTGTGGCCTCTCCCGTTGTGGAGCACAGGCTCTGAGGCTCTGGACGCGCAGGTTCAGCGGCCACGGCTCACGGGCCCAGCCGCTCCGCGGCATGTGGGATCTTCCCAGACTGGGACACGAACCCGTGTCCCCTGCATCTGTAGGCGGACCCCCAACCACTGCACCACCAGGGAAGCCCCAGATCCACTCTTTTTTAGATTCTTTTCCCACCTAGGTCGTTACAGAGTATTGAGTAGAGAGTCTTTTTCTTTAAGTTTGCCCATTTTCTTTTTTGTTTAAGGAATCCTCCTTTTAAACATTCAATGAACTTTTAATTTTAGAATAGCTTTAGATTTGTAGAAAAGTTGCAAGAGTCTTACAGATAGTTCTCATGTACCCCACACCCAGTTTCCTCTATTGTTAACGTTTTACTTTATTACTACAGTGCATTTATCACAGCTAATGAACAAATATTGATACAGCATGGTTATCTAAAGTCCATTTTAAAAAAATTTTATTGAAGTATAGTTGATTTACAAGGTTGTGTTAATTTCTTCTGCACAGCAAAGTGATTCAGTTATACATATATATTCTTTTCCATTATGGTTTGTCACAGGATATCGAATATAGTTCCCTGTGCTATACAGCAGGACATTGTTGTTTATCCATCCTATGTATAATAGTTTGCCTATGCTAATCCCAAACTCCCCTTCCTTCCCTCCCCATCCCCCCTTCCCCTTTGGCAACCACATGTCTGTTCTTTATGTCTGTGAGTCTGTTTCTATTTTGTAGATATGTTCATTTGTGTCGTATTTTAGATTCCACATATAGGTGATAACATATGGTATTCATCATTCTCTTTCTGACTTACTTTGCTTAGTATGATAATTTCTGGGTCCATCCATGTTGCTGCAAATGGCATTATTTCATTCGTTTTAATGGTTGAGTAATATTCCATTGTATACATGTACTACATCTTCTTTATCCATCCATCTAGGTTGTTTCCATGTCTTGGCTATTGTGAATAGTGTAAGGTCCATATTTCATTCAGATTTTCTTAGTTTTTCTGTTCCAGGATCCCATCCAGGATACTACATCACATTTAGTCCTCATGTCTCCTTAGGCTCCTCTGAACTATGACAATTTCTCAAACTTTCCTTGTTTTTGAGGATCTTGACCATTTTGAGGACTGATCAAGTATTTTGTAGAATGTCCTTCAATTGGGATTTCTTTGTCTAAAAGAACTGTTAGACAGGATTATGGATTTTCAGAAAGAAGACTACAGAGGTAAAGTACCATTTTCATCGTATCATATGAAGGGTGTATGCTATCAATATGACTTATCGTTGATTACATTAACCTTGATCCCCTGCCTGAGGTAGTGTTTTTCAGGTTTCTCCACTGTACGGTTACATTCCCTACCCCTTTCCATACTGTGTTCTTTAGAAGGAAGTCATAACGGACATACCACACTTAATAAGTAGGGAGTTATGCTTCATTTTCTTAAAGGGGGAGTATCTATAAAGTATTTAGAATTCTTCTGTATGGAAAGTGGTCTATCCTCCTCTATTTACTTATTCAATCACTAATTAATATTTATTTATTTATCATGGATATTTATTGATGGAACATGAATAGTAGAAGCTTAGTTTCTCACTACTGGAGAGGTTACAGATAAGTAAGGGGACAAGGCTGGAATGAACCATGTAGCTCTTGATGAGAGTTGGAGACATTAATATGAACCCATGGGGCTTCCCTGGTGGCGCAGTGGTTGAGAGTCCGCCTGCCGATGCAGGGGACACGGGTTCGTGCCCCCGTCCAGGAAGATCCCACATGCCGCAGAGTGGCTGGGCCTGTGAGCCGTGGCAGCTGAGCCTGCGCGTCCGGAGCCTGTGCTCCGCAACGGGAGAGGCCACAACAGTGAGAGGCCCGCGTACCGCAAGAAACAAAAACAAAAACAAAAACAAAAAATATGAAGCCATGTTTAGCTTAATAGAGATATAGAAATAATTATAGATGTATGTATACACATGTGTAGTATACATACATATATTTCCTAACTCTGTCTGCTGAGAGGGTCTACAGTACCCCAATAGCTATGAGCAGACCCAGCGCCAAGATTTTAATTTCTAATACCATTCTCCAATAAAAAGAACCAGGGATTTTTAGAGAAATGGCTTATTCTAGAACTGGGCAGGAAATATACAGGATGAGCCTGGAGCATCTTATAGTGCCAGAAAGTAAGGAAGTACTCAAAACCCCCCAGAATGATGAGGGTATGTTAAAGGGACACAGCAGCCTTCAGAGCTCCCCATGGCCAAAGCTGGAATAATTTTAACAACACAGTAAATGAGGGAGTATTGGATTATTACCCAAAGTATAAAAGAAATCCATTTTTAATGTGAAAGTCCTATTAGTAGTCTTCTATATTACCTACTAAGAGTTTTCTAGGTCTGCATTTTCCCATTTAAGGCTTGAATCAACTTGTAATGGGTTTGAGTGTACTGTTTGAGGTAGAGATCCAATGTAATCTTTTTCTAAATGGATAACCATTTGTCCCAGCCTATTCAATAGTCCATCCTTTCCCCCACTAATATGGCATACTCATTCTGTTACAAATAGGTCTCCATACACTTGGGTCTCAATTCTGAGTCCCTGATCTAGTTGTCTTTCTCTGCACTGATAACCCACTTAGAGTTTTGTATTATGATGATGTTGGGTAGAGTGAGCATCCCACCTTGTTCTTTTTTTTATCAGGACAATTTGGCCTGCATTTGGCTCTTGATTTTCCAAATCAACTTTAGAACTAGCTTACCCAGTTCCAAGAAAAGCTCTGTTGGGGTTTTTATTGGAATTGCATTGAATTCATAATTCCATTTGTAAATAATCGACAGCTTTATTATATTGAGTCGCCTTAGCCAAGAACATGCTGTATTTCTTCATTTACTTGATCTTCTCTAATATATTTCTATAGAGATTTATATTTTTCTCCTTGAAAAACTTGAACGCCTTTTGTTAGATTTTATTCCTAGGAACTTTATATTTTTGCTATTATTGTAAGGTGCTTCTTTTCACACTTTTAAATTTTCCATCAGATAGTTCATGGTATATAGAAATGCAATTACTTTTACATATTTCGTATTCAGCAATTGTCCTGAATTGTTATTAATTCTAGAATTTGTTTGTAAACGATCTCGGGTTTTCCAAACAGATAATCACATCAACTACAAATAATGACAGTTTAGTTTTTTCCTTTCTAACCCTCAAAGCTTTCGCTTTTATTTCTTGACTTCATTTCTATTTCTTGACTTATATCAACTGTCTCAGACCTCCAGTATGATGTTGAATAGAACCAGTAATAATGGGCGTTCTCATCTTGTTCTAGATCTTAACAGAAATATTTCAAAGTGTCATTATTAAGTATACTGTTTTACATATGTTTTATCAGGTTAAGGAAGTTCCCATCTCTACCAAGCTTGCAAATTTTTTTAAAAAAATCAAGAATGAATGTTACATTTTATTGAACACTTTTGGGGGGGCATCTGTTTAGATAGTCACGTGGCTCTTTCCCCTCTTTAATCTGTTAGTGTTTCACACATTGCTGGATTTGGTTTGCTAACATTTTGTCTAAGATTTTTCTGTCTGTGTTTATGGGTGAGATTAGCGTGTAATTTTCCTTATACTGTTATTATCTGGTTTTAGAATCAAAGTTATACTAGTCTCATAAAATGAGTTAAGGAATGTCTTTTCTTGAATGTTTTCTAGAACTTCCTACATGCACCACCTCTTGTGCCCACCTCACATCCTTTTTGCCCTCCAGCTATGGCAGCGATGACCAGGTTGATACAGGTGTAACGTGACGGAATCTTGCCTCAGCTACCCCACCAATCTCTCACTTTCTGCCCTATGGCTTCTCCACTGTGGATGTTGAGGGGAGCCTGGAAAAACCTCTAGCACTTGAGGGTTTGCAAATCTGGAAGTTCAAGAAAATTAATAACCTACAGGGCAACCCTTGACCAATGGAGGATGGAAACTGGTGGCTTTCCCCTTCCATCCCTTGGGCAAACAATTCTAAGGTACATTCCATGCAGCAAGATTGAGCCTTAGTGGCCCATAGCAGTGACTCCCTTGTGTTGGCTGTTCCTCCTTCCCTGTTTCATTTTTCCTGGTTCTCCATTTCCAAAATAAAACATTTCACTTTCCAAAATAAACCATCTACACCCAAATCCTTGACTCTGGCTTTGCTTTCTGGAGGAACCCAGGCCACAACCACTACCTGTAATTAAGTTGTGTGGCCTGGTGTTTTCTTTGAGGGAATAGTTTTAACTGCCAGTTCAATTCTTTTTCTCTAATGCTTACACAACTATTCAGGTTTCTATTTCTTCTTTAGTCAGTTTTAGCAAATTGTATTGTTCTAGGAATTTATCCACTTCCTTGAAAACTTCAAATTTATTGGCATAAATTTGTTTTTAATATTTTCTCAACTATTTAATTTCCACAGCATCTCTAGTTAGATCCCCTTTTCAACTGCTAATATTGTTTCTTTTCAACTTCTTTCATTTTGTCTTGATTAATCTTGCCATAGGTTTGCCTATACTGTTTCAAAGTTGTTTCAAAGAACTAACTTTTAACTTGTTGACTTTTTTTCCCTATCATGTATCTTTTTCAACTTAATTTGGACCCTGTTCATTTTTTTTTCTTACACTTTTCTGGGGCCATTGTGCTTTTGTTCCTCCCTAACTTCTTAAACAAAATTCTTAGCACATTAATTCTAAGCTTTGAAATTTTTCTAATGTAAGCATTTGCAACTATAACATATGGACTTGGAAGCCACACCGGCTGAGTCCAAATCCTGGCTCTGCCACTTGCTAGCTGTGTGGCTTCGTTCACTTTTCCGTGCTTCAATTTCCCCGTTTACGCCTGCCTCAAGGGTTGTTATGAGAATTAAATGAGTAAGATATGTAGAGCTCATAAACCAATGCCTGCCACACAGGAAATCCTAAGTAAATGTTAGTATTATATATTTTCCTTTAAGTACTATTTTAGCTACTTCCATAAGTTTGGATACATAGTATGGTTATTATTAAATTCTTAGTAATTTCTCTTTTGCATTATAATCTATTCTTCAGAAGTGTGTTTTTAAAATGTTAGTTGTCAGTATTTACAGTTTTCCTCCCCTCCTGGACCTATGAGAAGATTACACTTCATAGACCCCTGGGAGTTCATCATAGCCAAGGGACTTGCTTTGCTCAATGAAATGTGAGTGGAAGCATTTAAGAAAGCAGCATGCAATTTTCCATGCTCTTTCCCTTTCTTCAGGGATTGGGGAAATACATGTTGAGATACAGGTGCCACTAGGTCAGAGCAGTCTGGAACACAAAGTCACACATAGTGGGCCGCTGCTCTGGAGGGCTCTCAACACCTTGAGCAAAAAATAAACATCACAGTGTCAAGCTACACAAGTTTTGATGTTGTTACCACACCATAATCTAGCCTATCCTACTTGATATTAATTCTATTTTAATTGAATTATGGTCCAAGAATACAATCTGTTTGAAAGTCATCCTTTAAAATGGTTGGGGCTGGATTTATGGCATACTAGGTGTCTGTTTTCCATAAACATTCCTTGAAACGTCTGAAAAGAATATTTATTCTCTTACTGTGTGTGCAATGTTCCTTCAATGCATATTAGATCAAGCTTGCAAACCATCTTCTCCATCCTCACTGATTTTTTGTTTCCTTAATCTATCAATTCCTGACAGAGGTAGTAAAAATTTCCCACTCTGATAGTGGGCTTATCATTTTCTTATCCTCTTGTCTTCTTGTTCTATATTTTTGGGGCTATGTTATTAACACATACAAATTTAGAATTATTTTAGCTTCCTGATGAATTGACTCTTAACAGCTTATATCTGGAATTCTAAAAATCTGATCTAGCTTCATCCTTCACTGGAACATTTATTTAATTACAACTCTGGGATTATTGACATATTTTGATTTATTGCTACCATCTTATTAAGTGCTTTATCTTTTTTTTATGGATATGTAAGGATATTGACAACAACACTGGAATAGCAGAGGAATTGAAAATGCTATACATTGATCAATGGGAAACTAGCTAAATTAATTATATTGCATATACACAATAAAATACCATGAAGGAAGCAAACACATATATAGTTTTTGGTTGAACCATAGACCATTCTAAGTGCTCTACATTACATATACTATCTCACGTAATTTCCCAACAATACTACTACTATCCCATTTTACATATGAGACAAGAAGTTAAGTAACATGCCCAAGATGACACATATATATATATTTTTTCTATGTCATAATATTGACATTCAGTCCAGTAATCTTCCTAAGTGCTTATCTTGATTTTTATATTCATTTCTTTATACTTTTCTTGACTTCTTTTGTTCCCCTTTACTTGAAGTTATCCACTTAATATCATTTTTTTAATGATTAGCCTAGCTATTTCTTTATATTCATTCTTACTTTAATAAAGTGTGTAATGAATCAATTTCTGTGTCTCCCCCTTGAACAATACAAAGATCTTGAAAACACATTAAACTTAATCATCCCTACCCAACCTACCTGCTTTTATCATTGATTCTTTTAGTACTAGCCTTCCCCCACTACACATAAATAAGACGTTATAATTACTATTTTAAACAGTTACTGTTTGTTGGGATTTACCTAGGTATTCAACAATCTCTTTACTCATCATTCCTTCTTGTATTGCAGATGGTCAATCTAAGATCATTTACCTCTGCTTGAAATAAATCCTTGAGAATTTCCTTTAAGTGAGGGTCTGTTGGTTATAAATGCTCTCAATTTTTACTGGAAAATACTTTTGTTTTCTCTCATTATTGAAAGATAGTTGCATTGATATAGGATTCTATGTCCATAGTAATTGTCTTTCAGCACCTTGAAGATACTGCTATATCCCTGTCTTCTGATCTGCATTTTTGCTGTTGAGAAGTCAGCCATAAGTCTAATCACCATTCCTTTGTCGGTGATCATTCTCCTTGCCAATGTTCACAATCTTCTCTTTCTTCTTTGATGTTTAGTTTCCTATGGTGTTCCTACAAGTGAATTTTTTCTTATTTATCTTCTTGGCATTCACTGAGCTTCCAGAAGTTCTCTAAAGTTCTGGGAACATCTCAGCCATTGTCTTTGAATATTACCTCTTTCCTATCCTTCTATTTCATTCCAGAGCTCTAATTTGACACAGTTCGATTTTCTCTCTCCTTTATGGCTTTTACTCTTTCATATTTTCCATGTCTTGTCTTTGTGGATTACATTCTAGGTCATTTTTTCAGCTCTAGCTTCCAGGTTACTAATTTTTTCCTCAGCCATATCTAATCAGCTATTAAATCTATCCACTGAGTTTTAAGATTACACTCTTATTATTTTTTATCCAGAAATTCTTTTTGCTTATTTTCCAAGTCTGATTAGTTATTTATAGTCTCTTATTTCCTGCTCACTTTTTTGAGCTTCTCTTTTGTTTCTTTAAAACAAACAAACAAAAACCTTATATTCTGTGTCTAAAACTTTAAATATCTAATGCCTTTGTCGGTCTATTTCTGCAGATTTTCACTCAACGTGCTTTATTTCCATGTGTGTTTTGTGACTTGGCCCATAAGCTGTAATTTTCCCTGAGATTTCACCTGTGGCAAGCCTTTGAGTACTAGGATGTGGAACAGAGCGGATTACAATTGATTCAGCAAGTTACCTGAATAGTACCAACCTAGGATAACTTTAAGTTTTCTGTTTGAGTTTTTGGTTTTGGGGTTTTTTTTTTTTTTTTGATCACATAGCACATGAATTTGGAGTGCAAACCCAGCTGAGCACTGGTTTGTGGTTGTGAATTCTGAGGGAATATTTATTATTTTTCCTACCATCCAGAATGACACAGGCCAAATTCCTTGCTGCTCCTTTCTATATGGAGGTTTATTTCTCATTCTCTTTACACAGAGAGTGCTGGGGTATACCCTTTGAGAGCCCAAATTTATGCAGGGTAATCCTTTGGCCAAACCTCTTGTCTCATGACCTGTGAAACCATCAAAGTAAAATCTCAAGGTTCCCAAGACTCTCTCAGGGTGAAGACCAGCTTTGGTCCTTGCTTTCCAACCTGTGTTCCTGTTTTCACTTCATTTTGAGTTCTGTAGATTTCTTTCTTTTGTGCTAGCTTGGTGATACATTTAAGATTAAATGTTGTTTAATTTAAATGGTTGTCTTTAAAATTTTTATTTCAACTGAAAGGGTCATTCAAGGTATCTAATCCATTGTACTATTAGAAACGAAACATCTTTTTTAGACTGAGGTTGAGACAGAGGTAATGCAACCTTGACACATACAATTCTTTGTCAATTGTTCTGGTTCCAACACCACTCGTCCTCAAGTGCCCTCTACTTAAAGGGTGTATGCTATTTGGGAGAAAGAAACATGGCAATAAATCCTTAATTGCTGCAGATCAAATGTCATTGTATAGTATAAGGCAGTAAGATAACAAGTGATTAGAGGGGAGACTATTATTAATCACAAAGCAGGAATTGTATCTCCTCTCATTCAGGGGTTTGACAAGGAAGTAAACCAGCTGTAGGCACCAGATTAGCCTCTCTATCAGGCTAGATTGCATTGTCACAACTGACAGGGTATATGGTATCAGTCCACAGTTTAAGCCTCATGGAATGGGAGAGAAGATGGGAGAGTGAAAGTAATGTAGAGACATGTGTTTCTCTAGAGTTCCAGCTCCCAACATGGCAGAAGTGGTTGAATTACTTTGATCATCTCTAGGAAGCTACAGTGGAGATTTTGGTATTTGCCTTTGGAATTCACTTCTAATTCCTGTCAAGATCAAGCATAAGGTTCTTGGGAAGAGAAGAGGACAGGGAACTGGGATACCAAGATTACTTCAAGGACACAGAACAAAGACTCAGTTGCTATAATTCATTGTTCTGGGTCTAGCATCCTGCTCGGGAACTCCATCCCAACCCTGTGAGGAGCCTACAGCTGGCGTTTTCATGCCTGGGCACCTGGACTACTTGCCTAAATGTTCTCTCTCAACTCATCCTCACCCATATTTTGGGTTTCACTGGAAGGAAAGGCAGGGAGAATGTGGGGGAGTGTTGGCAACTGAGATATTATTCTCCTTTCTGGGCAGGTCCAAGTCGTAGACTCACTGATCATCAGCCCTTGATGGCCCTCAAACTCCCCATCTCTTGACAGATGAGGAATCTGGTGATGAATAAGGTACAGAGGCATGTGAGATATGTGAAGTAAACTGGGGAGCAGAGGGAGGGCAGGAAAGAATGATCTAGGGAGGAGTAACTGATTTGTCTGGACTGAGAAGATGGGTGGGATAAAGGAGGGTTAAAGGGTAAAGAGATGGAAACCCCTGATGGTTCAGGCCTCTTCACCACATTCTTTCTGGGCTTGGCAGCTGGTGCTCAGAGGTCAGGCAACCCCTTCTTCCCAGGTTCCAGAAACCCCAACTGAGCGACACCTCTCCTCGAGAATGTGGGTGGAAGGAATGTCCTTGGTGGTGCCCAAGCTAAGAATTTAAGGTCTATTCTCCTACTTCTAGTTACCCACAAGTGGCCACCAGACCCTTTCTCCCAACCCTGGTAGCCACTGTTGGAAGAGCCTGTCTTGTTTGCCTCTCTGGTTTAATCTGGTTGGGGACATGTGGCATCAGACTATTGGCAGCTGTGGTTCCAGACACACACCACAGTCAATTCCACCTGTATCTTGCCTCAGACTCTGCTTAAATAAGCCAATCAGATCAAAGAATTTAGCTCCCCTGCCTTCAAGAGATTCTCCCTGCCCACCCCCCTCCCCCCACACACAAAGTGCTTCCATTTCTCCACAAAGCAGAGGGAAGAGGAGGCACAGGGTGGTGGAAAGAGCAAGACCTGGATTTCAAGGAAGGAGACTTGGCCTCTAGTCCTGCTTTGCAACTCACCAATTATAAACTTGAATGGGTCACCTAAACTTGCTGAACACCCTGGGTCCAAATCCTGTTTCTCTGTTCTCTAGAGCAGAGATCTCCGAGGGAGGATATGTTATATGATCCACTGGGTATGGGAGGACAATATCAAAGACTTCCTTTTCCTTTTTTTTTTTTTCTTTTTTAAAAATTAAGCTTTAGGACTTCTCTCATGGTGCAGTGGTTAAGAATCTTCCTGCCAACGCAGAGGACACGGGCTTGAGCCCTGGTCCAGGAAGATCCCACATCCCGCACAGCAACTAAGCCCGTGCGCCACAACTACTGAAGACCGTGCACCTAGAGCCCGTGCTCAGCAAAAAGAGAAGCCACCGCAATGAGAAGCCCATGCACCGCAATGAAGAGTAGCCCCGGCTTGGTGCAACTAGAGAAATCCCATGCACAGCAACAAAGACCGAACGCAGCCAAAAATAAAAATTAATTAATTATTTAATTTGAAAAAATTAAGCTTTAGTATGTTTAACATACAGATTGACACCGAACCCTCACTTGGTCCTCGTATCAGATGGTCTCCGTGTCAGGTATGTTGGGTGAGGTATCTGAGTGCAAAGAAGCGTTAGGGAAGTCAGTAAAAAGTATCAAGAACATCAATCGAAATACGAATTTACATTCATTAACGTTGATGATGAATCTCACCGTAACTGTGTAGTTTGACTTGAAATATGAGTTAATGATAGAACTTTTGAAGTCATGTTCATATATGGGGATGGCAAAATTTTTTTTGCCAATAAGGTTTTACAATCAGAAACGTCTAGAGACCACTTCTTGGCTGTAGGACATGTGGATGATACAAAGCAGCACAATACCACTATCATTTAGTCCAGAGCAAACTCTGTTGGAAGTGGAGGTGGACACCAGAAACACCAGTCTTAACAACGGTGACATCTCTAACGACATGGAACGATGAGGCAAATACAAAGAGAGGGGCGTCCGTGCTCAGTAGTGTTCGTCCCAGGTCAGAGGCCAAAGGCAAAGGAAAACAGCTGTCAGGAGCCACCTCTTTCTGGAGTCAAGGCCCCAGGGAAGAGTTGTTTAATGCATTCCTGGGCTGCTTACGGAATGTTCTTCCTGTTCTTCTGGAGAAAGAAGCAGGCATGCCCAGGATGGGGCTTGTGATGCTTCTGCTTCTTGGTATGAAGAAAAGGAGAGCTTTGCATAATCGCCTTCGCTGGAGACTCTCCTCTGGGTAAAGGGGGCTTCCTTAGAAAACAGTCAGTCATTTCCTACTGACTTCTTCAGCAGTGATGTGACACTAAGGGCGCTCTCACCTGCTCCCAGGATACCTACTCCCACGTCTCAGAGCCTCTCCACCCACCTGCCTCACTAGGCTCTCCAAGATATGCCTCCCTAGAGGAGCAAAATAAGAATTCCCCAAGGGCCAGGGGATAGGGGCACTTCATTTCCTATTAGAGTGATCATAATTGTTGCAAAATTTACAGCCACAGACCCTAGGTGGGAAAGAATCTTGAGCCTCTTGTTTATTCCATTGGTCTCTGTAGTTGATGTCAGGGCTTGAAGAGTCATCATTGTCTGCTGGGGTTTGGATGGGAGCCCAGCAAATACCTGGGAGCCTAGGAGTGCTCTGGAGCTCCCTCTGCTTGGAGATGCAGGTGGGAGCCTCCACCCTGCTTCGTCCGGCCCCTAGGCTCTGCTTAACCATGCCAGCAGACGCTGTGTGCGGGCCAGCAGGCAGGCAGCCTAGGGCTCAAGGATGTGGGAGCAGATGGGAAAGACAAGTGCCAAAAGCCCCGAGGATGGAGACATGAGCTGGGCTACTGGGAATGGAGCCCTGGAGCCACATGCATTTGGATTGAACAACCGGGGGTGAGCTACACTTTCTAGGGCAAGCTGAGTCTGTGGACACTCACTTCTCGTGACATTGCACACTACTCCCCCACAGCTGTCCTGTTCTGGGGAAGTTAGGATTTCTGAGATGCCATAAACCTTCCTGAGGCTGAAAGAAGCCCCCATGCTAGAAAATGCAGGAGCATGGTAGGATAACAGCTGAGTTAAGGCCATAAAGGCAAACATTGGGTAGATACACGTTGCCTCAGTGACCTAATCCTGACAATGTGGCCTTGGAAGTAGAATCCTCCAAAGCCTGGGAGCCCCCATGGGCTTCTGAGGGTGCTCTGTGCAAGCCAGGCTGGGCTCCCAAAGGCCTTTCTGTGAATCTCATGTTGCAGGTTCTAAATGAAGGGATCTCACAATAATAGGGACTTTTTCAAACTTTGGGTCACAACCCACTGTGGTCTGTGAAATCAGTTTGGTGGATCCGAAAAGATCCGAAAGACAGAAAGACAAAAAGAAGGGAGGAAGGGAGGAAAGAAGGAAGGAAGGAAGGGAAAAATAATGGAAAACATTGCAGGGTATCTCTTGTTTTATAAAATGTATATCTGCATGGGTATACTAGATCATGACAAAAAATTGTTTCTTACTATGGGTTGCAGTTAAAATTTTGGTAAACACTGTCCTGGGAAGACCCTTTTGTTTGGGTTGCTTTCATTGCTTACAGCTTCTTCCATTTATTTATTCCATTTTCACCATCCGGAACATAAACAGAGAGAACAGCCCTAACATGGCTTAGAAAAGATAAATAAGTTCACCTTTCTGGACTTGATTTTTTTTAATCTCTAAAACAAGAGAACTAACTGGGATGGCCTGGAAGCTTCTGTCTTTATGAATCCATGACTCTGTGTCTCTCAGATGTTCTGGAGTTTGCTGAGTGAGTCTTTCCTTCATTCACACCATACCTATAACCATAAAATATTTAAGGAGAAAAAACGGCCCTAAAAAAGGGAAAAAGAAACAGATGGGTGTGCTCCAGAGAGGGCTCAAAGGGCACATTTTTACCTGGAGAGCAGCCTGGAAGAGGACAGGGTCTGGAGGGACAGGTGGGAGGGAGCAGTTCAGGTATTGGGGGAGGATAAAAAGAAGTTGGTTAGGGATAGAGAGATGGGCTGATGAGTGCATATGCTGGGCACTGTGATCACATCCATAATCCTGCAAATCTGTCAGACTCAGAACCTGAGTTCTCCAAGGCTGGGTTATCTAGATTGGTGAAACAGGTGGAAAGCATGGAACAGTGGAAAGTGCAGAGAGATCTGAGTTCAAGTGGCTCTGTCACTCACCGGCTATAAGAGCTTTGGCAACTCCGCACATCAGTTATACAACAGGGAGAGTACTTTCTAGCTGGCCTGACTCAAAAGGTCATGATGAAGATCAGACGAAGAGCTGTGAAAAGACACTGCCAATTACTGTGGAACACTTAGGACTCATCTTCTACCACTTTTTGATAAGGTTTATTTTCAAGATGCCAGGTTCACCTGTCTGGCCAATTAAGCATTACGAAAGTGACTTCTGAGTGATCAACCTCTTCTAGAGGCTCATGGAACTTTCTGAGTATGTCCCAAAGTGCTGGTTGTTAGAGATTTCCTCTGACACTTTCCTGCCCACAAGATTCACTGCTAGCTTTCCCATGATGCCCTGGGCAAGGGGATTCTTTCTTTTACTTTCATTACAAGCAGCTAATCCATCCATCAGACTGGCAGGACCTCCAAAGGGGCACTTCCTTTCATCTGTTTCTCAGAATGGATAGCCCATTCCCAAGGTCAATCAAACAATCTGTGTCTCTTCTATTTTTTTTTTAACCTGTCCGGAGAGAAAGTGTCCATGATACTCCCTTAATGAACTGTTACGGTGCTTAACAAACTTCACTGTTTGAAGGTCCTTTTTGAAGGACCTTTTCACTGTTTGAAGGTCCTTTGAAGATCAGTCCATTTCTCTTGATCCAGTTATTGAGAGTTTGAGAGGGGCTGGTATCAAACAGTCTCGCATAACTGTTTCAGAAATGGATCAGAAGCTATTATTTGCTGAGCTCTCGTACTACCCTTCATTGAATAGGTATGTAATGTTGGGCAAATCAACGTCTCTATACCTCATTTTCCCACCTGTTCAGCTTGTCCCTCTGAGCCATGGTTTCCTCCTCTGTAAAAGGTGAATGACAACATCTTCCCTGCCTAAAGGGGGTCACCAACGGCTGGATGACTTCCTGGGCATATCTATTATAGAACATTACATTGTAATTACTATTTATTTCTATATTCTCCCACTGGACAGTGAGCTCGAAGGAGGGAACCACATCTTTTTCGGCTCTCCTCTAGCATCTAGAGTGGTGTCTAGCACATAGCCAAGGAAACGGAGTAATTTTTAGCCAAGATTTTCTATGGCGAATTTTCCACATCCACCTACAATCCCAGGTCTCAGATGTACTTTTATTTTTTTCATTTTAACATCTTTATTGGGGTATAATTGCTTTACAATGGTATGTTAGTTTCAGCTTCACAACAAAATGAATCAGTTATATGTATACATTGTTCCCATATCTCTTTCCGCTTGCGTCTCCCTCCCTCCCACCCTCCCTATCCCACCCCTCCAGGCGGTCACAAAGCACCGAGCCGATATCCCTGTGCTATGCGGCTGCTTCCCACTAGCTATCTACCTTAAGTTTGGTAGTGTATATATGTCCATGCCTCTCAGATGTACTTTTTACCTCCTTCCATCCCTTCACACCAATGTCGGATGGGATGGATGGGTGTATGGGGCTGGGGTCCAGGGCCCAGGGAAGCTGAGACTAAGCTTGTTTGGATGAGGTTCGCGACGGGCCGAGAACGTGGTCGGCCGTGGTCGCGCCCGAGGGGACATCGAGTAGGGGTGACAATGCAAACCCAGCCTCCTCTTCGGCCCCGTTTTCGTTCGCTCTTTTATACCAGCGTGTGGGATCGGGCTGAGCTCCCTGACGCTCTGCAGGAGTAACACGACGGCGGGCTGCACCGGGATTCTCCAAGAGCGCTCAGAGAACCTTTGGTGCCCGCCGCAGCTCCTCTCCACCCCCACCACAGAGCCCCGCAGACGACGGAGAAGTCCTGGCCGGGTCAGCCCAGGTGGGGGTGACGCACCTGGAAGAGGCGTCCGCAGCAGGCTGGGTAGAACCACTGCGGTGGGGGGAGAGGGGAGGCATCACGGATTATCGCAGGCAAAATCGTGGATCTGCACACACATAACCATCGAAAGCTCTCACGCACGGAGGGCAGAGTTTGCCTTGCCCCGTGGACGGCAGCCTTGGAGGACTGGGCAGAGTCTCCCAGGAGACAGTGCAGTGGTTGATTCTAAGTCAAGATGGTTGCAGCGCAGTTAGGGCGCTGGGCAAGAGAGGACTAGATCTGTGGGCGGGGCCCAGGGGCGGGGCGGGGCGGGGCCTTGCGAGGGGCGGGGCCAGGAGCTGGGCTGTCTCTGCTTGTCAAAAGGCAGCCGCCGATCCCCAGGCGCCGGGAGCGCGGAGCAGCGTGCCCACACGCGGTACCAGGTGCGGACCCGGGACCGGCGAGGAGAGGGGGCCCCAATATCGGGATTAGGCGCGAGGTGGGGGCGTCGGGGGTACCGGGTCTGAGTGCCCGTGTGCAAGCACTAGAGTCTGGGCGAACTTGGCGACCGAGATCTGGGCTGTCGTGCCTTGAGGCTGGGGCACTAAGGGGACCCTGAGGTCTGAGAGAAAGCTGAAGTTCGTGCCAGGCTGGAGAGGGGAGCAGCGACCTCCTCGGGGCTCAGGCAGCGGATCACAGAAACGGTCCTCCAGCAGGGTGCTCGGCACTTGGGCAACAAGAAACATTTGTTTCCTTCCTCTGTCGGGCCGCCTCGGCATGGACTGGAGGAATAAGAAAGGGAGGGATGGGCTCTGTAGGGTGCTGAGGTCTTCTGGGGATGGAGTGTGTATAGCCTTGCTATCTTATAGGACCCACGCATGGTTACCTGCGATGATGGAATTGGATCTTTTAAGTAGAGGTTTTTTTGTCCTTTCCTTTTCTTTTCTCGCTTTTTTTTTTTTTTAAGCCACCAATTATTTTAGACCTGGCTGATCCAGTGCACTGGACTTATTTTCTCAGGAAAGTCCATCCATAGATGTCCACAGGAATTCAGGGGCAAGCATCTAATCGAGGAGGGGGCTCAAGGAGTAGCTTCTATTGGGGGAGTGAGGAGTCCCACATCTGTGGGTGGTGGATGAAGAGGATTTCAGGGGAAGTATCTAGGAGGGAACATCCTATGGTCTCCGGGGAGCAGTTTGACATGGACCCCCTCCCCCCATGGACCACTGAGGCTGAGACCTAGGCTGCCTGGGCTGGGAGAGCCCTGGGTCTCTGAACCCAGGCCCTTCCCTCATCTTCTCCTCCTCTTCCTCCTTCTCCATGCGGTGAGTGAGTCAACCTCCTGTCTGGGCTCAGCAGCCAGAGGGGCCAGAGCCCAGGCAAGCAGTTGGGCAGGCATTTTCCGAGCATTGCAAAAGCTCTCCTGGGCAGAGTTCAGCTCTGCACCAGCTCCCTGCTGGAAGGCGGCTTCCTCATGGCCGGTGGTGGCCACTCCTGAAGGGAACACTCTGCACAGCAATGATTATGGGATGGCTATGGTATGACTCCAGAATGGGTTGACTGGGAAGGGATTGTGGCTTTGTGGTAAATCCACATCTCTTATTCTCCTGGGATCAGGAGGTGCATCCCAGCACGGCAGAATTTTCCAGCCCCTCATATGCCATTTCTGCCTAGTGATCTTGTTAGCTGCCTATGTGTGTTAGGGAGGTGGGCATGCACAAGGGATTGGGAAAGACTCTGGGATAAGGGAAGCCGTGGTGCTGGCAAAGGTTTTAAGTCGGGCTGGGAAGTGGGGGTGGTTTGCTGAGGTGGAAATGGATTACCTGGACACTGGAGCCTCAACTTTACGAACCAAGAGGGCTGTGTTTTGGGGGGATCTTCCTCATCCCATCCCTGTCCAAGTGCTGGAGGGGATGGTGAGTCCTTCTGGAATGGTGTCAGGATTGTACGCAGCCAGACCAGGAGGCTATTAAGACTGCAGATTTCTCTCTGGCTTTTGCTTTGGGTGTTTCAGATCCTTGAGCAGAAGTAGGGGCCGCATTTGGCCCCCACTCAGTGGCCTCTCTGGACCCATTTGAAGACAACCCACAAGCAGGCTGGGGGGCTGACTCAAACTGCAAACAGCTGGGGAATTCACAGTCTGTGCTCTGGCTGGGTCCCATGACTTCAGTTTGGCTGTCCCTCATCAGCCATGACTTGGACCCTTTCCAGGGTAATGGATAAGAAAGGGGGGAAGAGAAAAAGGATGAGAAAAGAGGAGAGTGGGATAAGGAAGGCGGGAAAGAAGAGGGTTAGGGCTAGGGAGCTTTCCTCGCCACTCACAGCCAAGACCATCACACTCTATTCGTATAAATACTGTGGAAGGTCTGATGCTGTTTGAGGTGCCCTAGTTACTTGTGTTTATGGTTTCTCGGTCTTCTTTCCCTATTCGACCTCAGAACTGATCTCCTTTGGGCACCGAGTCCCAGAGGAAGCACCAGGAGGACCTCTTGGACCCACACCGTCCGCTCCCGGAACATATAGCCGGTGTTAAAGCCAATGTCTTTCACAGTTGGAGGAAGGCCTGGGGTCTAGTGGGCCAGAACAAGTGGTTATCCAAATGCGGTTGTGCATTTCTTTACCCCACATCCTGAGGAGGCAGAGGTCATCCTGCCTGAGAGCCAGAGTTTCTCTGCAAGAAACTAGCCGGTGCTTACATCCAGCAGGTGGGCTCTAGTGGCCGGAGAGCCAGAGTCATGAGCACCTGGAGGTCTGAGCTAGGATGGCACTCCAGTGTGTTGCTGGACAGGATGAGCTATAGGAGCTCCAGCTCTCCATTTGTTACTGTTTACGTCTGGTTTGGATGCAGGTAAAGAGAAGTAAGGAAATGACAAGATTTTCTTAAGAGCCTCTTGTGTGCCCAGCATGGTACTAGGCCCTCTGAGGGATAACAGGGAACAGAGCCCACCAGACCGGGCCTCTTCTTCCTAGACGGTCTGAGCTCAGGCTGGGCAGTGGCTGGCGGTATCTTCTTCCACTACAGTCCAGTTCTCAGGGGGTCCAGCTGGACAGGAGCCAGCCTGGCTGTAGCTCTGGACCACTAAGGTCTTGCTTCTAGTTACGCTTTTCTCCGGTTCCCCATTGTCTGTCTCCCATCTCAGTGCCCTCTTGGATGTGCTAGAGAGAGTGACTGTATAATTTATTGCCCAAACTGGGAGACTTCTGAGAGTGAAAGGGGTGTGATGAATAATTAAACCCAAGCTGTTCAGGACAAATTGGAACATTGAGACAGTCTAGCAAACCCCACCCCAGACCCAGCGGAGGTCACGGCGATGAGGGGAAGATGGGTGGGTGTGGGTTTAATGAGGAGAAGATGGGGGTGGTGCTTAATGATGAGGGGAAGATGGGGGTAGCCTGCTCTGTGGTGTCATCGCTAATTGCAGTCTCTCCCTGAGGGCAGCACTGCTCTTGGCCACCCTCTCTCTGGACTAGCCTAGTGTTCACTCCCTTCCCCTTACCTGCGACTTCCCTTCACCCTTGACTTGTGAGTGGCCTCACCTTTGGTTCTCCTGCCCCACCCCTACCTCAGACAGGGACAGGAAGGCCTGCCAACTCGCCTTCAGGTGCCCCTGGGGAACTGGGATTTATACTAAAGCCAAGACTCAGCCTCACGCTTCCTCTTCTCTCTTCCCCCAAACCTTTAGTCTCTTCATTCTGTCCGTCCATCTTCCCAGACCTCCGGGGGCCCCACTGTCCCGTGGGAAACTCAGCCTTAAAGCGGGTAGACAACCAGGAAGGGTAGGGTAGTCAAACCTTGCCCATGTGGATAAAGGGCACAGGTCACTTGTAATCAGGTTCTGGGGAAATGCTAAGCAAAGTGGAGGTCAGGGCCGAGAGCAGCTGCATAGCAGGGGAGGGAGCCAGGTCCCCTGGACACTGGAGCTTGACTCTTGGCTTGTCTGACGACTGGGGAAATGGTCCAGGGGAGGGACAGACTCTTCTCAACCCCGACTAGAGGCGTTGGTAGCGGCGGGTGACTGCAGCCTGCTGTGGAGACATGTGGAAGAGAAACTGCCTTCCCTCCTTGGTCCTTGCGGCCCAGATGCTCAGGGCGGGTTCCCTGGAGAGTCCCCAGAGGTTCAGCATGAGAGACGGGGTGCCGGCCATGGGGGTGGAGCCTCCTTGATGACTGTGTAGTGACTCTGTCCACTGTGGCAGGAAGGCAGTCGTTCTCATCACCGACAAATGAAAACGGCAGGTGAAGACCTCTTGGGAAGTCCCACCCTTTGAAGCAACTTATGGGGAGGGGAGAGGAGAGAGCTTCAGGGGTGGCAGGGGTGGCAGGCCGTAGGTAAATGGCAAAGGCAGAAGGAACAGCCGCTCGGGGAGTCTGAGTGTGTGTCATACCTTCGCAAACCTGCCCGACAGGTCCCGTGCCAAGGAATAGACCAAGCTGTCTATTCCACAGTCTTTGCCACACAAAGTCCCCCTTCTGCACAGGGCAGGGGCCTGGTCCTGAGCATGGTGTAGGCAGCTGCACCAGTGAGAAAGTGGAGTTTGGGCAGGACCCAGCAGCCGGTTCCTGGGAAGCTGCTGCCTCTCATTGGCCTTCTGATGACAGGTTGAAGCTTTGAGGTGTTATGCGAAGTGTGATATTCTAGGCCCTGGGAGGCACCCATGAGGCCCAAAGCTTAGCTGGTGACACATCCAGTGTGTGCCACCTGCTGGCACTGGAGTTGTAGCTCCAGGAACAGCTGCTTGCTGAGCACTCAGCCCAGTGGTACCAGGTGCTGGGCCCCAGACGCCGCGTGCACTGCCCCCCAGGGCTGTCACGGCTTGTGAGACGAGAACCACCACCATGTTCGTTTTACAAAACTGGGGAAACCGAGGATTGGGGAGGTAGAGCCATGTGCCAAGGTGACACAGCTGGTGAGAGGGAGCGTCAGGACTCACACTGGGTCTGCCTTAACCTCAGGGGACCCTGCCACCTCTGCCCTTACCAGGCGGCCGCAAGCATTCAGGGCCTGCCTCACACATAATAGGCCTGCAGAAATGTCCCTGAGCAGCAGGCTTAGATTACGTAGCAGTTTGAATGAATCGACCTGGGAGCAAGTTCAGTTTGTCCAAAGGTTACTCTGGGGACAGTGGCCTCTCAGAGGAGGCTCCCTCTGCCACACCCTCAGGCCTCGGTGCCTCTGGCAGTCTTGGGTACCTCACTTGGGTAAAAACAGCAGACAAGGGCTTCCCTGGTGGCGCAGTGGTTGAGAGTCCGCCTGCCAATGCAGGGGACACGGATTTGTGCCCCGGTCCGGGAAGATCCCACATGCCGCAGAGCGGCTGGGCCCGTGAGCCATGGCCGCTGAGCCTGCGCGTCCGGAGCCTGTGCTCCGCAACGGGAGAGGCCACAACAGTGAGAGGCCCGCGTACCGCAAAAAAAAAAAAAAAAACCAGCAGACAAGAACCCGAGGGAGATAGCCCTGTGTGGAGAGATTGCAGGGATCAAAGAAGGCAAATAAGAAACTCTCAGTTTCAAACAGACCACTTTATTGATGACCTTCTATGTGCTAATTGCACCAAGGAAGAAAAGGCCATTGTCCCACTGTCCAACTGGGAGCTATTCTCACCTTGTTTACCTCTTCCTCTCCTGGCTACCCCTTAAGGGACACTCCCCAACCTACCCACCTGGAAAGAGAAACAGACTCCAGCCTCACCTGACGGCCTCTGCCAGGCACTGTGCTGATCACTTTCCTTGTCTCCTTTAATCTTCCCAGCTTTTCCTGGGAGTAAGTTACTAGAAGCCAGGAATGGCTAAACTCAAATTCAGTAAATTGATTTCTCTTTCTGTTATTTGTTAGCTGATGAGCTTGGAAAAGTCGTTTAGCTTCTCCAAGACTCTATTTCTTTAAACTGTGAAATACATCGTACACACAAGAGTACACACTAGGCCGATGTATACATTAAAGAGCAGTGTAATATATCCTGACCCACCACCTAAGTTCGGAGTGGAACGTTTACAGAAACTTAAAAGCCCCCTTTCCTCTTCCCAGTTGCATCCCCTTCCTCACTCTCCACCACACTGTAACTCATATTATGAATTTTAGTTAATATTTCCTTGCTTTTCTTTGCAAGTTATCATCTCTGTATGCTTTACAAAACAGTGTATTGTTTAGTTTTACGTCTTTGGAGTCTACCTACACGTGTGTTGTCTGCGATGCACTTTTTTCACTCAATAGCATGTTTCTGAGATTCATCCGCTTCGAAGCACACAGCTGTATTGAGTAGTTTTCAGGGCAGTGTCGAATTCCGTAAGAATACGCCACAATTTGTGCACCCTTCCTCTTGTTGATGAACATCTGGGCTGTTTCCGGTTTGGGGCTATCATGATAAGCTAATACTGCTAGGAAGACGTTGTGCTTGTCTTCTGGTGCATGCATAAGCTTTTCTCTAGGGCACATACCTAGGAATGGAGTTGATGGGTCACACGGAATTCCCTGTTTGGCGTTACTCTACATGTCTTCCACTGTGACTGTACCAAAAACACTCCTTTAAGTAAACACTCCTTTAAGATAAAAGTTCCCATGTTCCCCATCCTTTTTAACACCTGGTATAGACTTCATTTCTAAAATGAAAAAGTTGTCCTAGATGAGCTTCTTTTTTTTTTTTTTGCGGTACGCGGGCCTCTCACTGTTGTGGCCTCTCCCGTTGCGGAGCACAGGCTCCGGACGCGCAGGCTCAGCGGCCATGGCTCACGGGCCTAGCCTCTCCGTGGCATGTGGGATCTTCTCGGATCGGGGCACGAACCCGTGTCCCCTGCATCGGCAGGTGGACTCTCAACCACTGCGCCACCAGGGAAGCCCTAGATGAGCTTCTAAAGTCTCTTTCGGCTATAATAAGTGTATCATTCTTAACCTCAGGACCTGGTTTCTGGCTTATGTGTGTGCCTGTCTGATGTGTGGTGCACAGGTGGCCCCGTAAATGCCACAGCCTGACTCTGAGGCCCTTTGCAGGGTCCCCAGGTGCAGCTGAAGCCCTTCCTCACCGGGCTTCCACCGACAGTGGGTGAGGGATCCTGTGGCTCTGCATCCTTCCCAACAATTGCTGTTCTGTTCAGTTCAACCGAGAGGCTGATGTCAGGGCTGAGAACATACCAGGTGCTCAATTAATACCCACTGAATTGCATTTTTGCCAAATGGATTGGGAGGGATGTATATTTTCCCTGAGCATTGATTTTAAGAACAAGACATGCAAGTATCAGAATCATGTATGTGCTAGTTAGTGAACACATGTATGTGTCAACACGTGTATGTGTTCACACACACACACATGTATGTGTTAGCTAGTGCTAACTAGAGCGCTGGGGCTGGGGACAGGGATGGGATTTATGTCTGTCTTGGGCTTCCTGATCATTTGAAGCTCCAGGTGAGGTGAACCGAGGTTAGTAGTCTCCACTGACCAATTGTTCAGAGTCTGGCCTTGAAATTTGACCCTCTGGCTTGTCTGGTTGGAGAGCAGGGGGCGTCTGGAAGATGGGGTGAAGAGAACAGAGGAGGTGCCGAATAGGCTGGGCAGAAGTAACTTCCCACCTCTGGCAGAAGTTCGGAAATTCAGAGCCTTTTGGAGCAAAGACCTCTGCCCCGAAGGCGTTTTCCAGCATCATCCTGGCCAGCCTGGAACCGTCCCATTCCCCCTCCACTGGCACCAACTGCGGCCACAGGAGGAGGTGAATGCCCACAGAGAATCCCCTTCCAAGAGTTGAACACTCTGCCCGGGAGTGGAGGGTACCGGTTTGAAAGGTGTTAGATATACTCAGTGTCCTGGAAGCCAGATAAGCAGCCAGCTGCCCACCCACCCAGCCACCCACGGGACAAAAGAATGTGGCTGGTCGGGCAGTCGCATGGGCCACCCCAGCCCACAATCCCGTAATTACCCACCGAGTCTGTGCCTGTCAGCTCCACGGGCAGGCGAGCGCCTCTGCCCTGGGCCTTATCTTGGTGACCAGGCCCATGCTGGGCTCAGCGTCAGGGCCTCACCTATCCTTCAGCCACTTCTACCCCCGACTCTGCCCCAGTGTCTCTCTCTGTACCAATCTTTGACCCTTTTGAAGCGCGCATATCATATAATAGCTGATAATCATAATAAACCAAAAGGTTACTATAACTTAATACGTTCCAGGCACCGGGTTAAATGTTTTTCGTGCATCTTCTCATATACGCCTCTCAATAATCCTGTGAGGGAGGTAATATTGTTATCCCCACTTTACAGAAGAGGAAACTGAGTTTGAACAAGTTAAGAGGCTAAATTTCTTGCCCAAAGCCATCGAGCTCCCAAGTCAGAACCAGAACTTAAATTCAGGTCTTTCTAAGACCCGACGTGGGGTCCTTCTTCGCCTGCCACTGCCTGTCCTGCCCTGCGTCCCGGTCCTTCAGCTCCCCAACCCCTTCCTGTCTGAAGAGGGCTGGAAAAAGAGGCAGCAGTTGGTGCCAGTGGAGGGGGAATGGGACGGTTCCAGGCTGGCCAGGATGATGCTGGAAAACACCTTCAGGGCAGAGTTCTTTGTTCCAAAAGTCTCTGAATTTCCGGACTTGTGCCAGAAGAGGGAAGTTACTTCTGCCCAGCCTATTTCGCAAGCTTGCCAACTTCTTGGGTGCCATGATGTTGAGAATTGGGGGATGGGCTGCCTCAGGTAAAATTCCATTATAATGAATGCCATCTAAGATCGGAATGACTTGGTTAAAATGGAATTATTCTAACCTGGGTGCAGTGGAAGAACTCAAATATGCAGCCTGAGAAACTAGAAATGACATGGAGTTGATTCGCCCTTGAGAGTCTCTTAGGGAGGCTCTGGGAGGGTTTAGAGCCTAGGAGAAGGGTCAGATGTACCCCAGTTCCTCCTTGAATGCCAGGCTCCCCGGTGGTTGGGCAGGACTTGGAGGGAGCAAGGCTGTGACTGTCCAGTTGTCCATTTCCCCCACTGTGCTGTGAGCCCCTGAGAACAGCTCTGAACCCCGTCTCTGAGGTGTCACCACTCCACACAATACCTAACTCATCATGGATATGCTCAGTAGATGTCTATTGGGTTGTTTTTTAGGTAGACCGGGTCCCCTAAGCTAGAAAAGAGAGTTGGAGGGCAATCGCTTCGTGTGACTAAAACATCCTTAAAACTCTGGACTGCAGCTCAGATGAATTGAACCAACTGTGCATAATAACAAGCGCTAACACTGAGCAGGTGCCACGCACCAGGCCCTGTGCTGAGCACTTTACATACATTATATCTCATTTAATCCTCACAGATGAATGAGGTAGGTATTGTTATTTTTTCTCATTTGACAGGCGAGGGAACGGAAGCGTAGAGAGCTCAGGTCATTGGTTCTGGTCACACCTCTGGCAGGGAGGGAAGGCAGGGTTGGCACCCTGGCAGGCTGCCTCCAGAGCCTCTTCTCTCAAGTGTCTCCCTCATCACAGAGCTCGGCTGAAGCTGGGGGCTTGTTCCGGGAACTAGGGCCAGGTAGGTAACAGTGAGTGCAAAGCCTGGTGGGATGGCACAGGCCTGGTCTAGAGGGACAGCCCCGCCCCAGGCCAGCAGGGTGGCCACTGGAACTGCAGCACAGTGTGGCCAGATTATACAATATTTTTAATAGGAAGCGGGACATCCAGGTTTTTTCCAAAAGTCAAATCTCTCTCTCTTTTGGAAACATTGACAGGCAATTCAAAAACGTATAATCACTGGTGGTGATGAGTAGGGGGGTGACAGACAGAACTCGCTCATGGTCAGGTTTAGTCTGTAGGCCTCCTGTGTGTCCTCTGGTAGTTCCTTTCCTTTAAGAGATGGCTGTTACCTGGAGAGGGACCAGGAAAGCCCTAGTGTATATAGAATTCCTTACTAAAGGCATGAATGATTCCTCTCCATGGGTACCCCTCCCATCGTGTGATAATACTTTACAGTGCAGAGTGTTTCTTTCTAGAGAGTTATAATGAAATCTTTCAGTCTGATGATAAAAAATAAATCCTCTCCTTTCCTCCTTATCTTTCTCTCTCCCTCCCTCCTTCCTTCCTTCCTCCTTCCCCCTCTACTGTGTCTTCCCAGTCAGATATTTCCCTGTAGATATGAGAAGGAAGGTTCGATGTAGAAAAATCAAAAGGAAACTAACAGTCAAAGAAAGGGTCTCTAGCCCCCGCCCCCCCCCTCAAAAAAAAGTGACATTTTTGGATTGGGCTCGGTAGGCAATGAATGACGCTTATCAGGCCGGGTCTGAAACCCTCACGGCACTGTGGGCTCTCCCGGGCTGTGAGGACCTCATGCTGTCAGAGACGGGATCACGGTCCATGTTATACTTCAGAATGTTTTTTCACAGCTTTCCCCTTTACGCCTGAGAACAGGCCTCCCTCTCCCTCTTAAATACCTGGGAAAATCATTGTAAACTAATAACTAACATTGGTATGCAGTATAACAATTTTATAACACACTTTTTTTTTAATCTCAGCTGATACAACATTCCTGTGTGATAGGCAAATGGGTGTAGAATTCCCTTTTGGAGGCTTGGTAAAGTAGCAATGTTTAATTCTTTTCCTTCCATTCCATAAGGGAGCCATAGCCAGGGAGGACTGAAACCTGGTGTGCGGGGAGCCCCTGGCTCCCGCAGGCCTTCCCATACCTGCCGCCCTCACCCCTCACCTGGCATCCACAGGTGGGAGGGTAGGGGGGAGAGCTGGTAGTCCGGAGCCCCTGCCTGAGGTCTCCACCTCCCTGAAATTCCCGCTCCAGGGTGAGTGTGGCGTGGGGCACGGGGAAGGCCCTAAACCAAAGGGTGGCCCGTGGCCAGCCTCCTCTCCACGCCCACCCCGACTGCCTGTCACCCTGAGCTATTATTCCCCAAGCTGGGCAGAAAATAGCTCACTCAAGAGAATTATTTTTGTCTCTGTTAAACGTCAATCCTGGATTACTGAAAAGCCTGGCTGCAGAAGTGTGTTTCAGGACAGGAGGAGTACTGGGAAAAGTGGTGAGTCGGGGAGCAAAGGGGAGGCGGTGGGTGGAGGGGTACCACCTCTTCCCCCAGGGGCTGCGATGGCCACAAGCTCTGGCCTTCTTCCCTAGAAAGCTGCTCATCAGGCTGCCTGACCAGCGGCCACTCCAGCTGACAGTGTGCAGCCTGCCCAGCCAGCTGGAGTGCAGTTCACTCACAGCTCCTTTGATTGAGTGCAGGCCCTGAGCTGTTCCATCAGATTCCTTCTCCAGGGATGTTTGCCTCTGCCCGAAGGAGTGTTGAGTGAAGGGAGTGGAAATTCTGTTACCTGGTGTGGAGGTCCAGGAGGGCAGCTGGGGGGCTGCAGACAGCCAAGGATGTTTGCCTCTGCCCGAAGGAGTGTTGAGTGAAGGGAGTGGAAATTCTGTTACCTGGTGTGGAGGTCCAGGTGGGCAGCTGTGGGCTGCAGACAGCCAAGGAGGGAAAGAAGTTGTTGCTCTGGAGTATAGACCTCCTCCCCCTCTTAAATACCTGGGAAAATGATGGTAAACTAATAACTAACATTGGTACGGAGTATAGCAATTTTATAACACGCTTTTTTTTTTTTTTTTTTTTTTTTGCGTTACGCGGGCCTCTCACTGTTGTGGCCTCTCCCGTTGCGGAGCGCAGGCTCCGGACACGCAGGCTCAGCGGCCATGGCTCACAGGCCCAGCCGCTCCACGGCATGTGGGATCTTCCCGGACTGGGGCACGAACCCGTGTCCCCTGCATCGGCAGGCGGACTCTCAACCACTGCGCCACCAGGGAAGCCCTAACACGCTTTTTTTTTTAATCTCAGCGGATACAACAGTCCTATGAGAGGATTGTTGGAGACCTGGTCTCAGCTTCTCCTGTACCCTGAGGCAGCATTGAATGCCACTCTGTGTAGCGAATCTGTCCCATCTTTGCCCCTGGGTACCAAAGAAAAACAAGGAAGAGGAAGATAGCCAATGGGTAGGGTTTAGTTTGGAGAGGGTTCATGGGTTAGGACAAAGGCCACTACTTCCTACCACTTTGTGGCCCCAGGGAAGAATCCTCCAGCGGTTTGGCCTGAAACATTGAAACAAGAGGGTTATCTTCAATGATAGCTCTAAGGGGAAGGCTGTGCTTGTGTCATGTCATGGGCCAGCAGTGAACGTGGACGTCTGGACCCAGGGTAGGGGCTGGCGTGTGCCCACACATGCAACGGACTTCCCACACATGTCCATGGCGCAAGTTGTTCGTGACCATAGTGGTTGGTGCCCTTAGAGGGATTCCTGGCAACAGGGAAGTGACCTTGTTGACTGGGAGAGAGGAGTAAGCTGAGCGCGCTGGCGGACGCAAATGTGGGGAGCGGTGGGTTCTGTGGTAAGGCAGCTCTCCCTGTGCCCGGCAACCGCATCTGGCCACCCTGGACAGATTGACGCATCAAATAAGGATTGACTGGGGACGTGCCACTGAATTGTTCACAACTTCCATCTGCCCTTGTTGAATCTTTTGTTCTTTCTTTGGGTTTTCTCTCACAAAAAGTATGTTTTCCTATTTAGCTGGGCAGGATTTTCCAGAATTCTCTCCTCTACCTCTCCTTTCCAACTCAATTACTGATGGAATAATCCCAGGGGAAAGCATCCCCCCCCAAAGGAGAACAAGTGGTGTGCACCAGTGCGGTAGAAGAGGCCCGCTGCCTTCCTGACCTGGGGGGCCCTTTCTCCGTGAGCAGTTGGGAAGGAGGCCCATTTTTACTTCCTTCACAAATCTCAAGGTCAATTCTGGTTGGAATGGGAAGCTGAATGGAGTCTGAAAGTCTTTGGTTGCAAAATATCATTGCAGTAATTTAAAATTCCTGGTATTCAAGACTCAGTGTGTTTACGAGAAGTACACTCGGTAGAGGAAAGAATGGAATTTACTTCCGACTGAAATGAGTGTGGTCAGTTGGTTTCTTTCTTTCTTGCGACCCCTCTCTCTCTCCAGCCATATGGAGCTAGTTTCTCCACCTCCAAAAGGCTCTTTCCTTTTTGCCTCATAGCCTTTGCTCACATGGTATCACCTGCCCGGACCCCTCTTTACCCTTCTCACCACTGCCATGTTAAACTATGGTCCCTTCTGTCTCAGTTGAGGCGCAGAGAAGTGACGTCCTCTAAAGAGCCTCTCTCCCTCTCCAAGACCAGGCCAGGTGCTCTCCCACGTGCTCCTGTCACACCTGTGCCTACCTGTATTGCAGTGCGGATCTGAGTTGGAGATTCCTGTTTGTCTCCCTCAGTAGACTGTAAGCTTCATGAGGGCCGGGTCCCTGGGCGGCTCACCATGGTGTCTCTGAGTCCTAGCATACAGCATGCCACATAGTCAGTGCTTAAAACCAGGCAGGGGTCACCATCGTAGATAAGGCATCAGAGGCCAGAACCAATACCCAGCACAGTGTGAGGCCAAGAAGAAATGTTGTGGCCTCCTCGGCCCTCCAGTATGGTCCCCAAGAAGAAATCTACACGGCACAGCAGGACGGCTGGAATTCTGACCAAACAGAAGCCCTGGAAAAGCTCTATTGGGGAAATCATTCACACAGGAACTGAGTAGCGGCTTGCGGGTGTCTGCTGCTACCCTCTAAAGTAAATGGGAGCCTCCCCACTTGGCCTCTTCCTGAGAAGGCTCATGAATACGTGAGAAGTGTTCACCTCTTCACTAATAATGCAGAAGAGAGACAGGATGCCTTTGGGTAAATCAGCCCCTTATGGGACTGGAGCCGTCTGGTAGAGAGTTACCCCAGCCCCACCCCTCTCAGAGGACCCTGGGATCCCTCAGGGATTCTGACACAGGCCTCAGAATCTATGCTAGGATAAGTGAATGGCTTTCCAGGGCTGCCAAGAGCCAGGGTGGCTGCAGCCCTTACTGCCCCACCCCCGGCTCCGGGCCCCTGGCCTCTGCCAGCCTTTCCCATCACTCTGCCTTCCAAGGCCTGCTGTGGTGGCCGTGAATGGGGCGAGGAAGTGCCGCTGCCCTGACAACCGAAAGGGGGCGCCCCCGGGCTGCTGAGCAAGGTCCCACGAAGGGGAGAACAGATGCCCTATAAGCCCTGGATGCCGGAGAAGGTAGGAAAGAGACTCACGGGGTGAGAGAGGGAAAGGACGCGCTATGAGCAGAAGCAGTGAGCAATCGGTGGCACCTTGGGAGTCACGGCCTCATCTTCCCTGTGGAGGAAAAGTCCAGATGTGTAGCCCAGCTTCTCTGCTTGTCAGGGAGAGATTAGAACCATCCGTTCTCCCTACCCCGAGCAGCCGGATTTCTAGGAGTCGCAGCCAATGGGTGGGGTCGTCCGTTTTCTCCCAGTTCGGCAGACATGTGGCTCTCTGGGCAATGTTTGGGGTGGAGCCTCGGGGATGGAGAACAGGCTTCCTGGCCTCCACGGCACCTCTCTGGGCCCTGAACTCTCCGCAACTGTACTAACAACAGTAACCGCTCTAATAATGAGAGCGAACATATAACGCTCCCGTGTGCCGGGCCCTGTGCTGAGTGCTGCGCAGAGATCTTGGTCCCCGTGGCCACCTGTGACCTGGGCACTGTCATGTCCCTATTTGTAGATGAGGACACAGGGACGGGTTCTGGGGGAAGCTGGACAGTAGTCAGGTAGCCAAGGATGTCAGGCTGGCCGAGGTGATTGTGGAGGTGAGCAAGGGATCTGATGCGAAGGGTCCCGAATATCTCGCTTGGAGCTGGCAGGACCTGGGACTTGGGTGCTACCTTTCCCACAGTGCAGGAAGAGGCTGAGGGATGCAGACATTGCATCGATCCCAGCAGGCGTAAACCTGGGCCTACATGAACTTGGGCTGGGGACCAGCAGTCAGAAAGATGCTTGAGCTGGGGAGAGGGTCATGGGGCACTAAAAGCTGGCCTTGGGAATCGCTTGGGAGAAAGCTCTCTCCTGTTTTCCTGGGGCCATTTTCTTTTTTTTTTTTTCTTTAGAAAATCAAGGAAAATCCCACTTGGCCATCCGTTACATCAGCAATCCCAGGGGTTCAGGTGTCCCCAGAGGACGGCTAGATCTGCTCTCCCTGTATTCTTGGTCCTCTCCCTTTGGGCTGCCTCAGTCTCTACTCCTTGGTCTCCAAGTCACTGAACAAAGAGCCTCCTTGTCCCATCAACTTCCACCTGTGGCAGATGCCCCAGGGAAGTACTCCCACCCTAGTATCCCAGGAAGGCCACCCAGAGGAGCGAGATACACCCAGGCCAGGTGTATCCTGCCTCCCTCTAAAATAGTCCCGGACTGTCTTGAGTCCTCATCCATTTTTTCAGGCCAGAGAAGCCGGATGTGGGAGCAGAGTTGGTCAGGCAGGAGAGAGTGGGTACCCCTCACCCACCACTTTGTTTTTCTGTATTGCTTGTAAGGATGGAGTCAGTGCTGGGTGGCCTCACTGCAGTCTGCCTCAGGGCCTCCTCGTGGCCTCTCCACAACTCCCCTCCTCTGAAGAATGAAATTCGTGCCCCCTTCCGTGGCCTGTTTCTCTCCCACCTCACTCTGTTCCCCTGGGAAGCTGCTCGGGCTGGTGATGAGAGGTCTTGGGACCTGGCCACGGTGGGGTTGGAGAAGCATCCTCCCTCCTTGTGTGGCCTTTGACAACTCGCTTCCCCTCTGGTGGCCTCAGTTTCTTCTGCTGTAAAACCAGAGAGATTGGGCTGCAGCTACAAATGGGCCGGTTCCCTATGCTTCACCGGCCACTGTCACTGCCCACGCTTTCCGGCGGGGACAGGGCATGGCCTGCCTGTTACCTGAAGAACAGTAATCAACCCAGAAATCTTGTTGACAAAGCTGAGGGCTGAGTTTCCACTGGAAAAAGGCAGCTTGCAGGAATAATTGTTGTTGATAAGAAGTGGAAATATATCTAAGTAAGCTAAGTATCTCCTGTCCCACTGCCTAGAGCTTCGTGGGTTCCTGCCTCTGGGTTTTGCTCAGCTCCAGGAAGCTACCAGTGCTCCCAAGAGTGACAGGACCATCTGCTAAGAAAGAGCCTTGATGAATGGCCAGTAGAGTGGGAGTCTGCAGCATGGCTTCTCTGGAGTGACCTGCTAACCCGTGACACCGTATGGGATGTCAGTCCGTGACGTTTACCAGGTCCTCAAAGGCGAGGGGTATTCCCCAAGAAGTTAATTAAGAGCACCTTCAGGGGTAAAGTTATTCCTGAAACTGCTGGATCACCAGCCACTTAATTTCCCATCCTTCAGTCACTCGTTAAACAGTTTGGTCCACCTGAGGCGTGTTCTTAGAGCTGCAGTGCTGGGGGCCAGCCTCCCCTGGAAACAACTGAGCCTAAGACAGAGGCGGCAGGCTGCCTTGGCAGAAGTTACTCACACTCTTCCACAGGGCCCTTTCCTTGGGCTGGAAACTTCTCTCCAGGTGAAGCCAAGGAGGCAGATGCTGTCCGCACTCACCACCTTATTCACTGCCCTTGTGGGAATCATGATCGTACCTGGGACGTTTATGAGGTCTAAATCAAAGTTAAATGTAGCCAGGCTAGCTTCCTGTGCTTCTCCCCGAAACCTCACTCGCATCATAAACTTTGTAGATTTTTTCTATCTTTTCATGACAATTTCCCAGCAGATGAGGAGTGTGCTTCTTTTTCTAATGTGTGTGGTAGTATCACATGGTGGCCCTACCAACCCCTCCTCCAGAGACACTGTGGGAATGGCCTAGTAGATTCATCTTAGATGGCTGCGGAGAGCTGGTCTAGGACCAGTGGTTGAAAACTGTAGGGGCTATTTCATCTGTGCATAATGAAGAACTTTCTAAGCATAGAGCCATCCAAAGAGTGTGGATTACCATGGGGGATAGTTCTCCAACAGAAAAGATATTTAAGTCCAGGCTAGAAAACTGGCTAGAATATTATAGAAGTGATTTAAGATGGTTGGAGTAGGTGGTGTTGAGTTTCCTTCCAATCTTGAGATATTCTGAGATGACTGGTATCCACTGGGTTTTACTTTGGAAATTGTAGTCTTCAGAAAATAATTTCCGAATGTTCTCAGCCATGTTTAAAGTGTGTGTGTGTGTCTCTGTGTGTGTGTGTGTGTGTGTGTGTGTGTGTGTGTGTGTGTGTGTGTAGGAACTGGGGAGACAGTGGGGAAAGAAAGAATTGGGCCAAGATCTAACTCTACAGTACACTTTCCTCTTTCCTTGCCCTCATTTCCACTCTATCCCCCCTCAGCTTCTTCTGGGAAGTAATGCTGAGACTTTCCTGGAGAAAGAATGTGGGCTTATGTTGGGGATGGTGAAGAAGCAAGAAAAGGCATCATCTCAACTGGCCATGATACTGCTGTGCCTAAGTTATGCTAGGATAAAGAGACAGCAAGTAAGAAGTTGGGTCGGTCATACAGCGTTCAGCACTCTATGGGCAGAGTTGCAAGGATGATGAAATGAAAACAACAAGAAAAGGGCGTGCACGCATAAGCACGTGTGCACTTGTGGCTGGCATGCTCACAGGCCCATCCGCTCCAGAGAGAGCCCAGCGTGTGGTTGATTCCATGTGGGCCAATTTTAGGAAGAAGAGGAATTTTCTCCCCCTCTGCTGGGAAATCACTTAGCTTTGCATTTCTTTCTAGAAGGAGAGGGAACTTTGAGCTAATGTCAACAATTAGAAAGCCCGTTTTGATCAGTCCAGTCCCAACCGTGCTGAGGGAGGCCCCTCTCCTGGGCTCTCAGTCCCCACAAGACCCAAAGGGGCCACATCACTCCCACCCTTCCTGCCCCTTAGCATCTGAGGGTGAGTGGGCCTCACCTGTTACTGGGAGGGCTGGGGAGAGCGCTCAGTGAAGGAATTTCACTTCCTGAATGGTCTTAAGGCCTCATCATGATGGGAATTCAGCCTTGGAGTTGCATACTTTCAGAGCTAGAAAAGACCGTAGAAGTCAGACCTCTGTCTGCCGCTTGGTCCTCCTAGAGTCACAGCTGTACTGCCCTCAGGACTCCGAAGAGGGTCTAGTGAATGCAGCAGAGTTAAACTGAGCCCTGTAGCACACTTCGATCCTTGTCTTGCCGGGGCTTTCCCAGGACACCCTGCAGTCCCCACCCTACAAGACTGTCCTAGGTGAGACTCTGCCTGGGGATGCCCATGCAGCAGAAGTCACTGGAAGTTGGGGTGTCTGTTGTGTGAGCTGACGGGCAGATGTGTGGGAGAGGCAGTTGTGGCTTCGATGACTGGAAGGAAACACATTATCTCCTCATTTCTTGCTAAAGCAAGGTCAGGCCTGGGGTCAGGCTCAGGCAGGGTTTTTTTTTTTGGCTGTGTTGGGTCTTCATTTCTGTGTGTGGACTTCCTCCAGCTGCGGCGAGCGGGGGCCACTCTTCATCGCAGTGCGCGGGCCTCTCATTGTCGCGGCCTCTCCCGTTACGGAGCACAGTCTCCAGACACTCAGGCTCAGTAGTTGTGGCTCACGGGCCTAGCTGCTCCGCAGCATGTGGGACCTTCCTGGACCGGGCCACGAACCCGTGTCCCCTGCACTGGCAGGCAGATTCTTAACCACTGCGACAGGCAGGGGTTTTGATGTAGGATGCTGACCCCGGAGGAATGGAAGCCAGGGGCTTTCTGCAGAGCTGAGCTGCTACCCCTCTGCTTCTCCGAGGCTCAATATTAGGGGTTTGGGTATTTCTAAAGCAGGGCAGGAGGGGTTGGCTCTGGGGACAGCCCCAGCAAAGGCAGTGGGATGCTCTTATACTCAGAACATGAATTGGGGGTGGGGGGTGTATGACGTGGCAAAGTGGGTGGTGTTAAGCTGGGGGTTTTTCCACTTGTTTTTTTTCGCCCTGTGTCTTTGCCCCACTTTCCATGCACTTGGACCTACAGGCTAAATCTAGGACAATCTTTCCTAAAAGGACCACCCAGTAGTGCAAAGTTGCATGGGGAGGAGAGGCCCATCTTTTGAATGGGGTTTTCCCAGGTAAGAGGGGTTGGCTGGCAGAAGAGATATCCTGGCTGATTTGGGAGCCTTGGAAGGAAAAGTGCCACGACGTTCTTCCGTCATGACCTGGGGATTGCCATGTCTGCTCCTCCCTGACTTAGTGGAAGTGAAGGGTGTCCAGGGCACAGGGTGAGGAAATGACTGAGTTATCTCCCTTAGGAAACGTAGAGCAGAGACTCGGGGCTCAGCTGCCTCGGTTCAGATCTGGGCTCCAAAGGCAATCGTCTCTGTGCCTCAGTTTCCCCATGCCTAAAATAGGGGTAATAACAGTACCCGCCCGCGAGGTTGTCATGAGGATTAAATGAGTGAGGGTACAGGAGGAACTTGAAGCAGTGCCCGGCGTGAGTATTAGCGCCTGTGCTGGTGATTACCGCTGGGATGGGTTGAGTTGGCAGGAGGCAAGGGCAGCCCTTGGCCGTTGTGGGCAGCCAGCCTGTCCTCGTTGGGTCCCTGGCATCACCACTGGCCTGGCCGTGGGACCCTGGGCAAGTCTCTCAAAGTGCCCTACCTGGAGTTTGGTTTTGCCATCTGTAGAATGAGACTGCCCCTCATCTCACAGGACTGTTCAGAGGTTACATGAGATCTCGGATGGCACATAGTAGGTACTCAAACGCCCTCTCTTTAAGCTCAGGGCTGGTAGGCTACCTGGATCTCAGGTCTGACTTCTAAATATCTTAGGGGCTGAGAGCAGGAAAGCAGTGGTCCTTTCTGTACCCATTTGGTCCTTACCTCAGCCTTCCTGAGGAGCAGCAGGGAGTCTGGGAAATTGCTAAGGCCATGGGATAGAATCTAGAAGAGCCCGGTTGGCTGGGGGGCCTTGGGCAGTACAAGCAGAGGGAGCAGAGGAGAGCCTGGCTCGGAGGAAGTGGCCACACGTCTGTACCCTGCAGGTACCCTTCCTCCACCCACGGTGCTTGGGAGTGGGCCAGCCATGTTCACGTTATCTCAGCAGGGTCCACTGACACTTTGCTCGGTTGTTCCTTGGGGGTGGGCAGTGCCTGAGGGGCTGGTAGATGGGTCAGTGGGCTGGCAGTCTTAGGACTGCGCCCAGGTCTTGGATACCCCTTGGGCTCTCCCCTTCTCTGCCTAGTCGGGCCACTAGGAGGCAGTGAAACAAAAGCTGGGGGTCTGAACATTCCCCACATGGAGTTTGCCTGAAAGGCCTTTGCCAGGGTTCCGGGTCAGGCACCTGCATATCTATTATCTCCCCAGCCACTTCCTATTGGCGTCAGCGAAGGGAGGAAGTGTGTGTGTGTTTGTCTGTCTGGGTGGGCAAGCAGCACTGAGTGTGGGTGGAAGTGGGAAGGGTGAAATTCCACCAGCCCCACCTTGGTGACCCATCACGCCACTAAGACCCAGAGTCTGGACACTAGAGTCAGCCCACCGTCAGCCCTCGCCGAGGCCGGACGTGTTGAGCATGTCTGGAGAAGAGCTAAAAGTGGCAGAAAACATCCTGTTTGAAAGCAGTGCGTTGCTGTATTTAACCCCTGCAGCACCTGCCCCGCCTACACCCAGTCTCCACAGACTGCAGATCCCAGACACCTGTCTTTGAAGCTATCCCAAGAGGCCAGGGCTAACCTGCACCATTCCCAGCTCCCGAGGGGCCTCTGCCATCGCCCGGGGAACCGGTCTCCTTCCCGCCCTCAGCAGCCTGCCAGGCACCCCTCTGGCTCTGCTTCTCCAAGCATCCCTAAAACCCTAGCGTGGGGCCGTGGGAGCAGTCGCGCTCCCTTGGAAGAAGTCCTCCCTCCCTCCCAGCACTCTCTGCTATCCTTTCCATTTGCCCATGTGCTGGATGCCACTCCCACTCCTTCCCACTGCTCTTGCTGCCCCCGGCCTCAAGGGAGGGCTGTTCCTGGCTGCCGCTGTGCTCCCGCCCCTTCAGTCCTGCCAGGGATGACACCGCATGTCTGCCCCCAACAGATCACTTCCGTCAAGTTTTCAGTCCCTGATCTGGGGACTAAAGCCCCTGGAAAGAGCCTCTCATCCTGCTTGATGAGCTCTCTAGCGGTGAGGCCAGCGCTGAGCTGTAAAGTGCTTCCCCTTTTCATTTCAGGGTCCTTTTGGTTGGAAGCGTCTGTGAGCCCTCACAGAAGGGCACCTCTGCGCTCGACTTCCCTTCCCTCCTCTGCTCCTTCAGGTGGGTGTTTCCTCCTCAGCCACAGCCTCCTGGCTTTCTGTTATCCGGGGGCGAGGGGAGGCGGGCGTGGGCAGGCGGCGGGCAGGGGGAAGAGGAGATACTCCCTTGCCCTTGGCAAACGTGGGTCGGTCCAGTCCTGTGTCAGCAGAGTCCTCAGCATCCCGCGGCCAGAGACCTGGAGCCAGGCTGATCGGGGTGAGGCCTCAGTGGGAGGGGCTTGCAGATGCCCAGGCCAGGACCCCAGGGGGCCATCCAGCATGGTGAGGTTTCCTATCCAGCTCCCAACTCCTTTCTCTTTCCTGCCCTCCACGGTCTCTGCCTGTCACTCCTGGCACTGCCAGCTCTCAGGCCATATGTGCCTGGGACTCTTCTCCACCTCTGGACTCTTGGTCCTGGGCCCTGGCTTCTTGGTAGCAGCGCATAACCCCAAGCAGGGCTGAGTTTTCTCTCAACTCACCTGAAATTGTCCTGTTCACTCTGGGCCTCCGGCTGCCGGGTCCAGCCTTCTGTCAGGCCTAACCCAGTGCCTGGGGTCCCACCCCCGGGCCAGGAGCCTTCCTGCCATCACTGTGTTGCAGGAAGGCGCAGTTGCCCGGCTGTGGTGCTGTGTTGTTTCAATTCTCTTGCATCATCACATCTCCAGTGAGCCCAGATGATGCTGAATACTTGTTGGACGGATCTGACTGATTCCCTTCCACTCTCACATTTAACTTCTCTTTTTCCACCAAATCCACCGGATGTTTGGTCGCTGGATGACACGGACTCTGTAGCAACATCATGATGACTGGGAATTGCATCATCTCAGCTGACCTGGGGTCAAGCCACAAGCATCCTAGACAGTTTCTCTTCTTACCCCAATGGTATTGGGCCTCTGGGATCCCTGCCCACGTCTGGGTTGTGGGTGACACTCCAGGAGCCTGGAATCAGCCTGGACTTAATATGGGCTCTAGGGACAGTGTTGACAAACCCAAAGGCACTCTCTTTTATTTTTAGTTGTTTTACAGTTATGCAATGTTTTATGTAGCATATAAAACAGAAAATAGAGTTTTAATAATAGTAATAAGAATAATAAGACACTGTATACTGACCAGTCAGAGAAATGGAATATGGTTACTGCATAATGCCTCTGCATGCCCTCCCCAATCTTACTCCCTCAAAAGTTTCTGTTAATCATTCCTTTGTTCTTTTTTTTTTTAAAGGGTTTCTCTCTCTGTCTCTGCATGTGTATATATATAAACATTATCGTTTAACAAGTGTCAACCTAGCTGTGATAGGGATGGGCAACAGGGTCACTATTATTGCTTTAAAGTTCCCAGGAAAAGAAGAGCTGAAAGAGAAAGTTAGGGAATCCAATACATCTGTCTGTGCTCAGGGCCCCTCTGCCCCTGCAGGACTGACAATACCTGTCCTTATCTGTCCAGCTTCCTTTGTTTGGCTTGAAGCTCTTGGGGAGATTTTTCTTTTTGTAAAATTAAGTATTTGTTTTGTGCACTTTGTAATTATAGTTGCTAGAAAACCTCAATGTTTGGGCTTCTCTGGGCCTCATTTGGAAATCGAGTGATAATAATAGTACTTGCCTCATTGGGGTGAGATGAAGATGGACTGAAATAAGACCTTACCGGGCATGGATGTGTCAAACCTCAGCTCAGGTTGAGAGCCTAGTCATTGGAAAGAAGCTTGGAGCTTCCCAAGGGCCCCTGGAAGCTGCCTCTCCCACTTAGTGGGAGGACATGGCGCCAGGGTAGGAGGGGTTAGGGTGCTCGTCCCCTCACCACTGGCTTTCTCTCTTGTTTTTCTTCTGTCCTGAGGGACCCTCCTGCCCTGAAGCCAAGGCACTTAAACCTGTAACAACCCATGTGAGGACTCAGATAAAACCGGGAGGCAGCAGGGTCTGAAACCATTTCAGGGAGGCAGGAGGGACCCCTGAAACAGCTCTGAGCTGACAGCAGTGGGGGTCAGAGGCCAAGGCCCCAACTTGCCCAAGGGAAGACCTGTCAGCAGCTTCCTGAGAAGGATCTCCCAAAGCTATATACTTTGTTCCCTCTATCTCTTTCCCCCCTTTCTTCAAGTGTGAAATCCATCTCTAGATAATGCCTATTTATACAAGCCATCTCTGAAAACAAGATTAGTTCACTGTATATGACTCAGAAGGACGTTCAGAACAATGTGTTGAATTGATATTGAAAAAAAAGAGAGAGAAAAAGACTGATGAATTTGGTACCAGGACCGCAGGAGCACAAGTCCTGTCCATCCTGAGCTGCAGGGCGGCGAGGACCTGACACGATAGGGTCTGATTTGGGCATGTAGTCTATCTTCTTCCCCTTGCCCTGAAGGAAAGAGGGGCTGAGGGTTTCCCTCTGCGTTGGAGGCTGTTGGACGGCCCTCGTCCCTCCTGGAGGGGACACTAGGCAAGAGAGGCCTCTGACCTGCGGCAGGTCCGCTGCTGAGGTGGAGCTGAGACCAGTGGTGTGCGTCTGTTCATTCGCATAATCCTTCCTCACACCCAGTGAAGAAAAACACATTCTTCAGATGAGGACAGTGGGGTGCAAAGAGGCTGAGCATCTCACCCAAAGTAGCCCAGCCTGCAGGCTGCAGACTCTGCTCCCTGGCGCCTCGGTTCCAGGCCACGCCGCGAGCATCACTGCAGCGCCCCTCCACAGGTTTGCTACGAACTGGGTTAGGAGCCCACCTTCTGCTCGAGGCCAGCGCAGTGTCAGGAGGGTGAGCTGGGGACCGAGAGCCATGAAGGGAGGGCACCAAAGAATCCTGCTCTGGCCTGGGCCCCAGGGAGCTGCCCAGCTTTGCTGAGCTCCTGGCGGAAGGGCCGCCAGACGGCCCTGGCACTGTCTCACCCCTGCCTGCTGTCCTTGCAGGGATGGAAGCGATGGCAGCCGGTGCTTCCTTACCTGACCCCGGCGACTTCGACCGGCACGTGCCCCGGATCTGCGGTGTGTGCGGAGACCGAGCCACTGGCTTCCATTTCAACGCTATGACCTGCGAAGGCTGCAAAGGCTTCTTCAGGTAAGTCCTCCCCAAGGGCGACGGGGAGGAGAGCAACGGGGTTTCCCAGGAAGAGACCCTGCGTTTTCCGCGTCTCCTTCCCTACCAGGCCCGGGAACACGCCAGCTCTCACAGCCCCCGGGGGCGATAGTGTCTCGAGGCTGTCTTCTTCCTCCTCTGCCCTCAGCTCCAGCTCGTCCTCTGACTCTCTCTGAAACTGCTTTCCTGAGGTGGCATGTAGGTCCCCATCCTTCCATTACCCCTTTACCCCACAGCCCCCTGCACCGACTCACATGTCTGTCCTCCCGGAGCAAACCTCCTATCAGTTGATGATCACAGCTTCCTAATCCAAGAGGCCGGCATGGCCTTGGGGAGGCCCAAGAACTTGGCCTCAGAGATTGCCTCTCCCCACCCCCCATAAAAATCAAACCATTCCCTGGAACAAGGGAAACTGCATCCCTGATTTGACCTCCATAGTTGATCTGTGCCCAGATCTGCGTCCACGGCTTGCTTGTCCCAGGTTGGAAAGCCAACCTCAGGAAGCACAGGCATTCCTGTTTGGTCAGGGCCAGTTTCTCTATCAGCAGCCTTCTCTCTCCTCATGTGAGCCCAGCATTACCAGTGTAAACAGTGTGGGAAAGTACCAGAAAGGCTAGACAAAGGCTGTTCCCATCCGGAACCAGGGAGGGAGGATAGGGAAGTGACGAATTACAGGATGGGATTGTGAACCATGAGAAATTGGCATTTGGCATATTTTGAAGAGAGAGAAAGAGAGAGAGGGAGAGAGAAGCCTGCAAGAAGGTGACCAACAAAGAGCTTCTGTATAATAGTCTTGTTGGAGGTGAGTAAAACTAAGGGCAAGGCTTTAGCCATCAAAGAGAGGAAAGTCAATCAAGTCTAGAACAAGGACTCCCATTTCCCTGAACGGGCATTGAGGGCAGAGTGAATCAGAGGCCTCAGGATGTCTGCGGTGCTCTCCTCCAGCTCGGGGACCCCCGGGCTCTATATATACAGGCTCCCGACTCACCTGCCCTCTGTCTCGGGAGCTGGCAGGCCTGGAGTTTCACTGCCTTGAGCAACCGCTGGGCCACGGGCAGGGCTTCTGCGGGTGCTAACTGCCTGTGTGGCCTGGCACTGGTTGCCTACTCAGCTCGGGAACCAGACCGGCAGCGTCGCTGGTTCCAGGTCCTGTTGCCACGACTCTTGTTCCTCTGGTCTGAAGCCCGTGCTTTCTGCAGGGTGGGCCTTTCCGAGCCCAGGCCTTGTGTCCCAGGTGCCACCTGGACCCTTTGCTGCCAGGGCCTGGGGATGGGGGAGCTGCCTTCAGAGTGAAAATGGAGAAGGGGTCTGGGTGCTCGCTTCAGGGCCTGTTTCGCATCTTAAAACCAGGCAGAAATGTGTGGGCTGTAGTGCTACCGTGCCGTTAATTAATTGTCTGTCTTTGCTCAAATCTCTCGACTTCTCTATGTTTCAGTTACCCCGACCCCTCTAGTATATAGAATAAACGGAAGATTAATGAAATAACATATACAAAGGTGTTTTGAGAAACAAAGCACAGTAGAAATATATACATATTTGAGCCTGATGGGTCAATACTGATGTCCTTTGTGGAACCTTGTCCTAATAAACAGAAGTCTCTCCAGCCATCCACCCTCCTTTTGTTTTCTCTTTCACACACTGCCTCCCAGATTTTAATGAGCAACTGTGATCCGAGCACTGGACTAGGAGCTAGGGACATGGAGACCCAGACAAAGGTCATATCTCGTCAATCTGTAACCCAAACGTCTCCAGCAGCTCTCAGGGCTGTTTGGTTGATTCATGGACCCCACCCCAAATCCCCTCTCTTTCCAGGTCACCACCCACTGGGGCTCTGCTCTGAGAGATGGGACTCTTAGGTGGCTGCTTATTGGATTATGACATGTGGGAGTTCCTCACTAGAGTAGCTCTGACCCCTGCGCACCTGGGCTTGCTGCCCTCAGACACACCACTAGGTGGTGAATCCTTGGGACAGACCCATTAGGCATCCGAGTGGAGGGAGGACAGTCTCCCTCATGTCCAGAGCCAGGTGATGCCAAAAGGACAGGGACGGCAGGTTTGCACCTCCAGGGCACCACGGACCAGCAGTGTGGCTCGCTGCACGTGGGCACATTATGCTACCGTAACCCAGCCTTAGCCCCTCTCTCTGAGATGCCTCAGAGTTCTGCTGCTGGCTGCTGGCCACACCCCCCGCCTGCAAGGCCTGGCATTACCGGCAGCAGGCTGCTTTTATCTTGTTACCCTGTCCTCGGTCTACCTTATATCTTCACTATCTCTGCCTTGATGACTGAGCCAGGCTGCACTTTCTGAAAAGCCAACATCTCTGTTGTTTGGCTTGAATTTTGTTTTATAAATACACGCACACACGCATGCACGCACCGTTGATCTTCACTGTCTGTGGAGTCCGTATCTGCAAATTTGACTACCTGCTAAAATTTACTTGTAGTCCCCAAATCAATACTTGCAGCCCTTCTGTGCTCATTTGTGGACACGTGCAGAGTGGAGAAAACTTCGAGTCTCCCGATGCGCATGTTCCCAGCTGAGGCCACGCAAGACATCCTGCCTCTGCCTTGGCTCTCACGCTGTAAACAAGTGTCTTTTTCTTGGTCTATTTAGTGCCACCCTTTTTGCATTTTTGTACCTGGTGGTGATTTCACCGTTCAAGATGGCACCCAAGCCTGGTGCTGAAATTCTGTCCAGTGTTCCTAAGCACAGGAAAGCTACAAGTTGCCTCGCAGAGAAAAGACGTGTTAGACAAGCTTTGTTCAGACGTGGGCTATAGTGCTGTTGGCTGTGAGTTCAACATTAATGAATCAACAATATGTATTAAATGAGGTGCCTTTAAACAGATAACACACATGAAACAAAGTTATGTACTGAGGGATTGATGAAAACGTTGTGACCAGAAGCTCTCAGGAACCTAACCCGTGTTCTCTTAGGAGCGATGGTTCAATATTTGCTGATGGTTCAATATTTGCTTGATAGAACATAACTACCTCAAATAACAAGAATAGACTGTCTATATGTAATGTCTTCTCTTCTTTCCCCTCCCTTCCCCTACTTCTCCTCCTTTGCTTCATACAAATTCTGTTTGATATTCTTCCACTTTAGTCTATTTCAAATAGTTGTTTGAGAATTCCATTGTCACTTGTATCTGTTTGTGAAATCCTGATCCTGGGAAGGAAGGCTTCTGTCAGTGGGAGGTACTTCTCTGTGTCGGGTACCACATCCTTGAGAACACAAAGATAACACAAGTCCTTGCTCTCAAGGAGCTCACTCAACCCTACGGTAGCAGTTCTCAAGGCAAGAGCATTACTCTGGTGTTGGGTCACTGGCTATTTTCTAAGCCCTGGGGTATAAGCCCATTTGACCATTTCGTGTTTGGTTGACTTCTAAGTCAAGCTAAACCGCTCTAGAAGGTAGAGCTCTGGTCATCCCAGCAGGTCCAAGACTCATAATCAAACCGAAGTGTGATTATGGGGGTTGGTCAGTTCTGTTGATCCATGGTCAGACATTAGAGACTATTGCTGGCCAGTTCCTCACACACACATATATATATAGTGATGATCTATGGATGTGGATGAATCTCTGATCATGAATGGCTTTGTCCAGATCTTGATATAAGGGAAAGGTGTAAAGGACAGAGAAGAAAAATCAGAAAGACCCTTTTGATGAAGAGAATGAAGAATACTGGCGACGTTTAAGAGGTGGACTTGGAAGGCAAGGTTGAGAAACAGATCACTGCTCGCCTCTGTATGTCGTCTCCCTCCTCCTCAGGACACCGTGAAGCTGACATGTGCAGCAAGTACCAAGCCAACAAAGACAGTGTGGAGAAATGTCTTCTTGTTTGTGAGCCCCAAGGTTCTCAGGGACCTTGTTGATGACGGGCCTTGGGGAGCACAGGCTGGTGAGGATCCAGGAACGTGAGGAGTGTTCTGGCTTTCAGGAAGTTCATCCTGACAATATTTGCAGGAGCTGTGCTGTGAAGGGAGCAGAGCAACGGGGCAGGTGTCCAGCGACTCAAAGTGCTAAAAGGCAGTAGAGTAAATAGAGAGGGGAGGGGTGGTCGTTTGGGGCATTCTGTGGGCACAGTGAATGAGTCACCAAGAGGTTGGTGTTGCTGGAGAGAACTTTGTCCAGGCCAGCTGGCATCTGGCCTCTCTCCATAGCTGCTCAAAGATGTGAACGGAAGAGAATGAGGGGGTCAGCTGTGGATCAGCTATGAGTGATGTTTGGAAGCTTCGGGGGAGGAGGCCAGAGTAGCTGGAGAGGGAACGCCACTGGAGGTGTCAAGAAAGGCAGCTGGGCTTCCCTGGTGGCGCAGTGGTTGGGAGTCCGCCTGCCGATGCAGGGGACACGGGTTCGTGCCCCGGTCCGGGAAGATCCCACATGCCGCGGAGCGGCTGGGCCCGTGAGCCATGGCCGCTGAACCTGCGCGTCTGGAGCCTGTGCTCCGCAACGGGAGAGGCCACAGCAGTGAGAGGCCCACGTACCGCAAAAAAAAAACAAAAGAAAGGCAGCTACGTGGACATGAGGGAGAGGGCACATCTCTTTCTGGTCAGTGTTTTATTTCCTTAGGAAGCCAGCACTCTCCTCAGGGCTCACTGGTGTGAATTCCCTCTCGACACACACTGGGAATCCTCTCCGTGCGATGGCAGTAGAGGTGCCAGTGGAGAGGATGGCCATATGCTATCCCCTACTTCCAACCCGCCCACCTCAGATCCTGCCTCTATCCCAGTGGCTTCTGTGTCCTACAGAAGTCCTTCAAGCAGTCCCTGCTTCCTGCTCGTGGACTTTGGAGGGCGTACTTTTGACGGCTGCTCTGGCTTGGACTGAGATATGGTGGATTCGTGATAAGGACCATATCATGTAAGAATATCAGAGGCTTTGGAATCAAACAGATCTTGATTCTAATCTCAGCTTTTACACTTTTTAGCTGTGTGACATTAAGCAAATTGTTTAGCTTTCCATTGCCTTTTTGTACCACCTGTAAAATAGGGATAATACCTATCCTAATAGGTTGTTGAGAGCATGGGAGAGAATATGTAAAGTACTGGCAGAGAAGGCTCTCAGTAAGTGGTACCTATTATCACTGTCCCTTTGTAGTGTCTGAGTTTCTGAGAACAGACAGTCCTTTCCTCTCTGCTATCGTGGAACCTGGAACACGTGTGACTTTGTGTGTCAGCAAGGGTCTCTGATTAAAGGTCCCCAAACGGGAGTTAAATATCAGGTATGAGAAAGGAAGGGCTGGTCCGGGGGCTCTAGAGACCTTCATGTCAGTCAAGGACTCTGTGAGACCTGGTTGGTGCTCTGAGAAACTGGACATTGCTCGCTGTAACTCACACAAAGACTGTGGGTCTAGACATCAGGTGCAACAACACATGAAGCAACGGTACGTTTCGAGTTTCTCTGCCTGCAGAGCCCCACACCAGGCACCCCAGGCGTTGGTGTGAGATGTGCTCTTTGCTTCCAGGGTCTCGGATTCTCACTGCTTTCTTCGGCCACCCTTCAGCTCCCACTGCCCCTCCCTGCCAGCTTCTCTCCTTTCCCTTTATTTAGTGCTTACTTTGTACCAGATCCTGCTTCCTTTATTTAATCCTTACAGCAACCCGCTCTGTAGGGTTGTTTCCATTTTACAGATGTGGAAACTGAGGCATGGCCATGGGGAGATTAAGTAACTTACGCAAGGTTGTACATTAGAGTTTAAACCCAAACAGATCCATCTAACCAAAGTCTGTTTTTCATTTAAATTTTTAAAATAGCTATAAAGGGTGGGGTTTTTTGTTTTTGTTTTTTGTCTGGTTAAGTAATGCCTGTGAATGGTTTTTTTTACAAAGATGTAGACAGTTCAAAAGGGAACATAAGTGAAAAATAAGTCTCCTTCTCAACCCAACTCTCAGGTCCCTACCCACAGGATGAATTCCTGGAAGTGGCTTTACTGTGTGAAAGGCTCTGTGCACTTTATATATTGGTAGATACAGGCATACCTTTGCAGATACTGTGTTTTTTACAAATTGAAGGTTTGTGGCAACCCTGCATTGTCAGATGATAATTAACAGTTTTTAATGATAAAGTATTTTTTGATTAAAGTGTATTCATTGTTTTTGTAGATGTAATGCTACTACACACTTAATAGATCACAATATCGTGTAAACATCACTTTTATATGCACTGGGAAACCAAAAATTTGCATGACACGCTCTATTGCGATATTGGCTTTATTGCGGGGGTCTGGAACCAAACCTGCGATGTCTCAATGTATGCCTGTATTGCCAAATTGCCCTCCACAAAAGAGGCCTGCGCTCTTTACCAGTGCTAACCTACCTTCCCTTAAAGTTGGTTTTTCTTTTTAACCCACCTGCTGAGAACCCCTTGATGTCACCACACACAAATGTGCCCAGTGGGTCTCATTATCAGACCACACAGGCAGGCCTTTCATATCAGGAGCTCTGTAAGACATCTACATCCACGCTGGGCTCTGGGATTTCTGTGACACTAGAGCTGCAGTGGAGACAAAGCTCAGAGCTAGTATTTGGCCCCAGTTTTGGGTTTTACAAGGTGTGTCTCTGCTGTCAGGGGTTACCTACTGAAAAAGGACCCTCCTGTCCCAGGCCCGAGACCCTGGCCCCAGGCGCTCGATGCTTTTGTGAGCTGCTTGTCTCATGTTTTGATGAGTCGGTCTCTGGTGCAAGAATCCGTCAATGTCCTTTCTCACCCTGGCTTTCTAGAAACTGCGTCTATATTTAGCCTGGTTGCACCACCCCTATCCACCCCCCCTTCCTGAGCTGGGGTATAATTGCCAACCATCCAGAAAATGACAGGGTCCAGGCTGAGAGCGCTGCTGAGGAAATGGGCTCCCTTGGAAACCCAAGGCTCCTGTTTCTCAAAACCAAACCAGCTCCCAGACCATTAGTGTTAGGAGGAAGGTAGGGCAGGGCACGGATCTTCAGGACAAAGCACAGAGCCAGGCCTGGCCAGTCTGGCTGCCCTGAGTCCTCGTGGGCAGAGGCTAGCTGACAGCCACATGCGTGCAAGTGCCCTTAGAAGGCGGGAGGACGCGGAAGAACTGGGCTTCAGAGACCAGGGAAACTGTGTCCTGCCAAACAGCCATGCTGGGCCAGACAAGCCAGAAAGGCTGGCCCCAGAGCCCAGGCTCCGGGAAGGGCCTGGGTCTGACTGCTGGAGTTGGTGAGAGAGCTTTCCCTGCCCCAAGGGCTGACCCCACAACCCAGAGCATGACGACGTTGTCCGTGATGTGCAGCCTCCGTCTTCCCAGCCACTGGCCAGCACTTGCCTCTGATTCTGTCTGTAGAGGAGCCACGGAAGAGCTGGTTACTGTTTGCTTTCGTAATAGTAACTTCAGAGCTCCATGTGTTTATAGGCTGCTTTCCGCTTTGCTCAAATAATGTGCAGACACAGTACAGGGCTGGTGGGCTTCAGGAGAAGGTGTGGCAACGGGTGACAACCACAGGCTGCGTTCTTACCACCCGTCTGAGCGCTGCTGTGAGCCTGGCCAGTAGAATTTCTAACATCTTTCTTCCTCCCTCCCTCCCTCTCTTTCTCCTTTCCTTCCTTCCATCCTTCCCTCTCTGTCTCTGTCCCTTTCTCTCCCCCTGTCTCTCCCTCCCTCCCTCCTTCCCTCCTTTCTTCTCTCCCCCTTCCACCACCTCCTTTCTCTCCATCTCTCCCTCCTTGTCATGGTCTCGGTCCTCCTCCTCTTTCAATCTCAATCCTGTTGGGCTTCATACTCCTAATATAAGGTTGAAAGCAAGGACACTGGGCCCCCTCCCCCAGTATTTTCTCTTAACCCGGCTCTGCATCCTCTGGGTTCCCACCCCAGCCTCTCTGGAATCCACTGCTGTCAGACACAGTTGGGCTGAGCAGCTATCTTCCACTCTCCTGTGTGTGGAAGCCTGGGGTAGGCTTCAGATTTACAATATGAGAAAGATAGAAGAAAGAGAGTGAAGTTTCAAAATCTTTTTGCAAGCAAATTTGCAGTTGGGGGAGGTGCGCACTGGTGAGGGGCAAGGGGCAGGCCCCGTAGAGCCTGAGGAAGGACAGCCAGGCCTCGAAAGGACGCTGGGGCCCCCTCCCTCCTGGGGCCTCGGGAAGCTCTCAGCCCCCAGCGCAGGGATGTGAGAGGCTTTGGCTCATGTGTCTAGAGGTGCCGTGATGTGTGCTCTCCTTGGTGCCCGTGGCCCTAGAGAATGAACAGGGTGACCTCTGAGCCAGACAGGACAGTGGGTAGGAGGACAGAGCAGCCCCTCAGTTCAGCCCCCAGGCTAAAGGTGTGGTTGTTTAAAAAAAAAAAAAAAGGAAATGAGAGTTTGCTCTAATTAGAAACTTCTGGTCCTTGAGTAGGGTTAGAGAATTATGGGCATTCTGGGGCCCGAGCATTTGGGGTATAACAGGTGGGAAGGAGAGAAGGGAGTAAAAGGGGAGCCAATCTCATGTCCGGGAACAGATCGATGTGCCCTGTGGTGGTGACAGCATCTCATTTCAGGTTAAGCAAGGTGCTTCTATGTCCTTCCGTTCCTCTGGGAAGCTGCGGTAAACGTATGGAAGCACAAGGAAAAAAGGCTTTCTGTTTCCATAGGCAAGAGCCTGGGATACAGTCTCTCCCTGAGGAGTCACTGCAGGGGCAGGACACGGCCTTCAGTGGGCTGCACTGGGGGCCAAACCACCCGAATAGCTAGCACTCCTCCACTTCCCCGTATTGCCCAGTCTGCTGGTGACCCCTTGGGTGTGAGGGTTGTGATGGGAGGGTACCAGGGCCGAGGTCCAAAGCCAACAGCACCTGCTTCCCAGACCACTGGGTGTCCTTTGCCTTGAGCTGTGCTCAAGGGCCAGCTGCCTGAAGCCGTTCGCCTGTGAGCTCAGCTTCATCGAGCTCCTTGAGTTTCTGGGTATGAAACGGTATGTCCAATCCAGGAAGCTAAAAGCTGAGCCTCACATTCCTGAGGTCCCAACTTGGGAGCCTCAACTCTTTGCTAAATCGCCTCAAGTAAGCCTCTTCACCTCAGGGGTCCTATCCATAAAATGAGGGGTGCCCTAAGGGTCTTAGAGTCTGACTACCTATGACTTCCTGTTCCTCTAGTCTCTTCTCCCCTCTCCCATGGGTCAAGTTGGTTTGGTCCCCGTATGTCCATGTCGACTGATGAACGTGTTTGTCCTAAATCATATGTGTTCCAGTGAATGTGAACAATAAGTCATTTTTTCACCAAAAACATAACTAGTATATGACAACTGGAGAAGACGATATCAGTAGCTTATCTCCAGGAGAGGGAAAGGGTTGGGCCCGGACCTTGGCTTCTAAGGCTTGGGCACCTCCACAGCTCCTTGAAAGAGGCTGCTGCTCACAGAGAAAGTGATTCTGCCACCATCTTCCCCCAGCTAAATCCTGGCCCCTGTCCTGGGGCAGAAGAACTGGGGCCTCCCCTTGCTGGGGCTGGGGAGAGTAAGAGGAACCTCTAGGATACAGATGCTGAGAAGCCTCTGGGGAGCTGTCCTTTACGCAGCCTCATGAGCGTCCCATGTGCCGTGGCTGGGAGCAGGGGAGAACACCGGAATTAGGAAAATGAGCCTTTGGGCTTGCAGGCATGCCTGTGCGCACGCACACGTGTGCACACACACACACACATAAGTTTACATAGGCTGTGGGGTGGAGCGGGGGGTGCCAACTAAGAGCTAAGAGCTCTTCGGTAGTTTTCTGTTCTTACAGAACTCTTTAACTTCCTCTACCTTTCCGAAAGCCGAGGCCAGACCTCGAGGCACCCACCTGCTCGTGCGGCTGCTTCTCCTGCTGGGCAGCTCGTCTGGGTGTCTGAAGCTATGGTTTGGGCCCTTTCTCACTTCTCTGTGCACCTGTGCACATGTCTGTCCCTGAACCGGGGATGCTCTAGTCACAGATCTCTGACTCTAGAAGACTTAAAGAGATAAAGCTGAGACCAGCTTCATCGCCTCTCATGAATGCACTAAAGGTAGTGAGGGCAACTCTACAGATTTCAGTATTAAATTTTTTTTTTTTTTGCTAGCTCATTCACTCGTATTTCCTGTGTAATAAAAAGAAAGGGAGAAAAAAAAAAAAGAAAGGGAGGAGGAGAGTACTGTAAAGGTAAGTAAAACCAATGATGGGGGCAGAATAGGAAATGACTGGGCTGGGCCACCATCCTCCTTGGGAGACATAGAGCCCCGGGGTCGGGGGTTGGGGGGGCATTGGCAGGTCTCCTGATCACAGCCCTCTCAGGCCACTCTCCCACAGGGCAGGGCCGAGGGGCTGGGAAGCAGGTGACCCAGCCGAGGGTCTGTGCTCTCTCCGCAGACGGAGCATGAAGCGGAAGGCACTGTTCACCTGTCCCTTCAACGGAGACTGCCGCATCACCAAGGACAACCGCCGCCACTGCCAGGCCTGCCGGCTCAAGCGCTGTGTGGACATCGGCATGATGAAGGAGTGTGAGTTTCAGGGGCGGGGCCTGGGCGGGGCGAGGGCGCGGTCAGGGGGAAGGTGGCTGCCGTTTATGCAGGTTTGGCCAGCAATGTCCTCTTGCCCTTCCTCTGTAGCTGCCGGCATTTGGGGCCTGAGTCGGGGGTCCGGGCATGAGTGGGACCAGCAGCATCAGGCAGGGCGGCTGGAACTCCAAGATCAAAGGCCCAAGGAGTCCTGCCAGCCTTTTTAGGATCCGTGTGTGTGTGTGTGTGTGTGTGTGTGTGCGTGTGTGTGTGTGTGTGTGTGTGTGTGTGTGTGTCCTCAGGCCCAGGAAGGGCCCGTCCTGTGCGAGGCCTGTGAGGGGGGACAGGCAGGGCACTGCCTACATGAGCCCCCCCAGGTTTGTCTTCCTCTAAGACGTCATCGCCATTCTTACAGCAGCCTCTTTCCAGGACCTTCGGGGAAAGGATGAGGTTCAAGGACCCCAGGGTTCTTTGGAGTTTGGGAGAGAGGGCTGCTGTGAGTGGGGAGGGGCAGGAGTGATGGAGAGGAGAAACATTCAGAGCCTGGCTGTCATGGGGGTTCTGCCCCACCCTAGCCTTCCAGCCACTCTGGCCCAGTGAGCAGATCCGAGGGCTGGTGTCCAGGACTAGGTGGAAAGATCCTGTAAGGGGAAGCCCTAGACTCTAGGAGGACCCTCTAGGTCCAGATTGAAAAAGAGGATCGATCCTCTAGGACTTCCTGCCCAGCACTGGCATTGCAGAAGAGGACCAATGTGGCAGGTTAACAGGTTCTGACCCACTGTTAAAAGCAACCCTTGGGGGGCTTCCCTGGTGGCGCAGTGGTTGGGAGTCCGCCTGCCGATGCAGGGGACACGGGTTCGTGCCCCGGTCCGGGAAGATCCCACACGCCGTGGAGCGGCTGGGCCTGTGAGCCGTGGCTGCTGAGCCTGCGCGTCCAGAGCCTCAGAGCCTGTGCTCCGCAACGGGAGAGGCCACAACAGTGAGAGGCCCGCGTACCGCAAAAAAAAAAAAAAACAACCCTTAGGGACTTCTCTGGCGGTCCAGTGGTTAAGACTCCGTGCTTCCAACTCAGGGGGCGCGGGTTGGATCCTTGGTCGGGAACTAAGATCCCACATGCTGTGTGGCATGACCAAAACAAAACAAAACTAAGCTAAACTAAAAATAACCCCTGGACTTTGCGTTTGAGCTCTAGTGCCAGTTACTTGGTAAGCAGAGTAACCATTGAATTCAGTAGACCCTGGGAAGGGCTGGCCAGGCCCTCCCCTGGGCTGGAAGCAAGGGCACTGGGCTGGCCTGGTCACGGGGGCCCTCGGCACACTACCCCCTGCTCTGTGCCTTTTGCTCACCCCTGTCTGTGAACTGTACCCTGATCCCTTCCAGGGCCTGGGATGGGGGCCGTGCCCTGCTAAGCTATGGGCCTGAGGAGTCTCAGGAGGGACATTCAGATACAGCCACCCCTGGAGGCCCTCCTGGCCATGGGGCCAATTCTGGGGGGCGGGGGGTGGGCATTGGAGACGTTAGGTACAGGGGAGACGTGTCTGGAACAAGGAAAAAGCCACAGGACAGGGCTGAGGGGATGGGAAATTTCTTCCTTGATGGGAAAAAATGCTCTGTTTTTGGGAAACAGAGGCCAAGTGGTGGTCCCAGTGAGGCCTCCTCGGGCTTTGACAGGCTCCCTTCTGGTGGGCCATGGCCCCTCACTCCCGATACCAGCTCCCCAGCCAACGCCAGCAGCCCTGGAAGAAGCTTCCAGGCCATCATTCCTCCTCGCCCCCATGGGAGCATGCAGGCCTGGGCACGCTGATCACTCCTAGCCCGGGTCCCCTGCCCCGCCCAACTCCTGTTTATCCTGGAGTCATGGAGGCTCAAGGCCTGGGTGCCTCGTGGAGCTCCTCACAGGTTGGCTTAGTGCAGCCTGCTCTGTTCAAGGTGCCAGGCTGGACGTAAACAGGAAGCAGTGTGCGCCGCCCCTGCCCCTGCCCCCTCCGAGCACACAGCCTCCACAGGGCAGGGGGCCATGGTTCTAAGGCTCCAGCCAACCAAGAATGGCCCAGAGTTACACCTGGAACTCAGTAAGGCTCTGCCGCAGGAGTTCTGGTCAGGGCCAGCCTCACTGATGTCCCGGAAGTGCCTCTCCTTTGTCTCAGGAGAAGAGATGCTCCGTCCGCTTAGAACAGGAAGCACACTTAGAAATCATCTGAGACCCAGAAAGGCAAAACTATTAACACCAGGATTGGAGTCAGAAGGCGTGTTGGGACTAGAATCCAACCCGTTGTCCCTCCTGGATCCCTCCTGGTCCCCGTGGAGATTACTGCATCCACCGTGATGAGCAGGCCTTGAGTGTTTCAGGGTGCTTCCACCCCAGGAACACCACGTGGTGGGGGGCCAGCGATCCAGAAGTGGGTGCCCACCCCCAGCCCCCGGTCAGCTTTGTGCCTCAGCCAACCTGATCTCAGCCTCAGTCCCTCGGACGGAGCCCCGTGCCCCCCTCCTGCTCTATGCCCAGGGCAGCCCTGTGCCCACCACTCTTGCCAGGCTAGTGCAGGGAGCTGTGCTGAGTTAGGGATGGGCTGATAGAGCTGCGTTTTGGGGTCTGGGCCCCAGAGCTCCATTTGTAAGAGAAATGTTGGGCCAACATGAGGCTTCTTTTCCCACTGCCCCAAAGGGAAGGTCCTCCCCGAAGAGCTCTATTTCCTGCCTCAGGTTAGCCAAGCTTTGGGGGGCCTGCAGCTCCCCAGCTCAGGTCCCCTAGGAGAGCTGCTTGTGTATCACCCAGGCTGGCTGTCATCCCCAAGGCCTAGCCTCCTAGAGACAGCTGAGTGTCAACATTAGTAAAACCACAGGGCACCCCAGGGCTCCCTTTGAAGGGAGCTGCAAACCCAGGCTCCTTTCTGCTTGGGACAGGGAGGTGGCCGTTTCTTAGAGGAGGCAGAAGAAGCTGAGGAGATGCCTGTAGGAACCAGTGTTTATTGACCACTTACTGTACCAGTGTCAGGCACTAGTACTTTCTTGTTAAAGTCTGACAACAATCCCTAAATATGTAAATGCTTCTGTTTTTATTTTTTGTGATAGATGAGCAAATTCAGAGGAATTAAAATATCATGCCTCCAAAGCTAATAATCTAGGCCTGTTTCCAAAGGTCAAGCCTGTGGGCTCCACCCCAGCACAGCCCCTCCGCCCCCCTCCCCTTTTCTCCCCACTCCCCTCAGTGGGCCAGAGCGCCTCCACTGTGCATTTCCAGGCACTGCCTGGGGCCCTAAGAGACGGGCGGAAGAGAGTTTGTTCCCGCTGAAGACTCTGTCTCTCTTCGAGTCCAGGTTGACTCGATGTCCTTGGAGCCCAAGGCATTTCACAGTTGAGCTCTGGCCTCTTGTAGACCTGGCCTGCACATGTGAACTTGTTTAATGTTTTTATACATGTACATCTTTTCTGCCCAGCATGAGCACAGCCCCTGGCACATAGTAGGTACTCAGTAAATGTGTGTTGAATGATTGAATATTAGTTCCCCATTATGCTTCTTTGTATCTCTGCATCTCCCACTGATTTATCTATCAGGAAGATCTCCCAATCTGATATTGTCAATGTCATTCATTTGGGAAAATTTTATGTCTGTTTCCCTAATGCTGTCCTTAGGCCACCTGTGGCAAACTGAAATGTTTTTACGTTTGTTCGTGCCTTCAGATCTTGACTCCCTAACTCTATTCTAGACTTTATGGAACAGGGAATATCTTGCATGGGATTAACTTGAGCAAAGCCATTTGCACACTCAGCAAGGACCTGGGAAGCGACTAAGCAGCCCTACAGATTTCGCAAAACCCCTGTACACAGCTCATGTCCTTTATTCACTGGAGAGCCCATCGATGGGCTTTTAACTTGAGTGGCTTTTAACTTCAAAATGTGCCTCCTAGTGAGAAATAAATTTCTATTGTTTAGCCAAAAAAACACAAAAAATAAAACAAACAAACAAAAATGTGTCCTCCTACATGATAATAATGGTATTTTTAGTAGCAATTCATTGAGAAAATGATTCTTTAAATCCTATGAAATTAACAGCCGCTTTAAACAGATGACTTATTTCATAAGTCACAACAACATCTGCATATGTGAGAGAATTATGACTTATTAGTCCCCAGAAAATGCTGCCTGGAGGGAGGCCCACGGATTGGCAGCCTTCATTTGAAACCAGCGGATCTTAGCATTTCTTCCTCTAGTACCGCATGTGGGATGGTGGTCACTGTTCACTAGAAGTGAGGGAGAAGATCAGTCAGTGTCATAAGGTTAACCTCAAATCTCTTCACTTTTTCCTTTTAAGGTAAATCACTTACAAGCTTTGCGACTTTGTTTACTTTTTCATACTCTTCAGATGGATTGGAACACCTTGTGTGTCAGGACTCCATGGCTGAGGACCAGGGTCCTGCTGAACATTCATGGCCAATTATAGTCACAGGCAGTATGGGGTAGTGGTTAGAGCCAGACTGCCCAGGCCCAAATACCAGCTCCACCACTTGTCTGCTGTGTGACTCTGAACAAATTTTATAGCCTCTCTGGGCCTCACTTCCCTCATCTGCAAAGCGAGGATAATAGTACCTGCCTTAGGGGTTATTATAAGGACTAAGTAATGTGAGTTAATATATAGAAGCAGTTAGAATAGTGCCTGGTACATTCAAACAAACCTCTATGTTTATTAACAGTATTTTTTATTACATACAGCTTGATCACCAGGATTTCCAGCTCCCGACAGATGAGAAGTAACTCTTAAGGGGGATAAAGGCATACTTCTAGAAATACACAAATAAGAAGAGACAACACATAGCTAAAGCGAGCGGGCTAGACTGGTATGAAAAGTAGTACGAGAACTCAGAATCACAGCTGAGTCATATAGTGCATATAGGGAAACAGCCCGTACAATTCTGAGGTCATAACCTTGTCCCTGCAAAGTCCAAGAATTATTCAGAATGATGCCTCTGAATCATCAGGCAAAGGTTACATGATGTTACGGGTGTTCTGTCACAAGGCATTCTGTCTTGAAAATACGTCCGTCACAATGATTTAGATTAAAAATGTAAGCTTTGCTCAGTGATCTGGTGGCCTGGCATGCGGCGTGCGCCATTCCGACATGGTAGGGAACGCACAGCATTGCTATACTTCGCACCGTTCTTTCCTGAGCCAGGATGACGACCAGCACATAGTAGGTACAGCCAGTGTTGGTGTGTTGGGTGTCCAGGGCGTCAGACTATTGAGGAAGCCTCACTGGGCTAGCCTTGGTGCAGAAGACACAGGCACTGTAGGATGTGGCCCCCACCCTTAGGTAGCCTGCAGCTCCAGTGAAGGAGACCTTGAACTTCTTAGGCTCTCTCTGTAAAGGTATTTACGGGGACCTGTACTAACCGTAAATGTAACAGAGTGAAAAACGATCGGGTGCCAGTGTGTGTGGGAAAAACGGCTCACTGCAGATCGAGGTAATAAGAAAGTCTCTCGTCGTACGAGAGGGCTGTGAACTGGGTGCTGGAAAACCAATAGAGCTTGCATGGCTACTGGGGAGAGAAGACCCAGCTGGACAGGCATCCAGCACAAGGAGAAATGCAGTGGCAGGTCATGTACACAGGTCAGCAGTCCCAACGTGACTAGAGCAGAAGCTGTGTCCAGTGGCACCGGGAAATGAGGTTGGAAAGTCAGGAAGGAGGGGAATCACGGAGAATCTTGACTTCAGTTGGGGCATGGTAAGCAGGAAGGATCCAGAAAAAGTTTCTGAGCAGGAGAGTGACATCATAGAATCACAAGGGGTTATCAGAGCCCTGTCGGGGCTGAGAGGCATGCCTGTGGGCACACAGAGCCAGCCCCTCACCCCCCATCCCGGCTCCGCCTGCCCCGCAGCAGGTGAGCAGGAAAGACCCGACACCTAATCTCAGCTTCCCCAGGCTAGGGCCTCGCACCCTGCCTTAAACGGGATGCTCCCTCGCCCACCCTGCTCGATCTCTTGGGGTCTGAGCAGACACCCTCTGTGGGAGGAGGGCTGGCAGCTCTTCGGGCAGGTGAGTCGGTAACCTGGGCGTGGTGTCCACCCCAGTCTTCCTCTTGCTATAGTTTGTCTCATCTCTGGAAGAAACAGGCCATCTTTCGCAGCAGGCTTCCCTTTCCTGCTGTGCCCACTCCCACCCCGGACCGGCTCTCCCTCCCCGCCCCCGCCAACTTCTCTCGTCTTTCCCCCACCCAAGGGGCCTAGGCCAATAGGCCTTTCTCGAAGCCGGGCACCCACCCACTCTGGGGTTCTGGTTCCTTTTCCTGCTCTTGTGTAACTCTCAGTTCTGTGGGCAGATGCCCTGGTAAGACCAGCACAGAGCAAGCAGCTGCAGGCCGAGGGCCCCAGCGCCCACTCCTGCCGTCAGCGCTCTGCAAGCCCCAGCAGGGAGGTCTGTGTGCTGGGCCGCTGTGCTCAGCACCCCTGCTCCCAGCCCCGCCCTCCCGACAGCTGCCCCAGCACAGCCTGCAGGGGGCAGGGGATCCCTGAGGTGGGATACACTGGCCAGTTGCTGGAGAGAGCTTCCCAGGTTAGAGCTGTGAGCTGCTACGCTTGGGGACTTCCAGAGGACTCGAAAACTTCCCTGGGCCGTCATTCCAAGACTGGATTGGCTGAGGCAGGCGTTGTTTGGGCCCAACCAAAGAGGCCGTCTTTCTACGTTGGTCATAGTAGATCGCAAACATGGAAACTTGGATGCGGGGAAGGCCGTGTGAGGTCTTCTCAGCACCTCCTAGCCTCTATCGCCGTGACCGTGCACCCTCCCTCCCCACAGTGTCTCCCTCAGGATCAGGAAATACCGGGAGGGGGTAGAAGCTACAAGAACAAACGTTTAGTGAGCGTCTGCTCTGTGGTAGGCCTGCATTCAGGTCTCAAAGCAGTCGGTCCTTTGAGGTAGGATCCCCACATACGCATGCCTTAGGGAGGAAGGAACAAAACAGGGACTTAGAAGAGATCATATGGTCCAAACTTCTCATTTTAGAAACAAGCAAACAAAAGCCTGGAGAGCTCAGTCTGTGCAGAGTCAGACACCTTGCTATTGAGATCCCAGGCTCCCTAACAACGCCCAGGCATCCCATCTCCCCAATCCTCTATCTCCTCCTCTCTCACGCGTCTGCCTTTTCAACATAGAACACGCAATCTTCCATTCGTATTGTGGGCTTGGGGTCCCCGTGGCCGGACGGCCCGGTGAGCTCCAAGTGTGAGGCACAGCCCCTTCCATCTCGTGCCTTTACCTGGAGGAAGGTTCCTTGGAGGCGCTGCAGGGGAGCCCTCCTGACTCCCCCCTTCCCGCCCCACAGTCATCCTGACTGATGAAGAGGTGCAGCGGAAGCGGGAGATGATCCTCAAGAGGAAGGAGGAGGAGGCCTTGAAGGACAGCCTGCGGCCGAAGCTGTCCGACGAGCAGCAGCGCATCATCGCCATCCTGCTGGACGCCCACCACAAGACCTATGACCCCACCTACGCCGACTTCAGCCAGTTCCGGGTACAGCACAAGCCACCAGCAGAGCCCGGGCTTGGAGGGGGACGGAGGGCCAAGAGGCATCTGGGCACAGAACCTGGGAAGGGATGGAGGCTGCTCTGGCCTTCTGACACCGGGGAGGACTCCCCCTCCTGTCAGAGATCGGGCTGGGGTAGGAAGGTGACCTCCAAGTGTGGGCCTCTGACGCTCCACCTTTCCCTCCAGCCTCCGGTTCGAGAGGGTGAGAATGAAGGGAACCATCCCTCAGGGCCTTGGTTCATACACACGCCCAGCTTCTCTGGAAACTCATCCTCCGCCTGCTCAGATCGCTACACCTCCTCTCCAGGTAAGTGGGACTGCACGCCCCTTCCCAGAGAGCCCAGAGCTTCCCCAGCCCACCTGTCCTTGGCCGCAGCTGGAAGGACAGCACTTACATACTGTGTGCCAGGCAACGTCCTCAGACAAAAACCTTTTTTAGAGAAGAGGCGGGGCTTTCCTGAGGGCCCACGTGGAGGACTCTGAGGAAGGGGCCAAACAGGGGTCTGGCGGGCAGGGTCTGCCTGCAGAGCCTCCGTTCTTTCCTCTAAGCCAGGCTTCGGCCCCTGGCTCCCTCCCTGGGAGTGACCCGATTCCTTTAAACGGTACTTTGACGCGGGCCCTTGGGGGTTTTTTGTTTGTTTCATTTGGGGTTTTGTTTTCTCCAGTTTTATTGAGATATAATTGACATATAGCATTGTATTAGTTTAAGGTGTATAACATAGTGATGTGATATATGTATATATTGCAAAATGATTGCCACAGTAAGTTCACTTAACCTCACATAGTGACAAAGATGTCTTCCCCCCTGTGATAACTTTTAAGATGTACTCTCTTAGCAACTTTCAAATATAACAAACAGTGTTGTTAACTACAGTCACCAGAGCCTGAGTCTTTGGAAGGTGGAATTCAGCATGGAAGGAGAAGATGTGGGTCCCACTACAGCCCGCCTTCCTCTCAAGCCCTGGGGGGCCCCTAAGGCCTTGGAGGACCTGTCTCTTCCAGCTCATCCTTGCTTTCCTCTTATAGTCTTTTCCTATCTTTCTCTTCATCTTCCTGCCTCATCCTCCCCCTGCCCTTCCCTTCATCCTTCTACCTCTCACCCAACACAGCTGCCCTCTGGTTGGGGCCTGTAGAAAGGCAGGGATGGAAAAGCCCCCTCCCCTCTGGGGAACTAGAATCCTCAGATATGGTACTTCCAGACTCATTGATAGATCTGTGCCCAGATCCAGAGTAGGTGGGAGGGCTCCCTGTGTCACCTAGACAGAGATAACAGTGGAGTTGGCCGTGTGTCTACTCACCTGCATGGACCACTGCACAGATAACTGATCCTCTGAGCCCCTCACCTTGTAGTTAACCTTGTAGTAACCCCTCCCCTGTGGTAATTTTCTCTAACCACTTTCCTGCTCTTTTTACTCTATGGTATATTCATTTTTATCAATGAGGGTCAATCTGGGGACTTCCCTGGTGGTCCAGTGGTTAGGACTCGACACTTTCACTGCCAAGGGCACGGGTTCAATCCCCGGTCAGAAAGCAAAGATCCCACAAGCCTTGCGGCACAGCCGGGAGAAAAAAAAAAAAAAAAAAAGAGGGCCAATCTGCATGCTGTACATTGGTCTGTACTTCAGCTTTTCATAATAATTTAATATTATTTAGAAGTTTTGATTTCTTATCATAGGTTAATTAATTTGAGGTGTTTACCAACCCCCCATGGTATGTTCAGTATAGCATATATTTATTGAAAAATTGAAACTAGTTAACATTTTTAACTTTAAAAAAATTATTATAGGGGCTTCCCTGGTAGTGCAGTGGTTGAGAGTCCGCCTGCTGATGCAGGGGACACGGGTTCGTACCCTGGTCTGGGAGGATCCCACATGCCGCGGAGCGGCTGGGCCCGTGAGCCATGGCCGCTGAGCCTAGGCGTCCGGAGCCTGTGCTCCGCAACGGGAGAGGCCACAACAGCGAGAGGCTCGTGTACCGCAAAAAAAAAAACACAAAAAAATTATTATATAAAAGTAATATGTGTTCATTGTAGACATTCAGAAAATATAAACTAAATTATGTATATTATATATATTATATATAATCTTTAATCCTACCACCCAAAGATAATGTATCTTTTCCCAATTTTTTTATATATATTATTTTTATATTTTTATTTTTTTATTTTATTTATTTTTATATATATATATAAAAATATATCTATTATTATATATAATATATATATTTTATATATAAATATATATATAAAATATATATAAATATATATAAATATATTAAGAATATAAAATATATATATAAATATATATATAAATATATATAATATATAATATATATATTTTTATTATATATAATATATATTATATATAATATATAATATATATATTATATAATATATAATATATAAATATATATAAATATATATAAATATATAAATATATATATAAATATATAATATATATTTATATTAAATATATAATATATAATATATATATTTTATATATATTTATATATATAATATATATTTTTAATTTATTTTATATTTTTTATTTTATTTATTTTTATATATATTATTATATATAATCTTTAATCCTACCACCCAAAGATAACGTATCTTTTCCCAATTTTTTTTTAACACATATATATGTTCAGAAATGGAATTGTGCTATACGCAGTCTGGCAACTTGCTTCTTTCTCTTGATAGTATATTGTCATATCTTCATACCATTCAGTACACACCTAGAATATAATTTTTAAAGGCTGCATCGTATTCTGGGGTGTAATGTACAATAACATATCCAAACCCCCATCACTGGATATCTAGATTTTTTTCCCCAGCTCTTCATTAAGATAACAGTATGCTGGTGGCTAAATATTTGCACTTATTCTGAATTTTTCCTTATGTTGAATTCATGGAAGTAGGATTACTGGTCATAGAGTGTACATAATTGTAGGCTTTTGGCCATCACGGTCAAGTAGCTTTCTAGATTAGTTGCACAAATGTATGCCTCCTTTATACCCCAGAGCTGCACAAGGATTGCCTAATTCCCTGCATCTTTACAAACCCTGGTGTCAACATATAAACGTACTTGCTTCTAGTTTAGAGGTGAAAGGTAGATGTTCTTCTTGGCCATTCTTTGATCACTAGTGAGGTTGAACATCGTTTTCCACAAGTTTATCGGTTCCAAATACATCTTTTTTTTTTTTTTTTTTTTTTTTTTTTTTGCGATACGCGGGCCTCTCACTGCTGTGGCCTCTCCCGTTGCAGAGCACAGGCTTTGGACGCGCAGGCTCAGCGGCCATGGCTCACGGGCCTAGCCGCTCCGCGGCATGTGGGATCTTCCCACACCGGGGCACGAACCCGTGTCCCCTGCATCGGCAGGCGGACTCCCAACCACTTCGCCACCAGGGAAGCCCCCAAATGCATCTTTGATTTGAGATCATTAGGAACAACATGTAAACTCACATCTTAAAGAAGGTCTCTTATCTCAGAGTGTCTCTGATATTTGATTTTCCTGCCCCACTCTGCTGAAGGAAGACACAGAGAACCCTAGGGGGAAGCCTGGGCTGAAGTGACCTTGGAGAGAGATGGTGACTGTGGGATTCCCAGCTGGCCCTGCTGCCAGGGTGTAGGAGGGCCTCGCGGGGCCTTGCAGAAGCCTGGCTCAAGTAGTTCCTTCTCTTCCCTCATCCTTCCCCAGATACGATGGAGCCAACCGGCTTCTCCAGCCTGGATCTGAGTGAAGAAGACTCTGATGACTCTTCTGTGACCCTGGACCTGTCCCAGCTCTCCATGCTGCCGCACCTGGCTGACCTGGTCAGTTACAGTATCCAGAAGGTCATTGGCTTTGCCAAGATGATCCCAGGGTTCAGGTAAGGAGCTTCTGGGACATCCAGGGAACAGAGTCAGAATCCTAGACTGAGCCTGAAGAAGGCTCGGGAAATTACCAATCTACTGCTTCCCAAGATACAGCCTCAGGCCCTACCCCAGACCTCCTGAGTCAGAATCTTTGGGCAAGGCCCAGGAATCTGTATTTAAGAAGTGCAGCCCATTCAGCATTACTCGGCAGGCCAGCACTGGAGAGCCATCCATCCCTTATACTTTCTATGTGACGGAACAGGAACCCAGTGAGGTCCAATGGCCAACACCAGGATTTCTAGTGTTGGAGCCCACATGTCAGAGCCAGGTGAAGAACTCTTAGTTCACTGCTGTGTCCACTCCAGCTGCCTTGGATCTATTCCTCATATTATCCTTTTCAATTAAACCTACAGTGATCCTGCACACCCAATTCTGAAACCAGGATGAAGTGATAGAGAGGAAAAAGGGTTGGACTAGTGATGTAATTTAGGAATCCTAGAGGGAGACGCACTTGTACATATAACCTGGGCATCTTTCACCCAATTTACCCTTCACTCAAGGCTGTTTCCTAATCACACTGAGATCTTTTTTGCCAAAATAGGTTAAGTATAAGGAGTTCTACTGGAGTAAAGACCCTCCCTTATGGATTCATTCATACAAATTTCATTCATTCATTCAAATGTTCTATTGTTTTGGTAATAATGCTATCTATAATACTTATATTTAAATGATCATACAGTGTTAACTATTCTTAAAAGTACATAAAAGTTGACGCTTTTGCTAGATATGTTGGGAGGCAGTTATATCTATATTTGTGCATATCAATAGCTTCATTCTTTCTAAAAGTTCATTTGGAACACTGTCACCAAAGAGATATACATTGTGGTCAAGAAATAAGTGAATAAACTTCCCTGACGGTCCACTGGTTAAGGGTCCACCTTCCACTGCAGGCGGAATCCCTGGTGGGGGAACTAAGATCCCGCGTGCCACGTGGCGTGACCAAAAAAAAAAAAAAAAAAAGAAAGAAAGTAATTAATATCGAGCAATACTCTCATCATTTCAACTAGTAGCAATAGTTGCAGCTCTAGCAGAAGGGGTAGAATGCTTCCTCAATACTGATGCTTGGATTCAGCGCTAGAATACTGGGAGATGGAAAATGACTGGACGTTGGCCAGCTCTGGATGGAAGCTAACACGAGGTGCCGTTTATGGTTTGGTGAATCTCTGGTGCGTAGGGAAGCCATCAGCTACTGTCTAAATTGCTGCATTGCCAGCTAAGTGATGGTAATTCACACAGCTAAACCCAGCGCATCCCAGTTTGTTTCTGTCCTGAGACAACCTGCTCTGTGTTATTTTATGCCTCACACCAATTCAAATAGCAGGGATTCACCAATGTTCTTTCCTGGAATTAATGTGAAAATTATAAAGGAGAGAAACCATCAAATGGTGTTGAGACACTCTTACTGTATCGCACGTTTTGGTTACATCAAAAAGAATAAAGGCCACTCTGCAGGCAGAACGGGTGTCACCTGTGAGGTCAGCATCGCACTGGGCCTGGGATTTACCCTCCAGAGTCTTTCCTTGGAACTGATGGCAACATTGCACTTAGTACAAGTTCCAGCTCCCTCCCCTACTCTTCTCTTTACTGTTTGCAAACTGCACGTGTTCCCAAAGTCTTGTTTTGTGCAAACAGCTAGAGAAAAAACACTTCAAGGTGTTGATGGATACACTGTGGCGGGTGGCTCTCGTCCTAATTCCAGGAGGAGCAGCCCTCACCTACGCAGTCCCCAAACCTTGCCCAGTGGGGAGCTGGGCCAGAGGGCACCTGAAGCCCTGTCCAGATGCTAAGGTTTGGTGGCTAGGATTGCCCACGTGGGAAAACTGTCCTAAAAAGAAAGTGACCCATTTAACCGGATTACCCCAACGCAGCCCCCTCCACTAAGTGACCTGAGCCCCAGTTTTTCTCTTGGCCCCCATCCCTTCCCTTCGCCACATATACCCTCACACAAAATAGCACCACCTGCCCCTCAATTCCTCTCCCCAAGGATGAGCTGAAGTCTACCCCCTTCCTTCCCTTTCAAGCCTCATTCTCCAGAGTTCCCTGGTCTAGCTCTGCAGTCCTGGCCGAAGTGAGGTATATGTGAGCGGGTATTGGAGCCGCCCAGCTATGGAGGCAAAATCCATTAAATCGATCCTAAACACGCTTGGGTTAACTTTTCTGGCTTCAGCATGTCTTGAGAAGACCCAAAGTGGAATGTTTTCCAACAAAAATGGAGCAGGCTTCAGCAAGAGCTCTGTGGGGCCTTTTACGTGGATGCCCCCTGGGAATGGGTGGAGCTGATGCTGCACCTGACGGGGGTCAGAGCCCAGGCTTCCATAGGAGCCAGGCAGGGGCAGCCCAACAGTTCTCTGGTTCTGCCGGTTCCTGCACTTAGAGGTTCTGTTTTTCCAAGAAGTGAAAGAACAGTGGCTGCGTCCCTGGTGGCTTTGATCTTGCTGCCTGGAGGCGGGGGTGGAGGGTGTGGGGAGGGCAGGATGAGACTTCTGTGTGGGTGAGTGGAGGGGGGAGTACAGGACAAGATTCCAGTGTGGGCGGGACTGGATGGGCTGTGCTGGGTGTGGACTGCCCTGTGGTGTGGCCTTGGCCCTGCCCCTGGCTCCCACCTCTTCTCCCTCAGCCTCTCGGTCTGCACCCCACAAATCCCCCTCCTTCAGCCCTGCAAAAGAAATGCATGGAGGAAGCGGTGTCAGGAGCAGAGACTCCATGGCCAGGCGCCATCTTGGATCCGAGAACCAAGGACCACAGGTTGCACTGCCCAGAGGGGCGCATGAGGGACCAGGCCCCAGCCCCAGAGGGCTAAACGCCTTCAACCTCACTGCCATTTCCATCCCCAGGGGCTCCTTCCTGGGTCACAGGCCTGGGGTCATAGTGCTTCCCTCCTTCTATGCCCTTTCCTCTATATTCACTTATTCATCTGTCCAACAATCAGCTTGCTTATTACATAAACTGTGAGGGATAAAAGGTGACTAGGACACAGTCCCTGGCCTCCAGAGGTACAGCGTCTGATGGAAGAGATAGACATATGGATAGCCGCGGTGAAGAGATAAGGGCGCCAAGAGGTACTGAGGGAAGGCAGATGGGGAGAGGCTGGACCCTGCCTAGGGGGGTGGGGAAGACGAGACATCCCCAGAGCACCTCACAGGTGCCCAGAAGTGGCCACAGGTGTGGAAACTGATCAGGGTGTAAATATTACTCAGGTCCAGGGAGGAGGCCCAGAGCCGGAGCTGGTGCCCATCACAGCAGGAACGAGGTCTCTTACTGAGTTCCCCTTTATCTCCACCGCTACCGCCACCCACTACCATTTCCAGTTCTGGCTGTGAGCTGCACTTAGAAAGTCCCTGTATTTCCAGGCTGTGGGTGGTAATTTGAGGTCATTCTAGGTTTGCTTTCATAGAAGTAGTATGTCTGGATCACAGCAGGCAGTGATCCCGCTGAAATCTCTCTAGCCAGGCACCCATGGGATGTTTGTTCACTTCTGGCCATCCATTTTGAGTGGGCCATTGAACCAAAGGTTATATACAAAGATGTTCCTCATGGAATTCCTTATAACAGCAAAACTTAGAAGCAACCAAAGTGCCCAAAAATAGGTGGGTGGGAGACTGTATTTTCCAAAGATTTGATAATGAACTTGTTTTACTCGTATAATCAATTAAAACCCAAATGAGGGTGGTGTTAGTTTTTATTCTTTCAATGTGGATTGAGCACCCAGAAAAAGGTGACAGATTGATGAGACATCTAGATGCCATGGCATCAGGGCTGTTTATTCCAGAGAAAAGGCAAGGAGGGACATGTGGCTTTCCTTAAATGGTTAAAGGGATGTCCCACGGCTAATGGAGAAGTCTGGTTCTGTGTTCCTTGAGAGGACAGAACTACAAGCAATGGATGAGTGTGTGATCACGTGGCTTAGAGCCCAAGAGAAGAGGCTATTAACCCAAAAACCAAGCACCTCATGGCTGTATCCAGAGGCCAGAAGCTCCCTGGCACTGGGGGAGTCCTGCAGAGGCTGTGTGAGAGCCGTCTATCAGAAACACTGAGGAAGGAATTGGACCACATAGCCTCTAAGTGGGGCCTTCCAACCCTAGCACTTTGTGATTTTCCTTCAGTGCAGGCCCTTTGGCGGTCATCTAATCATGCAAGCCCTTTTACGCCTCCTCATACATCACCTGTTGATACAGGACTCTCATCAGTTAATATCCGTTTCCCACCTTTTTACTTTCCAAAGTGCAGCCACAGGGGATGACAGCCCATCGACAGAATATCCAGGAGGAAATCCACAGAAAGAGAAAGGGAGGAAAAAGAGGAAGCAATTTGATCTGTGGGTCCTGCCTTTTCCTTGTCATTGTTCAGACAAGCCCAGCTCGTGACTCAGAACAGTGGAACTATTCATGAGCCTCTTGACCCATCAACACATAGCTGTTGACCCTCTCCTCATGCTCAGGGCTCAATGAACGGTGCGAGGGCAACACTAAAGTCATTAAGAGCTGGTGCTGGCCCTCAGGTAGCTTACGATGAAGAGCCAGAGACAAGTATCTAAAGGACAGAGGCAAAGAAGGGGAAAGGGCAAACTAGGATTACAGGCAACGTGCAGCAGGTCGGAAAGGAATGGCTCTAATTCTATGAAGAGAATCGAAGGGTGGAGGGATCCAATGGAGACCTCACTGGATTCAGGACCAGAAAGGTGGGGTGGAGCAGAAGATGGACGCTCTAAGCTGGAGCTGTCCCACGTTCAAAGGCATGGTGGCATGAGAATGCCTAGCATCTGAATGTGGAGTAGCCCGATGTTGTTAGAATGGAGGGTTGGTGGAGTCTGTGATGGGAACGGGGGCTGGAAAGACAGGTTGTAGCCAAGTGATGGCGTATGGGCTTGATCCTGGGGCATTTGATAGTCAGTGGGGATTTCTGAGCGCAGGAGTGACACGTCCCTGTAGCAGTAGTAAGAAAGGTGAACGAGAGACTTGACTCCAGGAGTCCAGTAAGAGGCAACTGAAAAAGATGCTGGAGCTCTGAATCAGAGCAGCCCAGTGGGAGTGGGAGTCCAGAGATGTCCTGGAGACAGAGTTGACTTCACTACCGGAAGGACCGAAGGGCAGGAAGAGGGAGAGGGAAAGAAAGCATGGGAGCCACTGGGGATGGCTCTGGCCATGCTTTTGCAGATGACCATATTCATGCCATAGCCCTGGGAGCTTCTCCAGGCTCTATCTTCCTAACCCTAGAAGAGCCATGGCTGCTCCGACCTTGGAGACCCTGGAAAGTCACTGGGTTTTCCGTGTCTTAGTAGCTGAGCTCCATCAGTTGGCATTTGGTCACAGCTTTGAGTTGTTCTCAAGTCGTTCTCCCTCAAGAAACAGCCTTGTTCTTTCCAACCAGGCTGCAAGCTCCTCGAGGGAGGACCCAGGGCACATGCTGGTCACCTGGCAGGTGTATACCTGTCAAAGCACTGCACTGGTTCACATGAACCAGTAACCTGACCTCCCCCCCGCCGCCCCCTCCCTGGCAGAGACCTCACCCCTGAGGACCAGATCGTGCTGCTGAAGTCGAGTGCCATTGAGGTCATCATGCTGCGCTCCAACCAGTCCTTCACCATGGACGACATGTCCTGGACCTGCGGCAGCCCGGACTACAAGTACCAAGTCAGTGATGTAACCAAAGGTGCGGCTGGGCTCTGCCTCCTCCTGCCCCGGCTCCACCCCTCCCGGGGTCATGGGCCCCACCAGGCACATCAGAGGGAGTGCGGCAGCACCAGGGAGAGAAGGGTGAGGGTCAGGCCGGAGGCGGGGTGGGGTGGGTGCCCACAGCAGCTGGTCGTTCTCTCTCATAGCCGGACACAGCCTGGAACTGATCGAGCCCCTCATCAAGTTCCAGGTGGGGCTGAAGAAGCTGAACTTGCATGAGGAGGAACACGTGCTGCTCATGGCCATCTGCATTGTCTCCCCAGGTACCTAGCAGTGTGGGGAGCAGGAAGGAGGAAGTCCCGCTGGGGGCCAGCAGGGAGGATTGGAGGGAGAAGTGAGCACAAGGAGAGACCAACAGGGAACCACCCACTTTGCTGGGTCCGCCCAGCCGGTGTGCTGTGTGTATGTTGACGGTTCCCTCACTACCCTTGGCCTTGCCCTAGCAAGACCATTGGTGATTCATGGGTGGAATTCTGAGGAACCAAATAGATGGGGTGTCTCAGGCTACAGACAGTACTCAAGCTCTGCTCTTGTGTGAACTGGACTGACCTCTGCTGATACTTGAGGTCCCCTGGGGATGGGGCACAAAAGCCTGGGGCCTGATAGGAGGTTCTGCTGGCCTGACAGACAGTTTAGCTGCCTGATTTTGGAGGCAGGGTGCTGTGATCCTTGAGCTCTTCTGCCTGTTTGGGGTGGGAAGAGGGAGAGAAGCCGAGGAGGGAGGTCTTGTGGTTCTGGGGATGCTGGATTCCTGATGAGGCCTCCACTGGGACTGTGTTCAGAGAACAAGCCAGTGGCCTTTCTCCAGGGATGCTTTCCTGGGCTGGGGGCCCAAGGAAAGGACATGGGCGCCCCTCCTCCTGGCCAGTGAGCATTCACTCATTCATTTGTTCATGCATTCACTCAGCAATGATTTACTGGGCTTCGGGCAGGAACCAGGCACTATGCTGGGCATAGGGACTCAGCGGCAACCAGGACACAGACTTCTCTCCCAGGAAGTGTAGAAAGAGACATGAAACAAACACTTTATTTTAAAAATAAAGAAGTACACGCTACATGATGCTACAGAGGGTATAGCAGAAAGTGGGAACCTGATGTCGTCTGGGGCATGGAGGTACGGGGTCATCAGGGATCGCCTTCTTGAGGAACGTCCTTTAAGCTGTTACCTGAAGGGTCAGCAGGTCAGGCAAAGGTAAGGGAGCTGAGTTCTGGGCAGAAGGAAGACAAATGTGAAGGCTGGAGTGCAGAGAGCATGGCTCATCGGGGTCCTGATGAAAGATGGAGCACAGAGACAGAAGGAGAGAGAATAGGTGGGGACAGGCCCAGATGGCCCGCAGACGGACCTGAGACTTGATCCTAAATGCCACGGGAAGTGGCCGAGGGGCTGGGGAGGACTGTGGTGTCACAGGTCAGCAGCCGTCCAGGAGTGACCTGGGAGGATGCTGAGGCTGGGGGTCTGTCTGTGTGGGCGGGGGGGAGGCCGAACGGTGAGGCAGCTGTGGCTCAGAGCTCCTCGCCCGCCCCTCTGCCCACAGACCGTCCCGGGGTGCAGGACGCTGCGCTGGTCGAGGCCATCCAGGACCGCCTGTCCAACACACTGCAGACCTACATCCGCTGCTGCCACCCACCCCCAGGCAGCCACCTGCTCTACGCCAAGATGATCCAGAAGCTAGCGGACCTGCGTAGCCTGAACGAGGAACACTCCAAGCAGTATCGCTGCCTCTCCTTCCAGCCCGAGTGCAGCATGAAGCTCACGCCCCTCGTGCTCGAGGTGTTTGGCAGCGAGATCTCCTGAGGAGGGCAGCCTGCCCTGGCGCCTGGGCGGGGCTGCCTCTCTGGGGCCGGAGGCTGCCCAGCTCTCCCCACTCCTGGAGTTCAGCCCCTCCTCTCCCACTTCCCCTCCCTGCCCAGCCCATCCTCCCTGCTGCCCAACCTAACACCAGGTCTCCCTTACCTGCAGGCCACGGGCTGCCCCCAGTGCCTCGAGACCTCAGTCATGAGGAATTGCTCTTTATTTGACAAAGAATCTTGAATGGGGGCAGAGGGCAGAGGCTGAAGGTGGGCCCGTGCCAGGGGATACCCCCTCCCACACTACAGAAGTGGCGGCTGGCTGGTGCCAAGGGAACAGGCAGGCGGGAGAGACGCAGCCATTCCTCAGGGACAGAGATACCCTCACCTCTACCCAGCTCCAGGCCCACACGCCCAGAGCCTGGTGGGATCACCCTTCCTTCGCCCCACCCACGATAAACACTGACCCGTGACCCACACCTCATCCTGCTGCCGCTCTGTCCTGGGCAGTGTGCCGCGATGGGGCCTTCTCCCTCTGCCTTCCTACCCTGGCCTGCCCAGGACACTCACTGCCAAGGAAGACCAAAACCAAGGTGACTAAGGTCACAGCCTCCCCTCATCCACCTCTGCTGGCCAAAGGGCATTTGCCTAACCCCACGGTGCCCACCTTCTTCCCATCGCCATGGTAACATTCTCCTCCGGAAGTAGCTGTGATAAGATGGGCTTTCTCCCCATGGCGGGGGCCACTGGCCCAGAACCCGTGTGCTGAGAGGCCAAGGAGGGAAGAGAGCAGGGCCCAGGCAGTGAGGGGACAGGCAAACCCAGCCTGAACGTAAGAGTAGCCGATGGAGGCCACACCCGTCCTGCCGCCAAGCCCACAGCTCCTCAGCCTGGAGCTGAGGGCTTGGCCGAGGCGGGGGCTCTCCCTCCAGCAATCCACATGGCAGGACTGAATGGCCCCCAGGCTTCAGAGGATCGTGGGCACCATCCTCATCCTCACCCTGCCAGTGCCTTACCTCCCACCCCAGAGAGAGAACCGGCCGCAGGCTCCAGGGGCCTCGCGCAGTGGCCGAGGGCGCTGAAGGGGCCTGATCCTGGGATGGCCAAGGGTGGTGACCCAGAGGCCATCCCACTGTCTGAGCCCCCCAGCAGCCTGGAGAAGCAGGTGTTGCTCTGCTTACCAGCGGGGCCTCATCTTTCCCACCTGGCAGGGTGGGATGGGGGAGAGGAATTTCCAGACCCCCAAAAGCCCAAGCCCTCCCTGCCCACCTAGTTCTGCTTCTAACACTGCTGTCCCCCGAAGGCAGTGCTTCAGCACCCCGGGTGGGGGGACAGCGGGTTGGCCTGGTGGCTGGTCAGTGAGGGCACTTGGGGGGAGTCGGGCGGGGTACTTCCTTATTCCCACCCCCCACCCTGACGTCAAAAGGGACCTGTGAGGCAGGGCGGGGTAGGGGCACCGAACCTCAAACTCCCCGTATGCAGAGCAGCTCAGCAGGTGGGCACTCACAGCCCGTGTACCCGGTTGGGCTTCTCTGGGGCATGGGTGACAGGCATGCCGGAACAGAGCAGAGAGGGCTCCTCCAGGATCGACAGAGGGTCCTTCAGATCATACTCGAGTTTGGGGAGTTCAGCCGCGCTTGCTTTCTCAGCCAGGAGGAGGTGGTGTCCGCAGGATGCCCCTCTGCCTGCGTCCGCTGTTCCCTGAAGACCCCGGCAGCAAACCAGCTTACCTCCACGACAGCCGCCAGTGTCTGCTGGCCAGTGTTTCTTCATCTGACAGCCACCGTCCCTATTGCGGAACCGTCCTTAGACTCAGTGTGATGTCTGTTAGATGGGGGTTGTCTTCAGACTCCATTTGGTACCACATTCTAATATAGCGGGTAGTAGGCGCCACTGATGAAGCGATATTTATGGGTGATGACGTGCGTTGTGAAAATTCTACACGTTAATTACTGTTGTTGTTATTTTACAAATTAGGGAGAGGCCCCTGGGATTTGATTTTAGCTGCAGAACACATTGGTCCAGTTGTCAAGTCAGTGGTAGAAAGGGCTTGAAAATCTCTGACCCAGTTCAATCCCCTTGTTAAAGAAAACTGACGCTGAGAAGGTGTGACTCACCCAAGCTCGTGTAACTAGTTCAAAGCAGCCCCAGGACTGGACCCGGACTTTGGACTTAGGGTCCAGTGCTGTTTTCACTACATCATGCTTGAGCTCAGACTCCATGTCCCACGCCCCTTGTGGTTGACCTCATCCCTGGGGGAAGCCCTGGGTTTTAGACAGAGCATGTCCAGATCCCAGATCCCTGCCTTGCTTCCCTGGGTTGTCACCCCACTGACCCATCAGGAGGAGGAGAAGGGACACCTCAGCCTGTGTCTCAATGTGAATCACACCCCGGCCCCAGTGTGGCCTTGGCCGGAGGGGGTCTCTGCCGCAGCTCGGCGTAATGCTGTTGCCTTATCAATAAAGTGCATCTGTCTTTGTACTGTCTTCACCCTCCCGGCGCTCCCCTGGACCTGCCTTCCCCAGGGAACATGACAGGACCCACTGAGAACGCCAGTTCCTCAGCCCTGGGGCCCGTGACAGCTCAGTCTAGTCCCAGAGGGAAGTCCAGCAGCTGGGAAGATGAGAAGAAGTGAGGCTCCCTGGGGCTGAGTTGGGAGACAATGTTATCATCTTTTCTGTTTTCGAATGAGAGAATGTGAAGGTAGGCATTCATACATCTCAACCTTTTTAACCTATATTATTGGAAAGCCAGGAAAGTCTGCACCAAAAATGCCCAATAAACGAGATTCTGGGAGATAGGAAAACCCTTCTCTGGCCGACTGGAAGAAGTGGGAGAATCTGAAGGAGGCCAACAGGGAAGCTTGGAACGTACAATAGATCTGGTTCAATCTGGGAATAAAGCAGCAAAGAAAGCTTTGAAGAGGGCCTCCTGCGTGATTTCCAAAGAGAAAAAAAAGTTTGCCGGAAATTTGTCAAATAAACCAATGAAGAAAGCTCTGCTATGGTAATAAAGATGGTGCATACTTACACAGCACTTACCTGGTGGCAAGTACTGCTGTAAATAAATGCTTTATGCAAACCAGCTTGCTTTATCCTTATAAGGACCCTAGGGAAGATGGACGACTGTTACTCTCATTTCGCAGAGGGGATAATTTGCCCAAAGCCACAGTGGTGGCAAGTGAGAGATAGGGTTTGAACCCTTGGCATCTGGCTCCAGAAGTCATTAATTACCTACTACACTGTACTGCTTTGTATTGAGCTGAGTGGGCTGACAAATGACAGCTAGTCATGCCAGCTCTCTATTCAAGTGGATGTAAGGGAGATTCCCATTCCTAAAGTAGGCCTTGGGATAGAGAAATTGGAGCTACTGGATCCAACAGGGCTGTACTCTCAGGAAGCATTCAGTCACATGTGTTGGGTCCATTTCTGTGTGGCCCTTACCTGAGAACCTCAAGAATAGGAAACCAGGCAGCTGTTGACAAAAATGTGCCTTGTATTTGAAATGCTGTGCCAGTGACTTGGCAAACTTCAAGTGACTCCTGTGAATATATAGGACTCCCAAAGGGCCCTGAGGAACCAATGTACCCCCTCCATTTCCAAAAACAAGGGGGGTTTATGATAAAGGGCAGCTTTCGTTAAACACACAAGCAAAAATAACTAACCAAAGACACACGTGGTCATCTGCAGGGAAAATCACGCAAGGGAAACATAACCAATGTATTTATTTACAATAAGTTGGCCTAGGGGCCTGTGGATGTGATTTAATTTTTCAGAAGCATCTGAAAAGATTTCAAACCAAATGTGTCAGTGGGGGAGGGGAGGGGAATAGAAGAATTGGCGGTGGGGCTTGAGGGCCGTTTTGTCAAGAAAAGCGAATGGACTTAGGGAAAGGAAACCAGCAGCTGCATAAACGGACACAGGCTCTGGCAGGGGAAGTGTGAAGACATGTCCTTAGAAACTGTTAGGACTCTTGTTTAGCATTTTGATAGATGGTCCAGAGGAACACAAAATCTCCACGGCCGTGTGTTACAATCAACTTTTCCAGGTAAACAGAGAGGAATGCACCCACTTAGGAGAAAGTGATTTTAAGTTTTCACATTCCAAGTCTTGGGGCTACATCTGTGCTGTTCGGTAAGGTAGCTGCATGTGACTATTTACATTAAAATTCATTAAAATTCAATAAAAGTAAACATTAAGCTCTTCATCTGCACTCGCCACATTTTCAGCACTCGATAGCCCCAGGGCTATGGGAATGGACGGTGCAGATACCGAACATTTCCCTCATTGCAGAAAGTTCTATTGGACGGTGTTGGTCTACACAATGCATTCTTATCTGGTCCTATGTTTGGATGGTATGTTGCTGTTGAGCTGTTGGGCAGATGGCCACCAAGCGTTCGACACCATATAGAGGGTATTCAGGGAACATCCTCCCTTTACATCAAGCAATGCTGCAGCGGGACTGCTGTGAACACGTCTGCTCCTCGAAAGGACATAAAGAAGAAACATCTCACACATCGTGAGGTTGATAGGCTCAGAGCTTCAGGTGGCATAAATACGTCAGCGCTGTTCCAGGAAATACTGATTCCTTCAGTCCTGGGGACAAGCAGACAGGGCCTGCCTGGAGCGACCAGATCCCTCAGGTCAGGGTCTCTAGCTTCTACCGGGGCTCCCTGGAAGCTGTCTATGCACCTTGGGTCTGTCTGCCTGCCCCATGGCCCTGCAGGGGACAAGGGTGATGAGTGACATCTGGCACTCCTAGTACGGCCAAAGGGCTGCCTCTTTATGCCAACGAGCATCACTGCGGGCAAGAAGCCTGTGAGGCTCCTGAAGGGGTCTGTGCTCCAACTGACCAAGAAGCACAGCAGAATGTGGGGCAGAGGCTGGGAGTGGTGATGGGGGGTTGTCACTGCTCCAGACAGCTGCTTGGAATCTCTGCACTCAGACATGCCGTATGTGGTATATGAGATAGTGTTGCAGGTCGGGTTCTGGGGAAGCCAACTCTGAAATGTAGATGGGAGTGCAGGAAGTTTACTGGGGAGAGGTCTCAAGCTTGGGTGGCAGGGAAGAAAGTGGGATTGGGTAGAGGGAGCAGGGCTGTCCAGCAATCTCAGCGGAGATCTCAACCAACCCTTACGGGGAGCTCTGAAACCGGGATGGTCCTTTGGATTGCCCCAAGTTGAGGTGAGGGAGCAGCCTTTTACATTCGTACATCACCCCGTCCTTGGAGGCAGGCTGTCCCCAGGAAAAGAGTTACCTCTTTTCAGCCAAGGGCAGGTAGGACTGGGGGTTGTTTCTTCACATTTTGTACAACCTGACGCCTTGGGGAGGGACCAGAATGCTGCCAGGCCCTTCTTTTTGGCTCTAGGGAGGGGGGGTAGCCATAGTTCCTGGAGCTCTCTCCAGAGGGGTCGGGGTGGGGGTGGGGGGCGTTCCCAGCCTCTCCCCAGCTCTGGACTGTCTAGTGTTTTTTTTTTTCCTCCCGAAGTCATGTTGAGCTTCACCACTAGGTGGTGCTACTGCCCTATAGGGACAGGTTTGGGCCGCTCGCCGGGCCGCTCTCCCCCACTCCCTCCTCCCTCTACATCCTGCTCCTGCTTTTATAACTCTGTGAAGGTGCCTGGCCTGCTGTGCCTGGGGCCTCTGAGCACCTTCCCTGCTGGTCCCACGTTCCCTCTGAGGTCCAGCTTGGTTGTGCAGTGCTTGTAGTGTCTCCAAGCACAAGTGTCTCCAAGTGTCACACTGAGCCCAGTGCTGTGGACACAGCGAAGAGTAGGACAGTCGCTGCCCCCCAGAAAGGTAGAGTCCGGGGGGAGAAGACAGACCTGAAAACAGGCCATCACCAAGCAGCAGACGCAGAAGCTGAACGCTTAATGGCATAAACTGCTGGGTCCCTGTCCTGGCTCTCCCACTTGCTACCTTGTGTGACCTTGGGCAAGTGACTTAATACTTTTGAGCCTCAGAATCTTCATCTATACAATGGCAACAATAATAGTACCTACTCCTAGGTTCGTTGTTGTGATTAACCTGTGTAAATCACTTTTCGCAGTACCTGTGCTGCCAGCATCACTATTCGTTTGCAGAGTGAAAGGGTCGTCAAATAAGTTTTCGTTGCAAGTTAACATTGCTCCAGTCCTCTGACCACTGGTCCTTGCTAGGCTCTCTGGACTGGTTCCAGGGGGATCTCTTTGACCCCCCATGCAGATCTCAGCCTCTGGAGCTATAAGCCCCTGCTCCGTGAATATCTACAGGGACGGGGGGAAGGCGTCATTGCTCCATGTGGCCACCAGGAGGCAGGTGTGCGACTTCATAAGCTAAATAGGCCCGAATTGAAACAGCCCGGCTGGAGAGAAAAGTGTGGGAAAGAGATGGGAAGGTAGAGACAGAAACACGGGGAACTCTAGTTAATACTCTCTCCGGCTTCTTTCAATTATGGTCTTTCTTTGCCAGCTTCACTGCCTCAATGACCACCACCACCGACTTCCCTGCACACACGTTACTGACCCATAACTAACGTCAGTATTCGCTGGACGGAAGTGGTTCCTGTCCAGAGAGGGGGAAATCAAGATGAGCCTCAAGAATCAGGTTTGCCCCATGTATTTTTTGTGTCACAGTTTCTATTCGTTTACCCTGGCGTTCTCTGGACCCATGTTCCCTTGGCGAGGTGCACAGCCAACATGATGCCGCCTGTCTGCCGCTCCAGGAAAACGTGTCATTGTCCAGACTGTGGGACTCGAGCCACGGCCACGTCCAACCACTTGCAGCTCTGACCGTGCACTCAGCCGGCTGCTTCTACACCAGCCCTTCTCAAACGTTTTGTTCTTTGGACCCCTATTTGGACTATTAAAAATAAAGAGCTTTTGTTTATGTGGGTTATATCCATCGATATTAACCAGATTAGGAACTTAAATTGAGAAGAATTTTAAATACTCATTAAATTTTAAAAAAAACCATAATGAATCTAAGTTAACATAAATAATACAATTTTTGTTAAAGGTAACAAAACAAATTTAGTGACAAGAAGGTATTGTTTGACAGTTTTGCAAATCTCTTTGATGTCTGGCTTCATAGAAGGCAGCTAGATTCTCAAAACTGGTTCTGCGTTCCATCTGTTAGGGTATCACACACGATGGAAACCTTGGGAGACTCCTCTGTACACAAGTGAGAGAATGAGAGTTAAAAAGGCAAACGATGATGGGGCTTCCCTGGTGGCGCAGTGGTTGGGAGTCTGCCTGCCAATGCAGGGGACGTGGGTTCGCGCCCTGGTCTGGGGAGATCCCACATGCTGCGGAGCAACTGGGCCCATGAGCCACAGTTACTGAGCCTGCGCGTCTTTAGCCTGTGCTCCGCAACAAGAGAGGCCGCGATAGTGAGTGGCCCCCGCTCGCCGCAACTAGCGAAAGCCCTCGCACAGAAACGAAGACCCAACACAGCCAAAAATCAATTAATTAATTTAAAAAGGCAAATGATGTCTCAGTATTATTATGAAAGTAGCTTTGACCTTGCAAAGCCCCCGAATGGGGCTCAGGGATCCACAGGGGTCCCCAGCCTACACTCTGAGACCCACAGTGCACACTTTTCTAGGCCTTGTTTCCTCAGCCAGACATGCCCCACCCTGTTCTCCATCCCCCAGTTTTCTCAACTCGGCAAACCCCTGCTGATCCTTCAATTTCCAGCTCAGGTTCATCTCTTGCACAGATTCTTCCCTGAACTTCACAATGCTGTACCCTCCCTTGCCCCGTCTGGGTAGAACGGTGCGCCCACTCTATGGTAGAATGAAGTGTACATTGTTGTGTGTTTTAAATTTCTGGTTTGCCTTCGGGGCTCCCTACCAGACTGGAACAAAGGAGGGATTCCATAAATGTAGCTGAATAAATACATGTATGAACGAATGAGTATGAGGCCATGTGCCGCCCACTTCTGTCAGCATCTGAAAGATCTGATCTTCACAATAGATGTCAAATTAAAAAAAAAATTCTGCTTGGGTTCCTGCTGGAAGATGAAATGCAAACAGACTTATGCAAATTTCAGCACCTTCCCCTGAACTTTGGAAACTGAGAAGTTAAGTCCCTGTGGCTTCAGAACCCACATGCTAACTACCTCTCCCTACAGCACCTGCCGTATCTCCCTCATTCTGCATGTGGAGGGTTGGGTTTTTGGTCCAAAATGCAGAATTTAGCATTTAGCCCTATTCATATCTATCTGATTTGGTTTCGCCCACATTTTAGCCTGCTCAAATCTTTTGCATCTTCATTTTGTCATCCAACATTCTGACCATCCCTCCTGGCCTTGCATCTTCCAAAACTTTGCTCCGCAGACCACGTACAGAGCTGGCTAAGACAGAGGCAAGACGACGCCTTCTTGCAGGTTGACACTAGCGCACTGACCAGACTTGGGATCAGGGTCCCTACCAGAGGGACTTGACTTGGGTTCAGTTGTTCAAGACCTCCCTGGGAGAAAGGGAAGGGGTGGGTAATGAGATTGAGTCTTGGGGAGGCGAGTGGATGCCTTGCAAAAACCCAGGCATTCACAGGAATTTGGGAAACTTGGCAATGCTCCCACAACCCTTCCCTCTCCAGGACTCAACAGTCTCACCCCAAGTCTGAACAGATTCTTATAGAATTAGACCAGATCTGAGCCAAGGCTCAGGGATCCAGGGATACCTGATATAGGGGATGCAGGAAGGGGTGGATCAAGTATCAAATTCCAAGCTGGATTGTTCTGCAAATACCGTCTGAGCTGGACTCGGGGAAGAAAGACACAGTCTCCTCCATAGATTCTGGTTGCTGAGAGGCGAAGGTGGTGAGCAGAACTCCTCGGTGAGAAATGGAGAAGTCACGTGCAGCCCAGCCTGGCAGCCCTTATTTAGCTCAGCGGGGTCTCCCCATTGTCCCCTCCACTTGCACTCAGACTCCCACCGGGCATCTGGAAAGGCCCTTGCCACCCTGACCCAACCCCATCTCATTACAAATCCTGTGAACATCTGTGGCAGTCAGCATGGGGCAAGGGCAAGGTGAGGTGAAGTGAGTGCAGGGGCCCCAACAGTGTCTGCACCTGGCTCCTGTTTCGCTGTTTGTCTCCCAGGAGGGCCAGGTAGAACAAGCAGCCCATCACGAAAGGCTCAGCCCCTGGGGCCAGCCCAGCCTGGGTGCGGAGGGCCATAAGCAACCGGGTTCAGAGTGTCAGGGAAACCCCTCCCCGCTGCCCCCTTTGTTGCCCCCAGCCCCACAGATTTAAATGTCTTCCCCTCTCCCACCCTGGAGCCGTAGGAGAGCAGCAGGGAGGAGACGGTGAAACAGCCCTGGGTGATAAAGTGGGGATGGGGAGAAGTGATAAAGGGGATGGGAAAGAAGCCAGCCCCACTTCCTCTCCGATAGGGACCCCGCCCCGAGGGGCTCCTGCCTTCTGCTGTGTTCACAGGAAGGCCTTGAGGTGGCGGAGGAGTGGATGGGAGGGGAGCAAAGGGAGCACTGTCAGTGGGCAGGATGCCAGTAGACTTGGGAGAGGACCGTTCAGTTGGTTGTTGGTTCCTTCACATGCAGCCCACCGCGGACCTGCAGGGGCTGGGCTGTGGGCACGGAGGCAGAGGGAGCCCAGGTTCTCCCTCACACAGCGCCCTGCCCACGCTGCACCACTCCCAGCCTTGAGGGAAGCAGCCACGGGGGTGAAGGATGAATCCTGATACCACCTGTCACTAGCTGTGTAACTTGGCGGCAGTGACGTGAGCCCTCTGGGCCTCGGTTTCCCCACCTATGAACAGGGTCTTTGTGCAGCGAATGGGAGGAAGCTTGCAGGGCCTCCTCTAGGGGAGCAGGTGAGAACAGCAGAAGCTGCAACGAGGGGGGAGCAGGATTTGAACTACCTGCCGGACTGCTGGTAGCTGGACTTGCTCTGTCTCTGCTACAGAGCAAAGATACTAGTTGCGCTCACTTGGGAGGTGTTGCGAAAAGTAAATAAGTGAACACACAGCATTTAGACTTGGGTCTGGTTGCAGTAAGGGCTTGGTGACTCTCAGCCTTGGTTATTAAAACTCTCATCACTCTCTCAGGGATCCTCTCCTCTCCTAAGTCATCGTCCTTCCAACATACACACATCCCGAGTCAGGACTAGAGGAGGTGGAAGCTGGGACTCACAGGTGGGCTCCTCTTGTGAAAGACCCAGCCCTGCTCAAGCCACCCAAGGAGGGGGAGGGCCAGGCCCACCGCACCCCATTCCAGACCAGGGCTCTGCTCCCTCCCATTATCTCCTCCTGCAAAGCCGCCTCCACCCATCAACCCCCAACAGAGATTACAGACCCTCAACTGTCTCCAACTGCCCTGATTCACGATGAGGCTGGGCCCTTGCCACACCACACACACCCCATCCCCCCGGCTACCCCACCTCTGTCCCGAGGTGGAGGGGAGGCTGCCTGCTTCTCAGGGAGCTGGGGGAGGAAGGGGGGGATGGCCAGGAGGACACGGCCCCCACCCCGGGGCTGCCTCTGGAGCTCGAGAGGAAAGGGGGAGAGGTCTCAAAGGCCCCCAGGCTTCCCCTGTCTGTCTTATTTCGCCCTCTCTGCGACTCCAGGCCGAGTCTGCAGTTTCTGCCTCCCTCTCTCTCTCTCTCTCTTTCTCAGGCTGCTCTTCCCCCCACGCCCAGAGCACACCTGGTTCCTCACATCAGATAACCCAACCACAGCAGCCCCGGCCCTTCCAGCAGCCCCTCCTCGCCCCCTGCCCTCTTCCTCCCCCGCCTCCTCCACCTTGTGGCTCCCTGACTCACCTAGATTTCCCTGGGGAGGGCTGGGGAGGGGGGTCCCCAAAGCCGTAAAGCCTTACTGTTTAATGAGGGTGTGAGAAGACTACTCTTCCTTTTCCTGCCCCCCAACACACACACATGCGTGCACACACGCGCACACACACGCATACGCACACATATGCACGCACGCACACAGATATGCACGCACACGTGCACACACGCGCACAGATATGCACACACGCACATGCACGCACACTGGAAACTATACCCCCGTGCCCTGTTGGAAACAGAATGAAGGGGAGGGAGGGACCTAGGGGCCAACCTTGAGGCATGAGGAAAATCCAGCCTGAGGACATAGGGGGCGGGGGTTGCAGAAAGGGGTTCCCTAGCTCCCCGCTTCCAGGCCAAGAGAAGCTTCTTCCCTTTTCCTGCTTGCGTGAGCTCATCCGGAGTCTCAGCAGGGCCTGCCTCAGGCCAGGGTCCGAGCTGGGGAAGTGGGTGGACACAGTCTGGGCCGTTCACAGTCCCAGCCCCTGCCTCCTACTCCCCAGAAAAGGCCGGGTAGGGAGGGGCTAGGGGTGGGGACCCCCGTGGAGGAAGAGGTGCTGAGAGTGCGGGGCGCTGGGCTTGGGGGAGAATTGGTCAAGATATTGTGGGAGGGGGCGGAGTGGGGCACAGGAGGGAGTGGGACACAGGAGGGAATGGGACAGGACCTGCCGGGTGCCTGGGAGCTGAGGCTGGACGTTTTAATGCCTCTTGACAACAGATGAATCATAGGCAAATTATGTGGAAATAATGGCATAAATAAAGATGTGTTATTTCAAGGCCCCAATGTGCGTTGCTGGAAGAGAGCTGAGGGGGGCGGGACAGGAGGCTGCCCAGGCCGGATGGTGCCTGTAGTTGGGGGCCCAGGTAGAGTTCCCGTGGGGGGCAGTGGAGGTGATGGCCCACTCACGTCTCTCGTCACCTTCGGGGCGATATGAAACAGCAGGTGGCCAACCACAGCCTGCCAAACCCTCCCCCAGGGCAGAGTGGCCCTCACATACCCTAAGCTCCCTGGTGATCCCCCCAACCTTCCCCTAACCTCCCTGGGGCCACTGCTACCCACACACATTTTTCCCTGTCCCAGTGCCTGCTCTTGACTCCTGTCCTCTTGGGACTGTCCCTCCAGGCCCAGCACAGGGTCTTGCCCCGAGCAGGGACACAGGAGCCAACCAAGTTCCAGGGGCCTTCAGTGAACAGAGCACCCCCGGAACCCAGACTGGGAATCTGGGCCTCTTCCATCTGGTGGGTGCTGAGCTAATACCCGCAGTGACCTAACGGCTGGCACAGAGCCCAGTAAATATACCTGCTAGAGGAATGAAGTCAAGACCTCCATCAGGTCATCAGGGCGCTCCCTGCAGCCCAATCTAGGCTTCTGGTCAACCCTCATCCCCATTCTCCGTAGCGCTTCACAATGTTGACAGTTATTAAACGACTAGAGAAACGTGTGCTTTCACACCACCCAACACAGTCACTACCTGTTACTCGTATTTCCTCTCAATCTTTTCCTCTGTGCTTCCGTCGGGTTTCTTTGCCATCACCGGGCATGTAGAAGTCTGTATTCTCTTGCCATGCTATGTCACATTCAAAACATCTTTTTAACTGTTTCGTAATTTTCTATGGAGTGGAAATATAATTTGCTTCGCAATTTTCCAGTTGTAGGTGTTAAAGTTGGTTCTCATTTTCCACATGGTAAAGAATGTGGTGATGAGGGCTATTATGCACATATTCCACTCGCCCCACCCTGAATTTTGGTTATAGAAATCGAGTTTAGGGTACTTTGGGTGGGGTCATTGAGCCAAAGGGTAAAAACAGCTTCTAGCTCTTACTATATGTTGCCAAATTGATATCAAAAGAAGTTACACCACCAACAACGACACGTACATTTCACCACATTCTCACTAATGTTTGAAAGCGGTGCTTGCCCTCATCTTGTTTGAATTGGCGTTACTTAGATGGTGATCAGGTTGAATGTTCCCCTACCTTTGCTTACTGGCTGTGTTTCCTCTTTCCCCGAAGAGCCGTTTCTGTGCTTTGAGCTTGAGCCCACCCCTGTTTCAGTGTTTATTACCAATTTGTGTGAGGCGAGCTCTCTCTATAAGGATTTTAAAGCACCGTCCATTGCCATCGAGTGCAGATCTCTCCTTCGTGATGTTCTCCCCACTTTGGATTGTGACATGGCGCTTCCTCTTGCTTCATTTAAATCTCTGACTGCTCCCTCTCCGCTCTCACCGAGGATCTCTGGTCTTTAGTTGTCCTTCCCTCCTCTTCTGAGCTCCGGAGAGCAACTGTCCACTCAACTTCCCCCTGACCATCCCACCAGCACCTCAGTCCGTGTGTCCACAGCTTGACTGTTTTTTTCCTCCAAGTTTGCTTCTCCCCCCATATTCCCTAACTCTGCTGCCCGAGGACCTTTGGGTGATGTGTCCAGAAGGAGACAGAGGAACGCAGAAGCTAGTGTATCTGAAGGGTTAATGAGATTCTGTCAACCTTTGGCTTAAGAGGACCAGGGCTGGGAAGAGAAGGAGGCGGCCAGTTGTCTAGGGAGATGTCACTCTGTGACTCAGTCTCCTTGCTTGTCTGTATACTGGGACTGGTTCCAGGTCTAGAGACAGATGCTTGAAAGCCAAAGTGGGTGGCCTTCCTCCTAGAGCAAATTAACCCTTGGCATTGACCTCACTGGCCTCGTCCTCCACTTCCCAAGCCTCTTCCCCGGCAAGGGACTAGAAGGGCTGAAGAGGAGGTTAAGCTACTGTTGTCTAAACCTCTGCTGTTCGATACAGTAAGCCACTAGGCACAGGTGCTATCAAGCACCTGAAACATGGCTACAATGTACTACAAGTGTAAGATACACACTGGATTTCCAAGAGGTAGTATGAAAAAAGAATGTAAAATGTCTCATTTACAATTTTTTATTTCGATTGCAGGCTGGAAAGATGTTTTTACATATATTAGGTTAAATAAATATACTATGAAAATGAACTTCACTGATGTATTTTTACTTTTATTTTTTAAGAAAATTTAAAGTTACACACATGGTTCCCATTCCGTTTCTATTGGGCGGTGCACGTCTAGCCCCTCCTAGCGGGCAAAATGCGGGGCTCCAGGCTGAGCGGCTCCAATGAGGGCTCATGACGGATACAGATACAGACCCACTGGAGATGTGGACCAGCCGAGGGTCGAATCAGATGTAACCAACCAGGCAGTGGCCAGTCTCCCCCAGGCAAGGCAAAGCAAAGCAACATTTCCGGGACAACAGCTTACATCCTGGACTTCATGAGGCCCCTTAGCTGGCTCTCGGCTCTACAGAGCTTGTTCCCGTGGACAAGTTAGCCCAGGAACAATAGTCCCCCAGAGCTTTGGATCTCCCCACCTCAATAGTTCATGGGGAAGTTCTCCATCATTCCATCTCCATCTTCCCTGGGCCCCTCTCCAGAAGCTGGAAGCATCCTTCCTTTTGTCTAGAGCCCTGCCTCCCGCCCACTCGGGCTTCGGCTCAGCCCACCTGTGGGCTGGGAGGGGATGAGAGAGGATGGTGGGCCTCTAGATACACCGGCTGGGCCACAGACATATTTTATGCTCCATTTCTAATGTCTGTCCTTCCTGTTGTCCCACTGATAGAAAAACAGAAAGGGAACAGGAGGCGGTTGGGTTGGCAGGCACAACTCACTGGGCTGCCCTGCTCCGTCCCATCCTCCCTTGCCCGGGCCCCAGCTGAGCCATAGGAGGGCACCAGGGGCTGGGGCCACAGTCTGCGTGGGTGTGCCCCTCCTCTCCCCCAAGCCTAGAAGACTCCACCTCTCCCAGGTCCTGGCTGGGATCCGAAGGCCCCAGGCAAGTGGGGGAAGGGGAGCCACTCCTACTTTCCCAGCAGCTGCTGCTGCCTCTTCCTGTTTTGCTAAAACTTTGGCTCTGGACCCGAGGGGTTGGGGGAAGTCGCCAGCCGCTCCCGCCCCCCAAAGGTCAACCTCATCCCCCTGGTCCTCTTAGCTAGTTATTTATAGCCCCCCAGGCCCTGACTGAGGAGCTCGATCTCTCCTCCGTCAAATGTCAACAGCTGTGGCCATTGCCCCAGGGATGCAGCCAGATGTGCAGATCACTCCAGATGTGCAGTGCCAGGATTTGGGAGAGCAGGCGAGGCCCCTTCTTCGGTGGGTGTGGGCATTCCCTGCAGCCTGGTTCAGGGTCCCCTCCTCAACTCTGCGTCAACAACACCTGAGTATGGGGACAGGGTTGTGGGTGGGGGGTTGGTCGGCGAAGATCCCACATATTTTCTCCAGTCCCATAGCCCGGCTCCCAGAGGGGACAGCTAGGGCTATAGACCTGCTTGGATTTCTTTGAGTGAATTAGGTCAGTACTCATTTTGAGACTGAATTTGTAGGGGAAAACTGCGGTTTAGTGGGACAGGACGCTATCTTCTATTACTAACGTCAGCATCGGGCTCCGTCCCTGACAGCCCAGTGGACGGGAGGCTCCACACCGAGCACTTCACGTCCTGATCAGTCCTCACAACAACCCTAATATGGCAGGTACTTCGTATCCCAGTTTGCGGATGAGGAAACCGAGAAATTCCAGCCCAAGCAGCCCGACTCTAGAGTCTCAATCTTAACCACAGTACAACACAGCCTCCCTCAGCCAGTCCTCCTTTAAATGGTTCCTTGAAAGCTCTGTGCAGAGAAGACTGGAGCCCAGCTTCAGGGTCTGTCCAGGGGGAGAGCGGCTGTCTCTCTGCCTCCTGTCCCCTCCTACCTCTGCCGCTCAGGCCAAGCCAGAATGAGGGATGCGAGGATGGAGCGGAGACGCGGAGACTACTACAATCACTGCCGTTCCAGGCACAGAGGGGGGCAGGTCAGAGCAGGACCACTGCCCTCGCCCACAAGGACCCGATGGCCCGTCAGGTCCCTTCCAGTGTGGTGCGTCCATGACTCTGGGAACCCAACAACTCTTGCAGCATCGGTGGTGGAGTTCCTCCCCTGACAGTTTTCTCCATTCCAGGCTCTTTTCTTTGGCTGTATCCTGCTCTCCAGGAGACGATGAATTCCCCAGGGATAGGGACTGCAGTTCTCGTTGCCTCTGTGCCCAAGAACCTGGCTTGGGCAGAGGAGATGCTCAATAAGTAAGACATTATACTCAATGAAAATGAGTACAGTGGTGGCTGTATGTGGGTGGGCACTTCAAGGTTGCCGCAAGGATGCTCCCACTCCTGTCTCTGCATAGCTACCCTCACCCCATTCTACCCTCCCCTCAGCTCATAGCTCCTTTCCTACGCACAGGGGCTACTAGTCCAAATCCACCCTAAAAGACACTCCTGGGGAAGAGAGGTGAGTGTTCTTAGGCCAGGACCTCCTCAAGGTCTTTCCTGGAGATTCCAGGGCCAGAGGTAAGTGTCTCCAAAGAGGAACCATTAAGGTTGGTAACAAGGTAAGATCCTGCCCTCCATCCAATACAGCCACAGGGCCTACGGAGGGCCCTGCTGGGGGCACATAGCAAGGCTGAACTCCCGAGCCCACCGGTGGGTGGACTGCAGCCTCCCTACAGGGGCCACTGGAGCGAGTAATTGTGAGCTGGCTACAGAAAGGCATTTTGCAACTCAGACGAATTTCTTCTCGTTCACGATTAGGGTATGGCCCAGTGGCTGCCTCCCTGACCATAATCTCTGCTGGCACAGGCATCTCGGGGCTGGGCAGTGCAGGCTGGGGAAGGAGCGCTGACCTAGAAGCTGGGATGCCTGAGTTCTCTGCCTTCTCCCCGCCACGGATTAACCATCACATCTCCGGCAGGGAGACTGGGTCCTTGGTTCCCTCATCTCTGAAGGCGTGGTTTGATTAGATCAGAACGTCCCAAAGCTAACCACATCTTAGAATTACCTGGGGATCTGCAGATTACTAGGTACCCTCTGCCACCCCAAAGAGACTGACGCAGACTGTGAGAGAGCCCCAGAATCTGTTTTTCACAGGTTCTTCCACGTGACTTTGATCTAATGTCAGGTTTGGGGGATCCTACACACTAGATAATCTTATAAATCACTAGCAGCTCTTAGAAGCAAAGATTCTAGTAAATGGAATGGCCATAACAAGAGGTTTTGGTGCTGCGGGGTTTTATCAGAGGGCAAGTGATGAGTGGTGTATTTCATCATTACCGTCCATTACTATTTTTTTCCCAGTTTTATTGAGATATAGTTGACATACAGCATTGTATAAGGTGTACACATGATGATTTGATTCGCATACATCATAAAATGATTATCACAAGTTCAGTGAACATGCATCATCTCATATAGACACAAGATTAAAGAAATAGAAAAAAAAGGTTTTTTCCTGTGATGAGAACTCAGGATTTACTCACTTAATAATTTTCATAGATATAAAGCATATATAAAGCAGTATTAATTATATTTATCATGTCGCACATTATCATTATATCCCTGGTACTTATTTATCTTATTACTGGAAGTTTGTAACTTTCGACTACCTTCCTCCAATTCCCCCTCCCTCCAACCCTCCACCCCTCACACCCACCCCCTGCCTCTGGTGACCACAGATCTGATCTCTTTTTCTAGGAGCTTGTTTGTGTGTTTGTTCTGAAGTATAATTTACCTACAACACTATGTTAGTTCCTGTTACCCAACGCGGTGTTTCGATACCTCAATTTTCAATATTCCGACCATCATCATCACTATTGCTGTTATTATTTTGCCGCTGGCATTATTGTTATGGAGGGACGTGGCACTGCCCCCATCTGCCTGTTTCTGTCACTAACAGGGCTCTGGCTTGGAGGGGCCCTTGCTTACCTCCAGGCTAGAGTGGAGCTGGGAGAGAGGGGAAGGGAGGAATGGGCCGTCCCTGTAGGTGGGGCCTCTTGGCCAGGGGATCTTTCTGTCTCTCTCTCCTGGGTGGAGTTTGGCTGGGTGGGCTTTGGCACCCGCCTCTGGAGCTGGGAGAGGATCTTCCCATCCATGTTCCTCCCCCACTTTCAGTCTCAGTGGCCTCAGCCCCGGGGACTGCCCCTTTCTCCTCCTCCTGTCCCCATTTCCTCCCCAGGCTCCCTCAGTCCTCACCAACCCCATTCCTAAACCTCACTAATCTGCTTGTCACCCTCTGCTTCCTTGCCTCGCCCTTGCACATGCCATTCTCTCTACCTGGAATGTCACCCCCTCTCCCCACACCGATTCACATTTCTGGGCTCTTTGAAAACCCAGCCAAAACTCACCAACTTCATTTCGGCTGTGATCTGCTCAGGTCTTTCCTCTTTGTCATGTACTCATTTGCACTCGAAATAACACGATCAGAAAACTGCTTTTAGACTCAGAAAAATAAGTAGAGATGATCTAAACCAGCTCTCTCATTTGATAGATGAGAGACCAACCTGAGGCCCAGAGAGGTCTTAACTTGGCCAAGATCACACAGTAGTGAGAGTTTTTGAAATAGTTGGCTTCACAAGAGGCTTTCAAGTATTTTATGTGTTTTGTTTTATTTCCTCAATACAATGTGATCAATATGAGGGCAGAGGCTGTGTTTTTGTTTTCATTTTTGCTTTTGTTTTTTATCTCCACTGTGGTGTGTGTGTGGGGGGGCAATTGTAATAGTTCTAAAACTCAAAGTGGTACAAACTTTTGCATATATTATTCATATGATCTCAGACCAGCCCTGTGAGGTAGGTAACCAATGCCTTGCTATTTTACAGAGCAGGAAACTGAGACTTAGAAACGTTTGACCCAGGAAGTTAATGGCAGAACTCAAGTTCCCTGCCTCCTCGTCCCAGCCCAGGGCCCTGACACCCACGATGCTCTCCTGAGGTTCCTGGCCGGGACCTGGGGTAGCCAAGGGGGTGGCCTCTGCCGTCTTCCTCGTTCACTGTGCATTCTTCACCTTGGGGTTGAGGAGACCTTGCCTTTGGCTTTCTGCCGCTCCCCATACTGTCCCACTGCTTTCTCCTTGCGTCCCCCCGTGGCATGGTTGGCACATAGACACATACACATATATACTCAGAACTGCAGGTGTCTAGGGCAACAGACCACAGGGGAAACCACATCACCTTTGTTGACACTGGAGGGAGGTAGGGGGACAGGGAAGGAACTTGCTTAGTTCTCTCCACCTGCCTCTGCCCCCACAGGCATCTCACCTCCCAGCTCAGGCTATCTGAACTTGTAGCCATGCCCCAGCCTCTTCCTGATTTATCTATCCAATTCTGGCCCAGGAGGATATATGGCCTCTTCTGTCAGATCCTAAAATCCTGGCTGGGATCTGCCTAGCTGTACCCCAAAGCCACAGCCCTCAATCCTAACCAGAATACTTACATAGCTCCTCTGATCCCTACTGGGCAATGTAGCAGACAAAGGTGGGAACCGGGGATGAGAGGACAAGGCTGGGGTCAGTGAGGAAGGAAACTTGACATCTAGAATGTCACTCCTAGATGAGCGGGACCTCTAGTAACCAGGCTGCACTGGAGCGGGAGACCTGACTGCAGCTTCTGCACTGTTTTGACCTGCTAGAAGAAACTGCACAGGCTCTGAATCAGGCATATTTGGGATTAAGTCACTTACCGGTTCTATGGCCTTGGGCAAATCATTTTGTCTTTCTGAGCTTTAGTTTGCTAACTAAAACAAAGGGGATGATAATGAGATATAAGTGAAAGGGCCTTGAACAGCACATGATACAAAAAAGATGCTCAGTAAATCCTAATTACCCTCCCTCCCTCCCTCCCTCCCTTCCTTCCTTCCTTCCACTTGTTACATCTGATCCCATGAAACCCTCTATGGAGTGGGGGATCTACTGCCCCTATTTATGTGGAAGTCCAAATCCTGCGCATTGGCACCTGATTCTAGGTTCAGAAACTGGAATGCAACGCCGAACCCACCCAAGGAAGTGCTGTCCCTCTGAGATCTCACCCGGGCCAGGGATCAACACCTTCTGATTGGCCTTGTGGAGAGTGTGGGGGAAGTGCGGGTTAGGCGAGGGGTTGTGGCTTCAGCTACCACATCTAGAAAACTGGGTCAGGAGTGGTCTCAGAGGCCTGAGGTTCAGACCAGAAGACTTTGGATGGAGCTTTGAACCCTGGCACGAGGAGGGCACCCAAAAACACTCGTTGAGTAAGTGAATGGCCTCATCACTTACTAGCTGTGTATCTTTGGTCAGGTTTCTCAACGGTTATGAGCCTTACTTTAATCACAAGCATAACAAGGATAACTGAAGAATAAATGATCTAATGCTTGCCAGGGGGATGGCATAGGGCTGCTACATGGGAAATAGTCAGTAAAAGGTAGCTAAGGAAGGGGAGGAGAGAAGAAGGAGAAAGAGAATGTCAAGTAGACCCAGAGCCCCAAAGAAAGCAGAAGGCGGGTGCCCTCACGCTTTGTACTGGCCAGAGACTCAAGGAAGATGCCAGGAAGCCAAGGCAGGTCCTATGGGACTAATGTCTTCTGCCAGGTGCTTAGTTGAGCAGTCTGTGAGAGGTCTGCACTCAAGAACCTTTAAAAAAAAAAAAAAAAAAAGGGCTTCCCTGGTGGCACAGTGGTTGAGGGTCCGCCTGCCGTTGCAGGGGACACAGGTTCGTGCCCCAGTCCGGGAAGATCCCACATGCCGCGGAGCGGCTGGGCCCGTGAGCCATGGCCGCTGAGCCTGCGCGTCTGGAGCCTGTGCTCCGCAACGGGAGAGGCCACAGCAGTGAGAGGCCCGTGTACCGCAAAAAAAGAAAAAGAAAAACAACAACAACAACCAAAAACCTCCCCATGGTAACCAGGGTAGAGGAGAGAGAGGTAGCCTGCACGCTTCTGCCTCATGTCTCTTTCCTGGAGGCTCTCTAACACATCCCAGAAAGGGACGTGTGATTTAGAAACTGGCTTAAGACTTGTCCTCTGGGTGGGGATGGGGGGATGGTAAGTAAAGGGGCAAGAGAAGGAGGGGCACAGTCCAGCTTCCTGGTTGGAGAACTCACCTGCTGTCTTTCTCTCTGCCTAGACTTCGGGGGCAGGGAGCTCTGGTGTGTGTAGAAAGCCATGTGCTGGGTAATGTGGGGACACGCAGAGGCAGGAGGAGATACCCTTTGTGCTCAAACCTCCTGGAACTCAGTGATTAGGTCAAAAAGAAAAAGAAAACTCACAAACAAATCCATGAATGATGCACATGATAGACATGAGCAAACAAGGGCCTGATTTCAGTCCAGAAATAACTACGGGAGTCCTGGGGGGGGGTGTCAGGAGGGGGCATTGTGAGGCTAAAGGAGAAAAAAAGCAGGGGAGAGGCTGCGAGTCTGAAGCAACCAAGCCATTTTCCTGGAGGCTGTGGGCAAGGAGAGGGATTCAATTAGGAAGTGGCGGGGGCGGTGCTGGGAAAAACACACCTGAGGTGGAAGAACATGTGTCTTTCAGAGTCAGTATGGGGAGTCATAGGGAAAAAAGGTATATTGGGAGTGTCCAGCTGGGGGATGGTCCTTGAAGGCCATGAACATCTGTTCCAATTTAACAAATAACTCAGAGGGAGTCTGAATTCTGTGCAAGGTACTCAGCAAGACACTACAAGGAATGCACCCATGACTAAGGCCATAGCTGGGCTCAGGGGATGTCCACTCTTGAACGTTCTTGGGAAGGAGGAGAGAGTTGAGACAAGTATACAGTGGGTGACGGTCAAAGTACAGGGAAAGATTGACAAGGTGCTGGAGTGGGGTCCTTCGAGGGAAGGAAAGAATCTCTCTGGCTATGGGAATCAGGGAAAGGTTCCTGGAGAAGGTGATATAGACGTTGAGGATTGGACAGATTTCAACAGGAGGAGGAAGGGGCTGGGAGGGAATGCGCTGAGCCAAAGTAGGGGAGTGGGAAAGCATGAGGACACGATGGGGAGCAGCCAGTAGCCCAGTATGGCTGAAATAATAACAGTAATCATAGCAACTAACATCAGTGAGCACTAAGTACCAGGAGGTACTGAGCAGAACAGCAGAAGGGGTGGGAAGAGAGAGAGAGATGCGTGTAGTGCGGCGCCATGCTGTAGGAGACTTTGGATGCCAGGAAAGGGGTCTGTGAGGATAAGTGAACAAGCGCAGAGGGGTTGGACCTGCCTGCTGAGTGAGCGCTGGGACCAGGAAAAGGCCTGAAGTGGGAAGCGGGAGCAACAGGTGGTGAGGCCGGAGCCGGTCTGGAGGGAGCAAGGAGTCTATGGTCATATTGGACCTTGGCACGGCCAAGCCCCCCTAGGCCACTGGGACTCTTGCTTCTAATTTGTCATGGCTCCGCCGCTGGCTCAGCCTCAATTTCTTCTTCTTCTTCTGTAGAATCCGGGACTCTGGCTTTGCAGGACCGAGGGAGGCAGGATGGGAACGGAGGGAAGCTGCACTCTTGCCTTCTAGCAGCGAGGCCCCCAGCGCAGGAGAGCCCAGCGTTTCCGTTGCAGACCTCTCCCCTTCCCGGGAGCCGCTGTGCCTCCGACCCAGCAGATTGCCAAAGGCGACAGGGCTCATAGACTAGGCCGGGAAGCACAATGGCGAGGTCCTCAGCCCCTGACCCCTGACTCTGACCTTCTGGTCCCGCTAAAAGGGAGGGGGGGCAGGGAGGGCTGCTGCGTAAAGCCAGCCCGGAGCTGAGTTTATTAGCTGAGGGAGGGCTGGAGGCGGCTGCATTCCGACTCACAGACTGGAACATTTCTGTGATCCGCTGTAATGCACTGGGAGACACTGGGCACATTGCTGAAGTTTGACTCATAGGGACCGGGAGGGGGAAAGTAGGGGGGAGGGTGGTGGGGGGAGAGGAATGGGAGGAAGAGAGGAAGAGGAGAGGAGGGAAGGAAATCCCTTGAGAAATTTCTTTAAAAAAAGAGAACTTTCAAAATCCGCACCACCCCCACCCCCCTTTTTCTTTTAATAGGAACAGGCTGGACCCTTCGATTCCCCTCAGCTGGCGAGGTCGGGGCGGGGGGGGGGGGAGGAGGTGGCAGAGGGGGAGGGCTGGGCAGTGATTCAAATCAGATCCTGGAACTTTCCTCAGGCAAGTCGTGCTTGGGGCGGGGGGCGGGGGTGTCTGTCTGGGACTCCTCGCCGGGACCGGGGGCTCCACGCGTGTCCCGCCGTCCCCCTGTGTAACTGTTGGCTGGTGGGCCGTACGTATGTGTGCTTGTGAGCGCGGGGGTCCTCCCCTGCAGAGTGTCTGTGTGAACGAGTCTGCCCCGGGTAAACATGGATGTGTGCTCGCGTACGTGCTGTCTGCGAGGGTGCGTGCGCTCAGGTATCTGAGTTTCCGGGAATTGTGCGCGGGTCGCTGCGCCGCGCGGCGGCCGGGGCTGGGCGGCAGCGCGGCATCCGCGGGCGGGTCGGGGCCGCGTCCCACGTTCCGGGTTCGGCGCTGCCTCCCCGCGAGCCGGCCGCGCGGGGTGTCCGCCGCCCGCCAGCCCGGGCGCCGCGCCGTGTCTGCGAGGTGGTGTGTCCCCGGGCCGCGAGCGCCGGCCCCCTCCCTCCCCTCCCCCTTGGCCCGCTCTCAGACTCAGATAAAGCATTTCCTTCCATTGTCATCCTACCCGGCCGGCCGGGCTGCCAGGGCCCTCCCCCTCCCGGCCCCCTCCCTTCCTCTCGCCGTCTCACAGTCGCTCCGCAGCCTCCGGCGACCGGGGGGATGTGAGGCCGGCGCCCCAGCCCCCCGCCCCGCCATGAGCCCCCCGCTCTGAGGGCCCCGGCCCCTGGATGCACAGCCCCGGCGCTGGTGAGTACTGGGCTGTCGCCCCCCGCCCGCCCCGCCCTGCGCGCGGCACCCAGCGCCGCCCGCCCGGGCTCGGGCTCCGGCTCGGGCTCCGGCTCGGGCTCCGGGCGGCCCCGCGGGCCCGGCCCGGCGTGCGCCCCCCCCGCCCGTGCCCGCCCCGCCCGTCTCCGCGGGGCTCTGGCAGGCTCCCGGCCCGGGCTGGTTCCGGGGCCGGAGGGTTCGGGCCTCCAGCGGGGCGCCCACATCCGCCAGCCGCGGGGCAGCGACAGGCCCGAGGGAGGGAGTTGGAGGCCCCGGGCCGCCGGTGCGCGGGCCCGGCGTCCCATCACCCCCGTTTGCGGGGAGAACGGACCGGGGGACCCGGGAGTGAGGGACGGCTGCCGCGGCCCCGGGAGGGGGCGGTGCTCCGGAGCGGAAGGTTGGGAAGCGCAGGGCAAAGGGCAGGACCCATTGAGTTGGGGCCGGGCTCTTAGCCCCGGACATCAGCGCCCCCATCCCGCGAATCCCGGCCGGACCGTACTCCGACCCCTCTGCTGGGGAGAGTGTGACCCCTGGGAGGGAGGGTCTCTGACAGCGAGGTTTCTCTCAGCACCGCCCCCGCCCCCCACCTTTGCTCACCCATCAGGGTGAAGAGACACCTGTGCCCGAGTGAGCTGCGGAGGTGCTGGAGGGGCGCGGGAAGATGGTGACCGCAGGCTGTGTAGTGAGTGGTGGGGGACAGGATGTGTGCCCCCCAAGCCTGCGGTCTGTTGGTCCTGGGGAGTAAGAGCAGGCGGCAAATCTGGCAGCTGGGCTGGGCCCTGACGCCCAGAGTTTCTAGGCCTGTGGGCTGAGAGAGAGAGAAAGAGAGAGAGACCGATCTCTGGGGCTTGCAGGCCGCCCAGCTCCCCCTACCCCCATTTCCTTCCCTCCCGCTGCCCAGGCTACCCATTCGGATCTGACCTTGCCAGCCACTGGTGCTCCTCCCACCAAGTCCAGGCCATTCCCCGTCCCTGCTGGCTGTCCTGCATACCCCAGAGGGCTCCCCCTGCATCTGGACACTGGCTGTCTTGCTGCTGCCCATCCCTCCCCACACCCTCATTCAACATCTGCTTGAGGCCCAGCTCTGCCTGCCAGTTTCAGTGGCCCTGCTGGGGACTCAACATCTGGATTCATCAGCCTGTTCCCTGGACTTGCACCTGGATCCACGGGAACCTTCCTAAGACCCCTGCCCAGCCACTGGGCTGAAAGCAAAGAGAATGTGACTCAGTTTCCTACCTCCCAATGGGCCACCTCGGTGGCCCATTTCTCCCCCATAGCACCCCACAGGCCAGGTCCTCCAAGGGGTTTAGCCTGCCACACACTCCTGTCCTCATACCAGCCCTCTCGGAAGCTCCTTCTCCAGCCTCTACTACACATCTCTTAGCTCCTCCTTGCTCAGCATCTCAGCCTCCCTACTCTGCTCTCTGTTCCCTCTACGCACCTGAATTAATAAGTAAGTTTCCTCCTCTGTGGAGTCACTTCTGGGGAAACTAAGGCACAAAGCAGTCTTGCTGTGTTCTTCCCAGTGAACCTGGACTGGAACCAGGTCCTGGACCTGCTGGGACTCCTCCCCTGCCTTTAGTCCCCTGATGGTTCTCATCCCTGGCTTGGCCAGGCTCACAGCTGCTTCTTGGTATAACATCTGGAATGGCCCCGGGAAGTGTTCTCCCGAGGTCTCTGTGTTCCTTAGCTTGAGCCCAGGGATGGGTGTCTCTCTGGCCACCAAGTCTTAAGCTGTGATCCTGAGGCTGAGAAGGTTGCATTCAGGTCTTGCACTGACTATTCCAAGAATCTAAACTGGTCGCTCCGCTTTTATGCTGGAGCTCAGTTTCCCCATCAGTAAAATGACCACAGAGGAGGAGATGGATCGGTGGGGGCTCTTATGCCGACCACTTCCTTCAGGAATAATGGACCCCAGCTTTCATCCTGGTCTGGGAATGAGAGTTGGAACTTTCTCTTCGTCCATCCTCTCCTCAATTCGGATATGAAGCCCTTGGAAGTGAGAAACGCATGTGTGATGGGCGTACGAGCGGGGACCCTCCTGTAGCTGCAGGCGTCCTTGCCCAAGGCCAAAGCCTGCGTAACCCCTGGCATCTCTTTGTCTTCCTTCTCCTGACCTTTCATTTTAAGAGCTAGTAATTTTGAAGTTGGCAGGGGTCTGAGAGAAGATGAGCTAATGCAAGGCCCAGGGTCACCCAGCCAGGGAATGGCAGGCTGAGCAGGGCTGGGACCAGACCTTCTAACTCTGCCCATGCCCATTCTCCTGGCCTTCTTCTCCCCTGGCCTGGCTCAGGTCCTGCCCATGCCCCCTTCACGCCTCGGCCCTGACCTGTCCTCAGTCGGCGTTGAGACTGGGGCCTGTAGTGGGGTGTGGGGTATTGCTGGAAACAGGGCTGGGGTAAGGCGTGGGAGCTGGCCTCTGTCCTCCCCAAGGCTCTGGGACTGTGCGTTTATGTGTTGGATTTGTTCACTAGATGGGGCACTTCCTCTGGGGCAGGAAGCTTTGATTTCCTGTGGTGGGGATGCTGGTAGGATTAGAAGCGGGGGACTCAGCTCTGGGCCATCCCTGATGTTGTTGTTTGGAACCAAAAGGGGCAGAGTTTCTGCATAAGGCTGCTTTCCCTCACCCAGGGGAGGCAGGAAGGAGAGCATTGGTGAGGAGGCCTAGGCTAAGGCCAGAGCAGGAGACCAAGAAGGCAATGAGATGGGGGGTGGGCAACACAGCAGGAAGCCTGGTCAGCAGGTGACCCTACCGGGTATTGTGTTTCCCTGTGATATTTCCCCCTGTTTCTGTGGCAACCTTCCCTGGGGGACCCAGGCTTTCGAGCTGCAGGAAAATGCCCCCAGACAGCCCTTTCCTTAGAGGTCTGAGTATTAGGAGGAGTCCCTCAATCTGGCCACCTCCTTTGCCATTTTGGCGCCTAGGCCCAGGGCTTGGGAATCTAGGCAAGTGGGTTGAGCGAGCACTGGGGGTCGGGGTGGGGGGCTGGGCTGGGTGGAGGCCCTTTTGCACCTCCCCGGGGGGACGGGAAAGAGAGGGCCTGCTGGACTTTGGGGAGGGCTCTGTGCCTCCCCTCATCCCATCTCCCCACTGTCCTCCAGCAGCTCTCCCCCTTCGAAGGGGGAGCTGGACAGCATGCTGCCTGGGGCAAGGGGTGGGGGGTGGCAGAGGCGGGAGGGATGTTTTCATCAGCAGAGCATAGCTCCTTTGGTCCTGGACCAGTTCCCAGAGGCAAAATAAATTCAGGATAGTGTCTGTTTAGTGTGGGTCAGCATGTGATGGGTGTGTGTGCACACTGGGTATGTGGTGGTGGGCCTGCATGTGTGCCCCTGGGCTGTGTATGTAGAGGTGGCGATCCACGTGGTGGCTCTCTGTTGGGTGTCTGGGGAACACGCACACGTGTAGTGCAGATGTGTGTCGTCTGTAGAGCTGTGCACCGTTGCAATTCGTGGCTCTGCGTGGGGTGTGTGGACACGTTTTGGGGGGACGTATGCCTGTGCAGGAGTGGCTTTTTTTTTTTTTTTTTTTTTTGTGGTACGTGGGCCTCTCACTGTCGTGGCCTCTCCCGTTGCGGAGCACAGGCTCCGGACGCGCAGGCTCAGTGGCCATGGCTCACGGGCCCAGCCGCTCCGCGGCATGTGGGATCTTCCCGGACCGGGGCACGAACCCGTGTCCCCTGCATCGGCAGGCGGACTCTCAACCACTGCGCCACCAGGGGAGCCCAGGAGTGGCTTTTTTAATGGAAGTCCAGGTATCTGCTGGAAAGCATTTTCATCCCTCCTCAAATGCCGGTTCCCGGAGCATTTGCTTTAGAGTCACCTGGGAATGTATTAAAAATAAAGATCTTCAGGCCCCATTTCAGATAGACTCAGAGTCCGCAGGGGTTGGGCCTAGGAATCTGGAGTTTGACATGCGCTTCAGTGAGCCGGTGCAAAGCCGTGTTTGAGGACTGCCAATCTCTTCATATTTTCTTTTGAGGAAACTGAGACCCACAGAAGGTATGTGGTTTGTCCAAGGACACAGGGATATTAAGAGGAAGAACCAGGACAAAATTCAAGCCTTTCAAGACCAATCCAGGACCCACCCATGCGTCCCCTGTGGTGTACATGTCCACACTCAGCGTGATGCCGTGGACCACATGGGACTGGTGCGGATGCTTACTGGGCCTTGACCTTTTCCCTGGGGTCCCAGGCTTCCCGACCTTGCTCTTCCTGTTATATCCTGCTTCCTCCTCCCTGGGGAAGTCCTGGAACTGTTGCTCGTCAGTCCTAAAAGTGAGGTTGGCAACCAGAAGGCCCCCTTTACTGAGCCAGGCATTCAGCTGTTTCGTTACTCACTGGATGCTTACTGAGCCTTGCTGGGTGCCAGGTCCCAGGCACAGATACACAGTGAACACAGAGGCAGGGCATCTGCCCTCAGGGAACTTCCACTCTAGTGGAGGAGACAGTAAGACAAGTAGGCAAGTAAAGAAATGAGTATATACACCTAGTTACCCATTGCGCTAAACCCTAAGAAGGAAATGAACCAGGTGCAGCGATAGAGAATAAGAAGGTGGCACTAACTAGACAGGGCGGCCAGGGGAGGCCTGCTTGAGAAGTGACATCGATGCCTGCTCTCACCCCCCCAGACTAGAAGTGAGCCCTCAGAGCTTCTGAGCCATTCTTGGCAACCGCCTGGGTCCAGGTGAGAGACCTGGGCTGAGTGCTGGCAGGGGACTGGAGCACAATCTCCAGCCTTTTGCCTGGCAGGGAACAGCAGGGTCTCGGCTGCTCGAGCCATCCCCAGAGGCTGGCAGAAGGGGCGAGGAGGAGGGAGGGCTGGACAGGGCTGGACCCAGCCTGCTTCGGCGCCTGGGGGAGCAGCCTCTTCCCCGTCGTGGGGCCGAGTCCAGGGCCCTGTCGACATGTCAGGGGTTGGGAAGGCGGCAGCCTCTCTCAAGTGCCAGCCCATTCCTGACCCTCCTGCCTCACCTTCCTCCCACCTCGTTCCCTTCCTCCCATCTCCCCACCCTACAACTCCAGTGCCAAGTCCCTCCTCTCTTGGTCTAGCCTGGCTGTCTCTGTGGCCACTGGGATTTATTTACCTGGCTCAGGAATCACCCGGGGGGGGGGGGGGTGTCAAGGCTTAGAGAGGAGCTGGGCCCTGGAAGAGAGGACACACCAGAAAGAAGGGCTGGGGCAGGGGCCAGCGAGGACAGGGCAAAGGGAGGGCCGAGGCTGGCCGAGCGGGGGGCCGGGGCAGGAGAGAGGGAGCAGAGGAGATCTTTGGCTGGGCGCTCCAGAGCTGCTCCTGGGCCCTTGGAATCTGCTCCTCAAACTGGGTGAGCCTCTGAGCGGGGGGCTTGGGAGGTGTTGGGTGGGGGCAGCAGATGACAGCTAGAAGGCAGTGCCCCCCCCCCCGGTCCCCTGGCAGCCCCACCTCTTCACCCCCGTCTCAGGAGGTTCACTTTCACATCAGCAAGCAGCCTTGAGACCCTCTCACCTCCGGGCTCTTCTCGTGGTAGCTCTTCCCTGGGGCCCCAGAGCTGGCGGCTGCAGGATGGTCGGGCCCTTTGCTCAGAGAGCTGAATATCAGAGGAGCCCTCACGTGAGAGAAGAGGCCCCGTCAGGCCTCCCACCCTCCAACCCGCTGCCTGGAGTCTTTCAACCCTGGCCTCCTTTAGGCTGCTGGGTGCAGTCACCCCCTGGACTCCTGTGTCTCCCAGGCCTTCTGCCCAGGATGGGGAGGGGACATCCCATGAGGAGGGCCCTGGGCTAAACTCTCCATCCCCACCCCTTCACCAGCCACTTCCTTTTTTCCCCATGTTGCCTGCAGGGATTGGAAACCCTGGTGGGCAGAGACCCTGGGCTTTCAGGGCGAGCCTGGTGCCCTGGAGGGAATGAGGGGGACCCCATCTCTCTTCGGGAGTCCAGCTCAGCTCTCTTGCACCCCGAGGAGGCCAGCTCTGGCTCCTGCAGCGCCCCCCCCGCAGCCCTGGAAGTCCCATTCCTCCCTCCCCCGCTGCCAGGATGACAGGGAGAAGCGGGGCAGGCGGGGAGCCACAGGTTCGGAAAGCGTCGGGGTGGGGGAATTCGGCGACGGGCCGTAACTGTCTTGTTTTGCTCGCCCCACAAACCTGCACGGGCATCCGCTGCGCCCTCCTGGGCGTTCAAGTTGTGGAACTGCTCTCAGAATGACGGGCTGGTAGCACCCGGTTGGGGCAGGGGGTGGGGGTGGGGTGAAGGGGGGAGCCCCAGGCCAGGGGGAGCTGGAGGGTTAAAAATAGCAACAGCCGGGTTTCGGTTAGCAAATGTGGAGGCGGGGAGCTGGAGGCGGGGCAGGCGGCAGGCCGTGTTTGCCCGCAGCTCAGGGCTGTGTTTCCCCTGGGTCCCAGGAGTGAGTCACGGTGGAGTCGGTGGAGTCGCTGATGAGGTGCTGGCGCAGCACCCCACCCCCACCGGGCGAGGGGCTGGGCGCAGGCTTCATCTCCGGGGTGCTAGAGGCTGTGCATCTCCCTTCCAGGCCTTCAGAGCCATCTTGAGAGTTGGGCCAAGGAGATTGTGTGATAGAGGGGAAGAAGCTTGCGTTCTCATACCAAAGACCTGGGTTTGAATCCCAGCTGAATGGCTCTGGGACCTCCTGCGAGGCTGCCACGGGCTCTGAGACTTGATTTCCTCGTCTTTCACGTGGGGATTTGCTCACATGCGCGTGTTAACTCTCAGTGGATTCTAATGCACCCTACAGATGAGAATGGTCACCCTCGACTCTCCTGTGCCCATTGCAGAGCTTGGCAGAAGGGCCTTCCGAGTGAGGACACAGAGGGAGGAATGTGGCAGTGTCCCCGTTTCTCCTGCAAACCACTGAGTGTAACCTTGGGCACACGGCTCTCTGTGCCTCAGTTTCTCCATCTCTGTAATATGAAAATAATCGTAGTTTCAAGCTCCTGGAGTTGTTCTCAAGATTAAAGTAAGTAAGGTTAGCACCGTGTCTGGTATGAAGTCAGTACACACAGAATATTATCACTGTTATTGATGTTATTGTTCATATTTTTGAAGGTCAGGGATAGGGAATGTTAAAGACATGAAGAACAGAAACTGGGCTCGGCCCCAGTTCACAGGAAAAACCAGGCCAAATTCACTGTTCCAGATTCCTCCACCCATAAGGGCCTGGAACGGCAGGAGTCTATAGCCAGAAGTCGCAGGGTGGACCCCTTCTCTCTTTCACTCCCCCACCCCTGGCCTCTCCCAGTGAGGCAGGATGCGGGGGAACCTGAGGGCCTCGCTGCCAGCTGGCCCCGGGGAGGGTCTGGGATGGGACTGGCCCTGATGGCCCTGCTGTGGAGTAAGTACCTTGCCAGCATCTGTTGGGGTGACCTTTATTTTAGCCCCCTCCCTGGCAGCTTTTAAGAGGAGCGTGAGGCAGAGGAGGGATGAGAAGGTCAGTGATGTCAGCAGTCTGTATTCCCAGCACAGTGGCCCTGGAAGAGGCAGCAGGCATTTCTTTCAGGAAATGATCATTATTCAGCCTACAGGCATCCATTAAGTCAGTCCTGACTTTGTGCCCAGGCCTGTGCTAGGCCCTCTGTGTGATTCGGGAGAAGCGGAGGATGCTGAGCTGTAGATAATGCGGAACTCCAGACGATATGGGGTCCAAGAATATAATACGTGGAATCAGTGAAAGCCCTACGTCCCAGTTCTCACGGGAACCAGAGGTCGCATCCTGACTTTGCCGCCCGTTGGCAGTGCCGTCTTGATATCGTGTGGGTGCACATACACATATCAGTTCTGTTTTATTATTCCAGAGGCAGTTCCTGTGCATCGTAGGCAATCAGACAACACAGAGGAGCAAAAATGAAAGAATAAGAAACATCCCGATCCCAGCAGTGGGAGATCACTGCCACGGTACCTCAGTGTACACCTTCCCATCTCCTGACATGCCTTTATACACCGTGCTTCTTACCAAAACGAGGCCATACCACGTATGCCATTCTTTTCAGTCAGTGATCTCCACCTTCCAGTGCAGTAAATTTTCATCTCATCGCATTCGCAGTTGGCTAGAAATTGTCCTTCACAGCTGGTTTGTCCAAATCTGTACCCAGGACTGTGCATCTGGCTTTTGAATTCCCTGAAAGCTGTGTTAAGCACCCTGGCTGGATCTGTGGTCTGGAAAAACCCCAGCTGAGTGAGTCTCAAGGGCAGCCCTGGCCACAAAAGGGAATCGTGTCACCTGGAGAATCTGCCCGACAGAGTTCTGCCATCTTCCAAAAATAACAGGCAAAATGAGTGGGATTCTGGGGCATCACGGGGATGGGGATCTGGTATTCACTGTCATGAATATTAATGTGGCATCCCTGTGAGTGCCAGCATTCATAGCTTGTTGCTATTCACGGACTCATATCCGTGATGCCCCAGGCCATGGAGCAGGCCAGGGTCTCGCTGTGGCCTCTGTCTCTCCCTGCCCCAGGTCCAAGGGTGCTGATGGCTGTTTGGTGTTGTTCCTAGTTCCCGGGAGCCTGCCCTGAAGACGGGTGCTCCCTTTTGCACTTGTGGGCACCTCCATCCTTGCCCGCGGCCTGCCCGGGTGTGTGAGGCCTGGGCAAGAGAGGGAGAGTGAAAGAGAGAGAGAGAGAGAGAGCGCGCGCGCACCCATCCCCTCCCTGGGGGATTTGGTTCACTCCCAAGTAGCCGCTGGGGGGTGGGGGGGGGGTCTTGCTCTGGTTATGCAACGTGCATTTTAGACAGGGCTTGACAGTTTCCAGAGGGCTTTCACACAGCATTGATGCTCCCTGGCACCTGGGGGTTTGCTCGTTTAGTTATACCCTGCTGGGGGCAGCTTACAGGAAATGATAAAATGGTAATATGTACATTTAAAAAGCAGGGAAAACGTAAGATGAAAAAGGGAGTGGGGATGGGGCCGTAAGATGAAAAAGGAAGTGAGGATGGGGTCGGGGAGTGCCTCCTGGACATGAAGAAGCAAGTGAGGGACACGGGCAGATATGATTCAGTTTTTATTTTTGTTGTTGTTTTCTGGATGGAGTACCGGCACTGTGAGAACATGTGAGTCACGCCCAGGCCTTCAGATGTTGGGACCGCACTGTGTCCTGTGTGACCCCTTGGTGGCCTTACCTCACCTCGGTGGGTGGGACTAGTTGTAAACACCAGTGTAGTGATTATAGCTTAGGTTCTGGAGTCCCAGAAGCCCCACTTGCCACCTGTGTGACCTCGGCAAGTTTCTTAACCTCTCTGAGCCTCAGTTTCCTTCCTTGGTAACGTGAGGATGGTAGCAATATCGACCTCATGGGGTGGTTGTGAGGACCAAAGGAGATAGTACAAGTCAGACACTCAGCACAGTAACCAGCACCCAGTAAGCATTCAGCACGTGGTTGTTGATCATACTAATACTACTAGTTACTGCTAATAATAAAATAATAACGATGGACATTAATATCATAGCTTAAGCTTTTCCCTGGCAGTCTCGGGAGTGGGCTGAGTGGCCTCGTGGGTGGCACAGGTGAGGGGAGCCAGGAAGGCACATCTGGGAGAGGCAGAACCGGCGGGAGGCAGAGGTGGGGTGCGCAGGGAAGCAGGGTCTCCAGAAGCTGAGGGATCAGTGAGGGCGAGGGCATGAACAGGAGACCTCAGAGGGGAGAAAGGAGCGGCTCCGAGACAGCCCCGGGGCGGTGACTGTGCTTCCTGTTGGGGCAAGCGCTGGCCCTTGAGAAAGACTGGCTGGGGCTGGCGGGCGGCTAAGAGGGAGCAGCTGGTCTAAGTGGGGCACCAGGGGGTGGGGGAGGGGGAGAGACAAAGGCAGAAGCTGATAGAAACTCGACTCTTCTCCCCGTGTTACAGATGGGGGCCCCATCTTGACTGCTCGGGCTGTTTTGCTTATGATAGGAAAGATGGTGGTTAGACATCATGCTGAACTTCCTGTTTCAGGGATTGGTGCTCCGGGAACAGGGGAGTGAGGGTAAGTGGGAACTGGGGTTTTTGAGGCCTTTCGGGACCTGGGAAACCCTAGGGCAGGCTGGACCAGGGGTCTGGGCGTGGGACTGGAGGAACCTGCCTGCTCAGGGATGTTGCACGCCCTGGGCCCCTGAGCAAGTGGCTCTGCCCACCCTTTCCTACCTTCACAGAGGGCAGCCAGGGAAGGCTGAGTGGTGGTCCGAGAGGCCCCGGGAGCGGGGGCGGGCCGGGCTTGGAGGGACTTCTGGTTTTCTTTGCCAGAGGGCAGGGAGGCTCTCCAGGGAGCGCCAGTCCCAGGAACTGCCAGCCGCTCACAACTCAGAACGGCCCAGCTCCCCCTGCCATCTGTGAGGAGAGGCCACAAAATGGAATGGACTTGGGGCAGGGACAAGGAGCCAGGGAGGACGCTTTCCCACCCCCAGGGAGCGCAAGCTGCCGCTGCCATGGTTACGTCTGCTTCCTGTTTGATTCATCTCAAACAGCAGAAAGGGGGGTGCCGGCTCCCAGCTCGGGCCGCCGCTGCGTGGGGCTGTTTACAACTGCCCCATGTGGGATTCCCAGAAAGAGACTCCAAACCGGACATCCTGCGGCTGCAAAATACCCAGGTGTCAAGAGCTAAAAATAGCTGCCCCAGGGCCCCAGGCGCGGGGAAAGGGGCATGCTGGCTGCGGAGGCGGAGGGCCGGCCTTGCGGCCCTCATGTCCAGCCTCCCGCCTGGCGCACAGCTGCTGAGCCTGCAGAGCGGCGGCCCCCTGCCTCGGCCTGACTGGAGGCCTTTGTCTGGGCAGGTCCACATCCCAGGCCGCTCACCTGGGAGCCGAGCCTCTGCCCGCCCCGCCCGCCCTCCCAGCGGAGCGTGCTTTGAGAAAGCCTCAGAGGGACTCGGGAGCAACTAAAGAAGGGACAGGGCAGGGCACCCGACCGCCTGGAAGATGAAGCCGGTGCTCTTCCAAGGTCGCCGGCTCCTGTCCCCACGTACAGTACGAAATCATTTCTTAGAATCTGCAGAGTCAACAGTTGCTATCTATAAGTGATTTGGGGGGGCTTGTCTTCACGGGGGCCCAAAGGTGGAACAGGCAGCTTCTGCCCTCTAACCTGCAGCAGGGCTGGAGTTGGCCGCCGGCTCGGGTCTCTGGGGGGCTATGGGATTTTTGGATCTTTCCCTGTGCCCTGCCGGGTCCTGCATTTGCTGTCCCCCCCGCTGGCCTGTGGCAGTGGAAGTGCTGGGGAGCAGCAGCGGAGAGCATTGCTTGAGAACATGGATTCTGGAGCCCAGTTGCCTGGCTCGAGTCCCAGCTCAGCCACTCCCATGTTCTGTGCCTTCAGACAAGTTATTTAATACTGCTGGGCCTCAGTTGACTAGTCTATATAATGGGGATAAAAACAGTAACCACCTCATAGGTTTGTCATGAGGGTTAGGCGAATTAGCAAACGTAGGCCACCTAGAACAACTCCCGGCACATAGTAAAGTGTTAGTTTACAAAAGTTCAGAGGGCGGAGAAAGAGAAGAGCCTGTGGTTGGGAGAGTCGGGATAAGAGATGGGACCGGGACTACATCTGGGAGACAGTGGACTGTGGCAGACGAGGGGAGGACACAGGTGGTATCAGACACCGAAATGCTTGTGCCAGAGGGAGGCTGCAGACTAGCCTGGGAGCAAGCAGTGTGAATCCCGACCACTGTGGGAGCACCCGCCATGTGCTCCCTGCTTCACACACAGCACTGCTCATCTCACACGGCCTCTTCCCCGTCCATATTCTTTATCCTCTTATTTCAGAGGCATAGCCAAGGCTTGCCCAGGCTGCGACGTGTCCCTGGCTCTCCCTGCCGGTCACTGAGGGAGTCAGAGTTTGAACCCAGGTCCATCTGACCTCACAGCCAATGGCCTCTGTTCTGTGGACCCTCACTTCTGTCACTTCATGGGGCAGGAGTTTCCAGCCAGCGAGCAGCCCACTGGGCTCTGGATAAATCTGAGTAATAAGCAGCTTGGTGCCAAGATACTGAGCAATAGAATTAATAACCAGCAGAGAATTTCTGGAAGGGGAACACAAGAAACTGTTAAAAGAGGTTGAGTCTAGGGAAGGTCTAGGGAGTTGGATGAGTGAGAAACTTCTGGTTTCATACTTTCAGGGGCTCTTTGAATTACTGTGGTGTCTGCAAGTAGTGTACTTTTCAATTAAAAAAACAACACCTGTGGGCTGTACCTTAAACTCCTTAAAGTGAGAGCCAGGTTTTATTCACTTTTCCATCCCTTCAAGACCTGGACCAGGGATTCCCTGGTGGCGCAGTGGTTGAGAGTCCGCCTGCCGATGCAGGGGACACGGGTTCATGCCCCGGTCCGGGAAGATCCCACATGCTGCGGAGCGGCTGGGCCGGTGAGCCATGGCCGCTGAGCCTGCGCGTCCAGAGCCTATGCTCCGTAACGGGAGAGGCCACAACAGTGAAAGGCCTGTGTACCGCACAAAAAAAAAAAAAAAGACCTGGACCAGTGACCTCACACAGAGGTACTTAGTACCTGCTTTTGGGATCCACTTCTTGGGTTTCCCCCTGCACTGGTCTGGTCTGGCCTGGCTGTACCACTGACCTGCTGGGTGACCATGACATAGCCCCTTGCCCTCTTTCTTTCCCTCTCTGGGAAGTGAGAGTGTTGGCCTGCACAATCTCTAAAGCCCCATCAGGTCCTAATGTACACTGCACAGTCCTCACTCAGTGTCAGAGAGTCGGGCAACCATGATGTTCTCTTTTCTGTTTATTTATTCTTGGACCTTCCTGAAGCCATTTCACCCCCAGCTTTGTCTTCTTTGCCAGCCCCCCGCGAAGTCAAACTTCGTCTGCCCATGTCAGGGGAAGCAGACCCGAGCTGAGGAGGGCAGGCGGGTGGTGGAGGGAGTCCGCCCTGGACGCAGGGCTTGGCCTCTTGCTCCTGCCTGTTTTCCTCTGCCTGCAGGGCCTGGGTCTGCCTGCTTCTCCTTTTTCAGCTCCTCAGGAGACCAGGGAGGGGGACACAGCCTCGACAAAGACATCAGAGGCGTCAGGAGGGGGCTTGTGGGTGGCGTTGCTCCTGGGGAAGCCCTCCCCTGATGCAGGGCTGGCAGCACTGGGAGAGCAGGCGGTCAGGCCAGGCTCGGGTTTCCAGTCGCATCTGCTGGGCAGGTGAGGGCCTGGGGCAACAAGGGAGGAGTGGGAGGCCAGCTTGTGCTTAGGGGACAGAAGAGTGGCATTTGTGTCTGCCCTGGAGGTTGCTGAGGGCCGGGGTGGACCCATTAGGGTGGGATTTCTGGGTAAGATCAGGTGTCTGGTTGGGGAAGGTGACTTGATAGGAACCGCAGCACGAGGTAAACTGCCTCTTCAGCCTGACCAGAGTTGCTTCCAAAGAAGGTAGAAATAGGGGGGTGGCCAGGATTCCAGAAATGAGAGCTCTCCACCCAGGTCCGGAGCTGTGTGGAGAAGGGTCCAGCCCTACGCAGTGTTTTCTGTCCCTCGGGTCCATTCACTCCTGATTTTATTTCAGTCTGACCCCAAATTAATGGTAACGGCGCTCTGAGAGGGGCTGATGAGAAGAGGGGTCCCCAGATTCATCCCCAAGCCTGGGATGCCGCTTCTGCTTTCAGTTCAGCCACTGACTGGGTGCCTTTAGTTACTCTCCTCTCTCTGGTACACAGGAGAGCTGTCCCCCAGATCTTATCTCTGTTGCTCTGGGCTCTTCTGAATCCAAAGGCTCTCAGTACAAACCTAGGGGGTTGGAGGAGAAGCAGAACTTTTTCGAGGCATTGCTTTTAGAAGCTGCCCCTGTCGGCAACACACACACACACACGCACACGCACACGCACACGCACACGCGCGCACACACACACACACACACACACACACACACACACACACAGCTTTTCTGAACAGAGTTTATATCATCATAGATCATCATCACAGAACATCCCTTTTGGGCCCCGTAACAAACACGACAGAGTTCAGGGCCATTAGCTTTTGTCCTATCCACAGGGTGCACGGTGTCCGGAACCCATGGTTACCAGGGGAGCTGGGCACAGAGAAGCTGGCTGTGCTCCCACGCGTGAGTGTTGCTGGCCAGCCCTCAGGCAGGGACCGAGGGAGCTAGGGGAGAATTCCCAGGAGGTAGGGACTGGAGGCCAAGGACTCCAGGCCAGACACAGTCTCCGGGACTGCACCCGGAAGTCCAGTTCAGAAACCTCTCTTGGAGGACCAGGTCCCGCAGAAGAAAGGGGAGGTCCTAAGAGAGTCCAGGGTAGGGGGCTACCACATCCTGGGGAGGGGAGGCTGCCTCCCATACTCCTGTTCCTTGAGGCTCACAAACCCTGAGAAATACGTGTGCCGTGTGCTAGGCAGGGGGCCATTGTGTTCAAGTCGCCAGTTCCTAACAGAGCATGCCAGGTGCCCAGCAAGGTGTTAGGAGCAGATGGGCATGGCTTAGCCGTGACACCGCAGAGACCTGGATTAATGGAGTGTCGAGGTGGGGGGCACAGAGTGGGTGCTGTGGATGGTAAGGGGGCTGTGGTCAGGGTGAGCTTCATGAGGAGATGGCCTCGTGCTGGACTTCAAAGAACGGGCAGCATTTGAACAGGTGGAGCGGCATTTCCCTACCAAATGTCGTCATCCGAAGCGCAGGCCACTAGTGTCTGAGGGCAGTTGGTGGGAGTCTGTGCCCAGAGTTGCCGCCTCCCCCAGAGGCTCCCGCCTGCAGGGAATTCTCCTTTTCCAGCTTCTGGAAGAGGACTGGGGCTGCCCCTTAGGCAGTAGTGCAGCGCCCGTCAGTTGTCCTTCAGAAGATGCCCCTTCTGCCCGAGGAGGGCTTCTACCACATCCGCCTCCAGGAGGCCTCCAGGCTCCAGGTTCCATCCCCTTGGCCCTGAGCTGGGACAGCAGGAGGGAAAGGTGGCCTCAGGACTCAGCTCTCTCTTTCTCCACCCCAGCCAGTCCCTGGGATCCCCGGGCCTCTCGGCTGCCGACAGCACCGGCCCTACCGTGGGGTTCCATGGGTTCTGAACGGAATGGAGGGCCCTGGGCTGAGCCTAGGAGCCTGGGAGAGGTGACCATTTCCAGAAGGAAAGACTTCTTTTTGAGGTCATCCACGAGAACGGCTGAGTGGTTCTCTTCTCGGGGGGCACAGAGGCTGCAGGACCCAGGATGGGACAGGAGGAGGAAAGGGGTTCCTACCGTGGGGCCCTCGAGCTATGCATTCCAGACCCGCCACTTCACAGCTTCCACCAGATCTGACTTGACCTCCAGGCCACGACCCGGTCCCTCCCACACTGCGGAAGCCTCAGAGGGGGCCCCAGTTCCCCTTCAGGCCTGCTCTCCCTTTCTCCCCGTCTCCCTCCTGGCATCCTTAGTGCAGTCTTAGCAGCCGTGCTCTCCCACCTCACCTCCCAGCCTTCTTCTCCCCCTTCGGGCTAAGGGAGCCTGGTTTGGCTGCCCAAGGAAGATTGTATCTGAGCACATCAGGGAGGGCTGAGGGCACCGTTGCGTAAACCAGGGCCTCCTGAGTTTCTTGCTGTGGAGTGAGCTCTGGCGGAGCAAGATACCTGAGCCGCTTGAAAGATCAGATGAGGAAGATGGAACTGGGGATCGCTCTCAGGCGGCACGGGAGTCCGAGAAAAGGAATGGGGTGGGGTCTTGTCTTTTCCCTTAGCTTCTGGGGGAGGTGCCCTTGGGCTGGAGTGGGGCCTCCTGGACCAGCAGGCGGCCTGCCTGGCTTGGCCCTCTCTCTTCCGCCTCCCCTGCCCCTCCCGGCAGCCGCCTCACTCTATCTCTCTTCTCTCTACAGATGGGACCCAGGTGAGCCCGGGTGCCCACTGCCCCAGTCCCCCTGGCACAGGTAAGAGTGGGCCTGAGGGAGAGTGTGGTGGGGAGTGGAAGATGCGCTGGGAAGGACAGAAGCGGGGCGAGGAGCTCAGGGGTGGTTCAGAACGGTGGCTGGCTGATTGGCCAGAGAGTTGGGAGGTTGGGGTTCTGGGGGAGGGGGCGAAGTTGGGGTTTTGTGGGGAAGGGGTAAGAGGGGGGATAAGAGAGGCAGCTCTGGATCCAGGTTGGCCCCAGAGCTGGGAAGCACAACAGGAAAAGGAAAGGCAGGATGCTCTCCTTGTCCATGCTGGTGCAGTGAAACAGGAAGCAAGTAGGAAGCTAATACTTATGCTCGGACCCCTGCCTCGGGGGCTCTGGGCAAGGCGGCGCATTCTCATTTGTAGGCTCTGCAGTCCTCACACCAGCCCTGCGGGGTGGGAAGATGCCTCGTGCTGCTCGGGCGGGAGGGAGAGGACCCCTCTCCGTGGGTCTCTCACCATTCCTTGCCCCCGCTGCTCTTAGGCCGTGCTGGGCGAGGAGGGTTTAGGACGTGCCCATGGGGCGGGGGCGGGGGCTGGACCGGACGAGGGCCTGTTGGGTGCAAGGTGCACACCTGACACCCAAACTACGGCAGGGAGAAAGGAAGGCCGCTATCCTCTTTGATTCAGTCCTAGCCATCAAAAGCTTACAGGCAGGTGGGGAGACAAGATATACAAGTAAAAAGGGAAATAATAGTCGAATGCGATATGTGACCAGTTCCAAAGGAGGGGGCAGCTGATTAAGGAGTTTGTCCATCCATTCAAGAAACAGTAAGTTCACCACCTACTGTTATTTAGTTCTCCTAGTTGTGTAATTTTCTAAAAATTTAAAGACAGAAATTGGAAAAAGAAACATTAATGAACCCCACCTCTGTTCCAGGGCACCGAGGATATAGAGATTTATTCATCGAATCAAACAGTATTTATTGGGTGCCTGTCGCTTGCTAGGTACTGTTCTAGGTGATGGGATAGTGAGCAGTAGGCAAAACCAAGTCCCTGACCTTGGAGCTTAATTCAGATTTGGTACCTGCCTGGGCGGTGCTTTCAGGGCACAGAGCAGCCAGTGTGATGGAAATCCAGAAGAGGGCTTGACCCAGCAGGGCACTGGGCTGGGTCCAGGAAAGAGGGAAGACTCCAGCTGGGCTTGGAAGTCAGGGTAGGATCTGGAAAAGTAGACTCGAGGGAGGAGGACGGCACCAGCAGGGGGACGTGTGAGCTAAAGCTCAGAGGTACGTGGGCTGTGACTGGACAGGAGCAGACGGCTGAGGCAGGGGGTCCGTGTGCAGATGTGGGAGGCAAAGCTGACGGAAGCCGGCTTAGCATCAGACCGTGGAGACCCCCAAATGCTGAGTCACCCTGAGAGGCGTTGCCAGGGCTGCAGGCAGAGCCCCTCCCATGTTCCCAGCAGCCTTCTGCTCTGGAGGCCGGGGCACTGCTGGGAGAGAGGGAGGGGGCCGCTCCCAGTCTGTATGGCTGAAGTCTGGGTGGCCTGCCCTGGGTGCCCTGAGGGCCCCCTTGCATCACCAGGGGAGTCACCCCGGAAAGCCAGGACACCTGACGTGGGAAGACTGAGACCTTTCCTGGGGCGGGAGTGCAGTGGCATCAGAGGCCCAGATGGAACCAGAATGAGAATTTGGGGTCCCTGGGTGGACACATGAACAAGAGGTGGGAACATCAAAGCAGTGCATTGCCTGCTCTTGGCCATATCGGGTGCTCAGGCACCCGCTCCGGTCTCTTGACATCCAGAGAGTCGTGAGGGCATCTCCCTCCTCTGCTCCTCTCTTGTGTCCATCTCACAGTCAGAGAATGTGAGAACAGACACCGCTTAGTGACCACCTACTGCAAGCCCCTCTGCCTTTGCCCAGTGAGAGACCCCTCTGCCGGTGGGGGAGGGGAGGTGACTTCCTGGAAGTCAATGGGAAGACGGAGACGGAGCACTGGCCTCAGCAGGACGGAGCCCGAGCTCACTGTGCCCCGAGCTGGGTGGCCTTGGCCAGGTCCCTTCACCTGCGCCTCAGTTTCCTTACGTGGGAATAGTAATAACTACCTCCCAGGGCCTACAGGGGTGATGAGGTAGAAGGGTTTGCAGCGATTGTGCACGTGTGCTGTGGATGTTAAGATAATGGTTGAGTTGGGCCCAGATGCCGCATTTCCTGACTCCCCAGCTGGTCTTTGCCACAGTCCTCCTCAGTCCTTCCAGTCCTTCCAGTCCTCCCGGCTCAGGCCCAGAGGACGGCCTGTGGCTGCCCCCGTCGGGGAGGCCCAGCGTTGGATGAGCTGAAGGAGGCCTCTCCGGAAAGGCTTCCCTGCTTGTGTGCCCTGTCTGAGGGCACCTGCTCCCAGCCCCACCTGCTTCCCCTTCTCCAGGATAACTGTCCACCTCTGAGCACCTCAGAGTGTCTCTGGCTGCTGAGCCCGGCCTGGCCCAGCAGGCGGGGCTGGCACAGGACCTGGTCTGGTGGCTGGTTATAAATAGCCCCTGCATCCACAGCCTTGGCAGGGTGCTCCTGGCATGGGTGCAGGGGACACTCGAGAAGAGGCAGCTGAGGCTGCTGAGGCCCGGAGCTGGCGTGAGGGTACCTGGGCGCAGGCTCCACGGGCATGTGGGCTGTGCAGGCCCAGGGCGCAGGCCAGGGCTGGCTGTGGCTTTGAGGCACCTCTCCTTTATCCTGTGGCCTAGGATAGAGTAGGGAGGATGGCAACTGAGAGGGCCTGGGACGCCCTTTGGGGCTGGAGGCTGAACAAAGGGGACTGCCTGTCCGATCGCTGTGTCGGAGCGCAGCTCATCGGAGGGCAGCTGGGCCCAATCCTCCTTCCAGGGTGGGAAGAAGGGAAGGAGAGGCCAGGGCCCAGAATGTATCACTAAAGGGCCCTCAGCCCCCAATCCTGGCCTGGAGAGGCAGCGTATTTCGTGGAAAACGCTGTGCTTGGAGTCAGAAAGCTCGATCCACACAGCACCAGCGATAGACTGTGTAGTTATATGACCTCCTTTCTCATGGGTGAAACAGGCTTGAGAATAACCACCGTGCGGGACTGTGGGGAGGGTGCAGTGCGGAAGAGGTCCCCGGAGGGTGTTTTACCATCGTCAAGTGAATCTGAAGGAGGCTGATGAGGTAACCGTGCACCTGCAGAGCCTTCCGGCCGACGCTGCCCTCTCTGTGTGCTCAGGCTGCCCCAGGCCCTGCGCAGACACGCCAGGCCCTCAGCCCCAGCCCATGGACCTGCGGGTGGGCCAGCGGCCCCCGGTGGAGCCCCCGCCGGAGCCCACGCTGCTGGCCCTGCAGCACCCCCAGCGCCTGCACCACCACCTCTTCCTGGCTGGCCTGCAGACCCAGCGCTCGGCGGAGACCATGAGGGTAAAGATAGAGCTCCCCACGCACGCAGCGGCCTCAAGCTCAGACCCGGCACCCCTCCCTCCCTTCAGCCTCCCCAGACCCTCGCCTCCGTCTCCAACTCCTCGCCCCTCCCTGGGCGGCCGGCCCTCCCCACAGCTCTCAATGGACACGCCGTTGCCCGAGTTGCAGGTGGGGCAGCAGGAGCAGGAGCTGCGGCAGCTTCTCAATAAGGACAAGAGCAAGCGCAGTAAGCATGGAGGCCTCCCCAGCCGGTGTCCACGGCCTCCTTCGTGGGCACGGGACGGGGGAGTGCCGGCCTGGGTCCCCCTCTGCTTGCTGGGCGCTGCCGGCGAATGTGGGTGGGGCCTCAGGCTTGGCTTTTGCCTGAGGGGTCCCTGGGATGCCTCGTCCTGGGGGCGTGGTCAGGGCAACGGGCAGAGAATGTTCCAGGGAGGCCACCAGTCCACCCACCCCCAGCCCACTGATGATTTCTGCCCCTGCAGGTGCCGTAGCCAGCAGTGTGGTCAAGCAGAAGCTGGCAGAGGTGATTCTGAAGAAACAGCAGGCAGCCTTAGAGAGGACGGTCCATCCCAATAGCCCCAGCGTTCCCTACAGGTAACTTCCTCTCCCACCTGCCCCCTCGTGTCCCTGCCGCGCCCCTCCTCCCTGGATGTCAACCTGTGAGCACACGTACACTCGCCCCCTCTTCCTCCCAGCTGCCCATCACCTGATCCTCACCCCTCACTTCTAATCATAAGGCCTCCCCCGAACCCCTCTCCCAACTGATACCTGCTCTCTTGTTCTTTAATTATCGCTCCTCCCCCGCCTGTCGCACACACACTCTCACACACACACCACGCTTTCTTTTCTCTTTATATCTTCCTGTAATCACAAAAACATCCTGATTCCTAGAACAGGATCCTCCCATTGTGTCTGGCCCTTATCCAAGCCCCGGACCCTGGCTCCCATGCCTAGGTCCGAGGGCGGCATCACCAGTGGGCTGCAGGTAGGATGGGTGGCCCAATGCTGCCACCTGGAGATGGCCGGTATTCCTGCCGGCGAGGCACTTCCTGACCCTGCGGGCTGCTGCCTTCCTTAGCAGGTCCCAAAGGGTGGAATGAGATGGCTGTCAGGCCTCTGGGCATGCCTGCCCCTCTGAAGCAGCCTTGGCACTCACCCCACAGAACTCTTGAGCCCTTGGAGACGGAAGGAGCTGCCCGTTCCATGCTCAGCAGCTTCCTGCCTCCTGTACCCAGCCTGCCCAGCGACCCCCCAGAACACTTCCCTCTGCGTAAGACAGGTGCGTGGGACAGGCCGGCAGGGACCTCCAGGGGAAAGGAAGGACCTTGGATGAGGGTCAGGGAGGGGGGCCTGGCTGGGCGGGGGACAGTCTGCACCCGGTGGCTTTCTCTCTGGCACTGCCTTCTCTGGCCTCTCTCAGAGAGGACTGGGAGGGAGGGCGTAGGCCAGAGACCGGGGTGGGGGGGTGTGTGTGGGGGGGTGGGGGCCTAGTAACGCCGGTGTTCCCACAGTCTCTGAGCCCAACCTGAAGCTGCGCTACAAGCCCAAAAAGTCCCTGGAGCGGAGGAAGAACCCGCTGCTGCGGAAGGAGAGCGCCCCGCCCAGCCTCCGGCGGCGGCCGGCAGAGACCCTCGGCGGTGAGGCCCGGCGCGGTGGGCGGGTGGCAGGCCCGGTCCCTTTGGGTCAGGCCCCACCCAGACAAGGGCTGCCCGCCTCAGGGCTGCCATGGGCATCTGTCGGGGGGTGTCCTACGCACTCGCCAGGGCGCAAGTTGGGGCTGAATCCCCCGCCCCCTTGCTCTGTTGGCTAAGCTGCCGCCTGACCAGAAGAAGGGGCACGCTAAACAAATAAGTGTCCAAACGCACTGGAGACTGGAGGCGGCCTCCCTTCTGCCCGCCCTGCTGGGAAGAAAGCAGGAAGCAGAGCCCGCCCACTGGGGAAGGGGTTTGTTCCTGGCCCCGCCTCCTGGCCCCGCCTCCTGGCCCCTGACTGCGTGTCCCCCTCTCCCCAACCCTCAGACTCCTCCCCCAGTAGTAGCAGCACGCCGGCGTCAGGGTGCAGCTCCCCCAATGACAGCGAGCACGGCCCCAACCCGGTCCTGGGCTCCGAGGTAAGGCCTTGCCAGGCTGGGCTGTCGGGGGCAGTTCTGAGGCTCCTCTCAGCAGGCGGCCCGACCAGGCTGGGGCCGCAGGGTCTGGGCAGCCCCCACCGGAGCCTCCTGGGGGTTCTGGGGAAGGTGTGCCCAGGGGTGGAGGTCTGGGACCGGTGACCCCTGCCCTGCTCCCATGGCAGGCGCTCTTGGGCCAGCGGCTGCGGCTGCAGGAGACCTCTCTGGCTCCGTTCGCCTTGCTGCCCACAATCACGCTGGGGCTGCCCGCCCCTGCCAGGGTGAGTGGCTGAGGCGCCCTCCCCCACCCCAAGCGCCCGAGATCTCTCTCTTCCTTCTTCTACACCCCACCTGATGGCCTTCACCGTCTCCCTGCTGGGATCTTCTCCCCTGTGATGCTCCCCACCTCTCCTCCAGGCTGATGGTGACCGCAGGACCCATGCGACTCTGGGCCCTCGGGGACCAGTCCTGGCGAGTCCCCATGCTCCCCTCTTCCTGCCCCATGGCCTGGAGCCCGAGGCTGGAGGCCCCCTGCCCTCTCGCCTGCAACCCATTCTCCTCCTGGATCCTTCGGTCTCTCACGCCCCCCTGCTGACTGGTGAGTCCCAGCTTCTACAGGAGAGGGGCTGGATCCCTGCACCCTGCTGAAGGCCAAGCGTGGGCAGGGTCCCTTCCTCCTGGCTCGCCCCCTCCCCGCCCCACCCTTGCTTCCTTCTGCTCCTCCCTGTGGTTCCCTCCTTATGCCCCCCACCCCGTTCTTTCCAGTGCCCGGGCTTGGGCCCCTGCCCTTCCACTTTGCCCAGTCCTTACTGACCACCGAGCGGCCCTCCGGGTCAGGCCTCCACCGGCCACTGAGCCGGACCCGCTCAGAGCCCCTGCCCCCAAGCGCCACTGCCCCCCCACTGCTGGGCCCCCTGCAGCCCCGCCTGGAGCGGCTCAAACCTCATGTCCAGCTGATCAAGGTGAGTGGAACTGGGTAGGGGAGGTGGTGAGGGGTTGCTAAACTGGGACCCTGGGGGCTGAGAGAAGGGAGACTTAGGAGAGGCAGAGATCTGGAGGGTCGGAGGGAGGACGTGTGGCTCCTGGGGGCCCAGCATGTCTCTCAGCTAGCATCTCCCCTCCCCAGAGGCCAGCCAAGCCGAGTGAGAAGCCGCGACTGCAGCAGATACCCTCGGCGGAGGACCTCGAGACAGATGGCGGGGGCGTGGGGCCGCTGGGGGATGACGGCCTGGAGCACAGGGAGTCCAGCCATGGGCAGCATGAGGCCCGAGGCCCTGTTCCTCTCCAGCAGCACCAGCAGGTATGGTAGTGCCCAGGTGCCCCTCGGTGGAAGGCAGAGTCAGGAGACTCTGGGGCCTGGTAAAGATGGAAGGGAGGGAGATGGGATATCAGCGCAGGGGACAGCTCTGGGACCCACAGTTCCTCTGCCAAATCCACAGCAAGTTACAGACAGACAGACAGACACATGCACACATACACGTGCTGCACCCTCCAGCAGCCTTCCCATCTCAGGGTGAAGCCGTGTCCCTCGTCCAGCAGCGAGACTGGCCTTTCACAGAGCCCCACACATTCCTGCCCTAGGACTTCTCCCCTGTGAGCGCTTGTACTGTTTCCAGGAAGGTGCTAGGGCAGGAGGTGTGGCAGAGATGGGCTCAGCCCTTCAGCTGTGCACGTCAAGCCGTGGGGTATTGGTTTGCTGGAGCTGTTGTAACAAGTGCTGCAAACTGGGTGGCTTAAACAACAGGCCTTATTTTCCCACAGTTCTGGAGGCTAGAGGTCTGAAATCAAGGTGTTGGCAGGGTTGTGCCCTCTGAGGGCTGTGAGGGAAGGAGCCGTCCCAGGCCTCTCTCCTTGGCTTATAGACGGCCGCCTTCTCCCTGGGTCTGCACATCGTCTTTCTTCTTTTCCACGTCTGTGTCCCAATTTCACCTTTTCATAAGGACCAGAGTCATGTTGGAGCTGACCCTAATGATCTCATTTTTAACTTGAGTACCTCTGTAAAGACCCTGTCTCCAAATCAGGTCGCATTCTGAGGGACTGGGGGTTAGGATTTCCATCCTAAATGTGAGGTGGGAGGGGACACAACTCAGCCCGTAACACGTGGTTCCAGGCCACACACGTGTAGGCTCACTCAGGTCCCTGTGTCCTTGGGTGGTTGGCAGTCCTTGGAGACAAGGAGATCCTGGTCAGAGCCAGCCTGAGGCCCCTCACCCAGGTTCTCACCTTGGAGTCTCGAGGGCCCAGGGAGCTCTGGTGGAATAGGGTGGTCAGTCTGGGGTGCAGACCTTTCGGGGGGGTTGGTGGGGGCAGGGAGCTCAGCGACTCAAAGACCAGAGCCCAGCTGGGAGGCAGGGCCAGAGGCTTCTGCAGAAAAGGGGCCTGCATGGAGGTTTCCAAGGCTGTGGGCAGAGGTGGATGGAGCAGGGTACTGAGAACCTGGAGACTGAGACCCCTGTGTCCCTCAGGTGTACCTCTGGGAGCAGCAGCGACTGGCTGGGCGGCTCCCCCGGGGAGCCACTGGGGACTCCGTGCTGCCTCCCCTGGCCCAGGGCGGTCACCGGCCTCTGTCCAGGGCTCAGTCTTCCCCAGCCGCGCCTGCCTCCCTGCCAACCCCAGAGCCCACCAGCCAGGCCCGTGTCCTGCCCAGCTCAGAGACCCCTGCCCGGACCCTGCCCTTCACCACAGGTAAGGCCCGGATTGGAGGGCAGGAGGAAGTGGCTGGGTGCACACGGAGCCTCGGGGCAGAGGACCATGTCTGTGTCATGGTTCACTCAGGACATTTCTCAAGGCCACAGAACACTTTCTTAGTCTTATGAGATCCCCCCAGCGTCCCGTGGAGCAACTGGTGGTTCTCATTTTACAACTGAGGAGACCCAGGCTCAGGAAATCAAAGGGGACAGCAAGCTGGCAGTCAGGCCAAGCTAAGAATTCAGGTCTCCTGACGACTAGTCCGGGCCTTCAAAAACGATATTTATTATTGTTGCTCTGCTTGTGAAAATAACTCGAGCATTTTAGAAATTTTGAAGAATACAGAAAAGCCTAAGAATGGAACAAAAATCACCAGCCGGTATCCCGCCACCCAGAGGCAACCCCTTGTAAATGCTGCCGTATTTCAAGCCAGTCTTTGTTTTAGCCACATGTATAAATCTCACATACGGTGCATTTTGTGGCTACGTTTTGTATCCTGCTTCCTTCACTTTGCACATCATGAACACCTTGTGATATAATTAAACTTTAAAAATGAGATCTTGTAGTATGTCATCACAGTATTTTTGTTTAAAGATTTCCTATGGGTTGAGCAGTTAGGTGGTTACTCACTTTTGCTCGTTTGAATTTCTTTGTAAATTTCTATAAATCTCCCCTTATCCCTGGGATTGTTTCCCGAGGGTCACTGTCAAGGAGTGGCATCCCCGGGTCAAATGCTGTGAGCATTCTGAAGAGCCTAATGTCCCGAGATGTTCTGAAAGTGACCCTCCCACTGGCAGCGTGCAGGGCCCTCCTCTGGGCGTCCTGCTGGTCAGGCTGAAACAGTCACTTCCCCAAAACTGCATCTGTCCTGTCACGTGGCCCACTGTGGACTCCCAGCTCCCAGCTCGGGGGTGCCTATTTGGGTCCTGACATGCAGTGCGAGCCCCTGGCATCAGCCTCCCTGTGTTAGGCTCTGAGCTCTTGAGGTCATGGTCATTGTCCCTGGGCCACGTGGGGGGGTCAGTGAGTCGGGAAGGCAGCGGCTGGGTGGCGGTTGTGCTGGCCAGGGCTGCCTGATGTGTGGGTGAGGTGCCCAAGGCTGCCTGGGTAAGCAGCTGGGGGTGTGCGTACGGGCTCCGAGGGGCAGGATGGGGCATGTGGGGCTGTGCGGGGGTGTGGAGGGTGTGCCCGGCCTGGCTCCATGGTGGGGCTGGGGGTGGGGACTCCCCGGGGCCCTGGCCCTGACCCCTGCTCCCCGCAGGGCTGGTCTATGACTCAGTAATGCTGAAGCACCAGTGCTCCTGCGGAGACAACAGCCGGCACCCGGAGCACGCGGGCCGCATCCAGAGCATCTGGTCCCGGCTGCTGGAGCGGGGGCTCCGGAGCCAGTGCGAGGTCAGGAGGCGGCGTGGGGGCTGTGGGGTCGGAGGGGCTGAGGGTCACAGAAGGGAAGGGGCTGGGAGGCCCTGGAGCCAGAGTGAGATGAGGGGCGGCGGGGTGGTGGGAGTGACAGGGGAGGGGCCGAGCAGGGGCTCAGGAGCTCTGTGGGTCCTTCCTCAGTCTCTACGGGGCCGGAAGGCCTCCCTGGAGGAGCTGCAGTCAGTGCACTCAGAGCGGCACGTGCTCCTCTACGGCACCAACCCGCTCAGCCGCCTCAAACTGGACAATGGGAAGCTGGCAGGTAGGGGACCGATGGCGCCTGGGGCCCCCAGACCTCCCCTGGCTCACCCAGCCTGAGCATCCCCTGTGCTCTAGTCCTAGCTCCGCCCAGCCTGTCCCTCCAGCGTCCGGGACACCCCCATGCCGCCCTTAGGCCCTCTGCTGCCCACCTCCACCCCTCCCTGCCCACCCCGCCTGGCCCTCTTCTCCACTTCCCCGCTCCCGGCCGGAGGCAGAGCAGATGCGGCTCACACACCTGGACCTCTCCCCACAGGGCTCCTGGCACAGCGGATGTTCGTGATGCTGCCCTGCGGTGGCGTTGGGGTAAGTGTGCCGAGGTCTCGAGCGCGCGTGGCCACGGGCTCTCAGACCTCCTCCCTTCCGTTCTCCCAGGCCCAGCCCCTGCCTGCTTGTTCTTGTGGTTGTGCTGGGCCCCGTGGGCCAGGGGCTCTCCCATAGTGCCCCTGTGCCGGCTGGAAGCTCCCTGTGGCGGGCATGTCTTCCTGAGTGTGGAGTCCCATCCCTCACACTTGCAAGGCATTTGGTGGCTGTTGAGGAGGCCCGAAGAGCAGGGCCGGGCCCGGGGCTGGGGCTCGTCTCCCGTCGTGAGCACGCTGGCCTCCAGGCTGCTTTGCGTCCCTGGAGTGGGCTGCCCGGCCTGGGGCTGCAGGGATGCCTCTGGCGACCCTGGGGCTGCAGGGGTGTCCTTGGCGACCCAGGCCTGTCCCTCCCACGCCCTAGCTTTCCGGGCTCCCTCTCACTCTGCCGGGGGACTTCTGCCTGCTGGCAGTGCTCTCCTCCCCTCAAAAGGTCCCTGCGCAAACCAAACCGGGCGTGTGGAGGCAGGGGACGGAGGCCCGGTCCTGGAGGGAAATGGGAGCTGTTGCTGGGGGGCTGCGTGGGAGCCGGTCAGCGCCCTGTTCACAACTTCCCATTTCTTGCCACTTTCTGATTTTTCCAACTGTTGTTGCTTCTGTTTTCTCCTCCCTCCGCTCCCTCTCTGTCTCTGTCTCTCTCTCTTTCTCCAGCCTCTTGCGACTCTCTCTGCCTTCCTCGCCTCTCTCGGTCCGCCTCGCCCTCCCCATCTCCCCATCACGCCCCCCGGCCCCTCCCTAGCCTTGAGGCCCAGGGACTGGGTTTGGGGGGCCTCCCAGCCTGGGCTAGGGGCCCCGAGTGGAAGACAGTGGTGCAGACGGCCCCTCGAGCTCCGACGGTCCCGAGGGCCTGAGCAGAGTCAGCTGGGGCTTAAAACCCCCTCCAGGCCCAAACCCCAAGTCCCGCCCAGGTAACGCCATGCCCCCTCCTCTGACCGGGGGGCAGGCGCGATGCTGCCGGCAGAGTGCTGGCCAGTTGCGGGCTGGTGATATGGACTGAAGCTGGGAAGGAGAAGTCGTGCCGGGACTGGGGGACACGGGAGGCCTTGCTTTTCTGGGCGGCGGGGCAGTGGGGCGGCAGCGCCGTCTGCCCAGCTCCCTGCCCCTGGGGTCCTGGCCGTGGGGTGGGCACCGCCCCCCGGGCCCTGGCTGCTGTGGGAGGCCTAGGATGATGCGGGCCCTGACTCTGGCCCCCGCAGGTGGATACCGACACCATCTGGAACGAGCTGCACTCCTCCAACGCGGCCCGCTGGGCTGCCGGCAGCGTCACTGACCTCGCCTTCAAAGTGGCTTCCCGAGAGCTAAAGGTAGGAGGTTCGAGTGGAGGGTGGGCAAGCCACGGAGGAAGGAGGCAGAGGATGGGGTAGCGGGGAAGGCCAGACCCGACACCCAGCATCACATTCCTCTTGGATATCACCACAGGGTTTCGAAAGGGAAATTGAGAGCTCTGGGGACCAAGATGAGATCTGAACCCTAGGCTCCTGTTACCTGGTGGGGAAGCAAGCCACTGTGCCCCTGGGCCTGTGGTCTCTAAGAGAGACAGGGTCACGATCATCCAGGATCGGTTAACACAGACCCGCTGTGGACCGTGGGCAAGTTGCAGGGCCTCTCGGGAGCCCCGTGCGTTGGCAGAGCGCCTGCTGGTGATGCTGAGGTTTTACAGACCGGGTTGGCGCTCATTTCCTCATTTGCTCCGGGCTGGGCACCTTATGGGGGCTTGTGCCGAGCCCCCCCCGCCCCCCCCCCCCCCCCCCCCCGCCGCCTGCTGTTTAGGAGCTCACAGCCCAAGTCCTGGCTCCACCATCTGCAACCAGGCAACTTTGCACGTGTTGTTAAACCCGCGGAAGCTCCAGGTTTCTGCTGTCTGTAAACCAGATATAATAACAATGTTTATCTTACGAAGATTAGATAACGTTTACCTCAGGGAGCTGTGAGGATGAAATCCAGCATTTACCCAGTGCTTAGCACAGTGCCAGGCACATAGATTTTGCCCAACAAATGACAGCTGTTGTGATTCCAAAGTGGTAACGGCCAGGAGCCACCGGGGTGGGAGATTCTGTGTTCACGGCCCGGGGGTCAGCACAGGGCCCTTGATACCCAGCCTGGTCATGGTCAGTCACACTGGCAGCTGTTGCCCTGGGGTCCCTTCTCGGGGGAGGAGCCTGGGGATGGGGTGGGCAGGGGCAGGTTCATGGAGGCGTGGGTCAGAGGTCTGGCTCTTCGGTTGACGAGCATTCTTTCTGTTTCCAGAACGGTTTTGCTGTGGTTCGGCCCCCAGGACACCATGCAGACCATTCCACAGCCATGTAAGGCCTGGGGGAGGCCTGGGTGGGCTGAGGTAGGGGGCAGGCCCTCAAGGCCCTCCTGTTGGGATGTTCCCCCTCCTTCCTCTGAGCCTTCTGGGGCTGGGCCGGGCCAGAGGCAGGTGGAGGGGGTGCGGCACGGGGAGGCTTCTGGGGCTGGCACGACCTCTCTTTTCCTTCCAGGGGCTTCTGCTTCTTCAACTCAGTGGCCATCGCCTGCCGGCAGCTGCAACAACAGGGCAAGGCCAGCAAGATCCTCATTGTGGACTGGGTGGGTCCCGGGTCCTGGCCCCGTCAGGTCCGAGAGGCCTGTGGAAAGAGCCCTGAGCCTGGCGTTAGGAGACATGGCTTAACGTCCTGCCTAGTTCCGCATTAGCCTCCCAAGCCTCGGTTCCCCCACTGTGTAAAACGGGGGAAATGCGGTGAGGATAACGCCCCCATCACGGGGCTGTTGGGAGGCCCAGAGGAGATGGTATATGGAAAGGCCTCAGCTCCCACAGGGGAGGGGCCATTGGAATGCCGTCTTCTGGCCTCTGTTGGCTTCTTCCTGCAGATCTGATCATTTCTGCCTTTCTCCTGCAGGTAGTGACAGTACCAGTAATAACACATAACATCAACATACCACTAATCGCATCCAGACACTGATGGTCTCACGCCTCATATATTTAACCCTGGCTCTGACCTGGTTTACAGATGAGGAGAGGTTAGGTGACTGGCACACAGCTCTACACCTCGTCAGTCCTGAGACTGTGATTTGAACCGAGGCCTGTTAGCTCTGAGCACGGCCTCGTGCTCTACTGTGCACTGACATCTGCTTATGGGACATTCCTACACAGAATGGAGGGGAGTGGAGGAACTGTCCACACTTGCGCCCACGCACGGTCCTGTGAGTTACCATGGCTCTCCCTGGAGGGGTGGCGCTGGGCCTCATGGTCCGGCCCCTCTGCAGCGGAGCATGGCTTCCATCACTTGCATCACTCCATGACCTTGGGCAAGACACAGTAGCGAGAGTTCCTGACATGTGTGACCCTGGACTCTTCCCTCTCCTGGCACTGATCCTCCCCTGGCACGCACTCTTTCCTCCCCTTCAGGGCTTCGTGTTATCGCTACCCCCACCTAGCGTGCTATGTACACATCTATACATACAGGGGGAGACTGAGGCTCAGAGAGTGCCCGTGGGTCATGCAACAGTTTCGCTCTAGGAGCCCCCATGTTCTCACCCCCAGTCTAGACTCCTGACCCTCAGAATGGTCACCGACCTTGAAACCTTTCCAGCCTGCCCCAGTCTCCATGTGTCTGCTTTCAGACCTGCCCTAATCCACTGCCCATCTCCCTGCACAGGACGTTCACCACGGCAACGGCACACAGCAGACCTTCTACCAGGACCCCAGCGTGCTCTACATCTCCCTTCATCGCCACGACGATGGCAACTTCTTCCCAGGCAGTGGGGCTGTGGATGAGGTAACCACACCTTCCAGCCCCACTGACTCTCCCTTGTGGCCCTTACTCGGCCCCTGTCACAGCTAGCTGTGTGATCTGGGCAGACTGTTTAGCCGCTCTGAGCCTCAGTTTCTCCATCTGGAAGTGAAGAGGTTGGATGAGCTGGTCTTGCAGCTCTGACATCCTGGGATCGCTCTCTTGGGACTCTGCTCTCCTCACGTCTCTCTTGCCTCCTGTTTTCCAGGTGGGAGCTGGCAGCGGTGAGGGCTTCAATGTCAATGTGGCCTGGGCTGGAGGTCTGGACCCCCCAGTGGGGGATCCTGAGTACCTGGCCGCCTTCAGGTAAGTGCTCTGGGGACCCAGCAAGGCCACCCTCTCGTCCCCTTTTCCAACAGCACCAGGTTGGAGGCGATCAGGTGGCTGGTCAGCCTGTCCTCATCCAATTACTAGACATTCATTATAAGTCAGCCCCCGGAGTGGGCCTATGGACTGAGACAAGCAAAGGGAAAGGCACTGTTACACTGGCCTCTAGGGGCCTCCAGTCCCTGTGGGAAGACAGGAAACACAGAATGAAAGGTCAAAGGGTGCTTTATATTATTATAAAGTTTATAATGTCACACGTTACCAAGAGCCAGTGTTGACCTGAGTGCGGGGAGATGGGCAGGGTGGAGTGAGCAGCTCTGCACAGGGACTGAGAAACTTAAATTGTGGAGAAAGAGGGCGAGCAAGCAGGTGATGTCCGTATTGGGGGAGTTGCTTAAGAAAGGCCATTCTAGAAGAGGGACTTTGCTCAGGGTCCCTTATATCTTTCACTCTGAGGGTTCCTATAGTCCATTTGGAAAAAGAGAACCCTGGAAGTAGGTCTCCATATACTTTTCTAGAGTGTTCTCGATGAGAGCTAATTCTGTGGGAGCCCTGGGCTGGGGTTCCTGGCATCTGTGTGCCCAGAGCCCGGGGCCTTGAAGGACACCAAAATAGACCCCCGAGTTGGGTGAGGGATGGAGGGAGGCAGCTGTGAGGGGCCAGCGGGGGCAGAGGACGAGAATGGATCTGGTGGCCCAGGACCTCAGAGGGAGTCCGTCGCCCTGGTCAGCTCTCAGGTGACGAGTGGTGAGGTGTGGCCAACTCAGTCCTAAGTGGGTGGCAGCTAAGTGCTGAGTGTTTCCAGTGTTTCCCTGAGGCTCAGTGACCTGCCCCTTCCCGAGGCCCTGCCCACCGCACCCCCCGAAACACACACAGACACACCCACACGCCCACTCCTCTTTCATTCCCTCGGGTGCCTTCCTGCCTCTCGCCAGTGAAGCGCCCTGGGTGGCTGAGTCCTTAGGCTGTACCAGGGACATGGGTGGCCAGCCAAGGTCAAGGAAGTCAGAGGCATTTGCTCATCCTGCCGGGAGAGTGGGTGTCTAGGAGTCCTGAGAGCAGGGTGCCCCCAGTAGAGTTGGTGGGAGAGGGCTGGCGGGGCCCTTGGCCTCTGCCCCTGGCAGCCCTGCACAGCGTGGTGAGCCCCCCTTCTGCCCACACAGGATAGTCGTGATGCCCATCGCCCGGGAGTTCTCTCCGGACCTGGTCCTGGTGTCAGCTGGGTTCGATGCTGCCGAGGGTCACCCACCCCCACTGGGCGGCTACCACGTTTCCGCCAAATGTAAGGAGGGCCCAAGCCAGGGGGCAGGTGTAGGGAGTGAAGGCTAGGCCGGGAGGGGCGGCACAGCCCAAGGCTAGGGGAAGGTGGCAGTGGCTGGCCCAGGGCCCCAGCACAGACCAGGTCAGTTCAGTGTGGGCGGCCTAAGTCACACCCAGGGGGCTTAAGTCCCGTAGACCTGGAAGCTCAGTCACAGGACTCCTCCCACCCCAGCTGTGTCCTTCCCAGGCTGGGCTGGCAGCTTCTCCTGGGGGGGGCAGTGGGGAGGAGCAGTGTTCTCAGAACAGAGGGAGCCCACTCAGCCCCCTGGGCCATGGGGCCTGGAGGACAGAGAGGAATATGGTGTGTCTTAGCGAAAAAGACATGGGCTGGAGTCCATGCCCTGGGTTCCGGTCCTAGCCCTGCCACTTACTAGCTGCCCTTAACCTCGCTGAGCCTTCAGTGAGGCATACTGATGGGATTTACAGGGGATTCCGTGTGAAAGCACTTGGGAAGGTAGAGATTTGTGCATGAGTCACTCTTTCTAAGGGAGGAGTCAAGCAGGGAGTTACCAGAGGTAGAGAGGGCCCCCCTCTCCTCCACCGCTGCCCCCCTAACCCTCCTCGCGCAACCGTCTAGGTTTTGGGTACATGACGCAGCAGCTGATGAGCCTGGCGGGAGGCGCGGTGGTGCTGGCCTTGGAGGGTGGCCACGATCTCACAGCCATCTGTGACGCCTCTGAGGCCTGTGTGGCTGCTCTTCTAGGCAACAAGGTGAGGAGCCTGCCCCTGATGGTGGGGCAGGGTGTCCGGCTCTCCCAGGAGTGCCCCAGGGAGCAGGTAGACAGGGCGCCTCCCTGAGGGCATGCAGATGGGCGGGGTGGGGGTGGCCAGGCCCGGGATGAGGGGAGCGGCGTGGATGCCTCTTCCCCAGGTCAGGCGTAGGGCCAGCGTCCCCTGCCCTAGGTAGAGCCGGGAGCACGTGCCTATTTGCGCTTGGAAAGCGGGGGCCCGGGGGTGGGAGAGAGCTGGGCCTGGGGGTCCCTGAGAGGTGGGTGACTGATGTACGCTTTTCTTCTGTAGGTGGATCCCCTCTCAGAAGAAGGCTGGAAACAGAAACCCAACCTCAATGCCATCCGCTCTCTGGAAGCTGTGATCCGGGTGCACAGTGAGTATGGACAGAGGACACCGCTGACCCCAGACTCGGGAGAAACCTGGGGCTCTGCTGCCCCCAGTGACCAGGGCCCCAGGTCTTCCAGCACCAGCCAGGCCAGGGGTGCTGCTGCTCTGGAGTAGGCTTCCTATAAAGTACCCCACGATAATGGGAAGCAGCCCCCCCCCCCCCCACCATGAGTGGATACCCTCGGAGCCCTCCAGACGGACCCAGTGGGGACCAGGCAGGACTGGCCTCCCATCCCCAGCTGCTGCCCTAGGCCAGGGCCCTGCCCACAGCAACACTCGGGCCCTGTTTGTGGAAGTGCTGGTTCCCACCCTAACCCTCAAACCTGGCCGCAGGAGCTCTGGGTGCTTTCGGGGCTGAGTCTTAGATTAACCCCACATTTGGAAAGCACTTTAAATTTTCAGCTTCAGCTCAGCATCTGTGGAGCCCTTTATGTAAAGACCCGTGATCTATGCCAGGGATACAAAAATGAACAAAATAGATTTCCCACGTCCGGGCTCAGTAGGGCTGTTGCACATGACAGTGCAGTTGCTGCAGGTACTCGGTGTGGAGCCCTCCCACTGGGCCAGGCTCCGGGCCGGGCGTGTTCCGTGGACATTATTTCTCGCCACAGCAGGCAGGACGGTCGTGCCCATGGTCTAGATGGGGCAGTGGGAGTCCAGGGTGGTAAGTGGCTTGCCAACAGCCAGACAGAGTGGCCGCGGTGTTGGTCACCTCTCCCGGCACTGTGTCCTCTGGCCTCCCGTGCCTGTGCTGCGCTGAGCGTTGCCAGGGGCTACATGTGAGGGGGACCCTGGGCTCCAGCAGGCCGGGGCTCAGGGCTCCGTGAGGTCACCATGACACAGACCCCATCTAGGGGAAGGGAGGCCCTAATGGGGCACTTAGGAACCCCACACCCATGGGAATGGGTTAGCGGTGGCCTTTCAGCCAGAGGCGTGTGGGACTGGCTTGGACCTCTGCGAGGGCCCCTCACTGCCACGCTGAATCTGCACTGCTCACCCTGTCAGGGCTTCGGGGGCCGAGTCAGGGAGGGTGTTGCACTGAGGGTGGAGGCAGGTGAGAGCTGACCCCACACCGAGGACGCGTCCGCTACTCCTGGGCCTGAGATGTGCAGCCTCAGGACCAGTCTAGGATGCGTGGTGGGCAGGTGGAGGGCCTTGTGCCCCCAGCCCTTTCTGACTCGGCTTCTTACCCAGGTGAATACTGGGGCTGCATGCAGCGCCTGGCCTCCTGTCCAGACTCCTGGGTGCCCAGGGTGCCAGGGGCCGATGCAGAAGTGGAGGCAGTAACTGCACTGGCATCCCTCTCCGTGGGCATCCTGACTGAAGAGCGGTAATGCCAGACCCCTGGCTCACAGCCCCTCCAGCCCCTTGGACCCTCCCAACCTGCAGAGCCCAGGCTCCAGCCCAGCCACCACGGCCTTCTCGGGCTTCCTGGGAAGCTGGGCTCAGGCCTTTCCCCTGGCTCTTCAGCAGCACCCCCCCCTTTCCCTCCCCCAGGACCTCAGAGCAGCTGGTGGAGGAGGAAGAACCCATGAATCTTTAGGCTACAGGACGGATCTGCCCCCTGCCGCGCCCTGCCCCGCCCTGCCCTTCGGACCTGGTTCTCTTCCAACCTCTGGCAACAGTACCCGTTCCCGGGGTCTTCAGAGATCCTTCGGGCAGGTAGTCGGGGCCAGAGAACAGCCTCTTGACAGTCACCCCAAGGAGCCTGGGAAGGCCCCTGGGTCTAGCATAGGGACCAAAGAAGACCCTGAGAGGAGGCCGGCTGCGTAGCCAGCCGGGCCCCAGTAGGGCTCTCCCCGAAGCACAGTCTACCCCTCTGGGGTCTGGGCCCCTAGCTGGGCCCCCGATCCTCAGGCCTGCACAGAGGAGGACTGGCACAGCCGGGCCCGCTCACAACCACTATTCCTGGTTCTGTAGACCCCCGACTTTGCACACAGCCCCAGGCTCCACACAGAAATGTGAACTCGGCCTCCGCCAGAGTGGCCCTTCCTAGGCTCTGGGGGAGGGAGGATGGGTAGCAGGGGCAAAGGGGTCCCATGTCCCTGCGTGCAGGGGGAGTCCCTCCTCTCCTGCTTCCTCAGATGACTCTGGAAGCTTCCTCCCCACCACTGGGCAGTGAGACAGACCTCCCTCTGAGAGCAGTCATCGGCAGGCCTCCCATCTGGTCCCTGCCCCTGCCAGAGGCCACCTGCGTCAGCCATCTCAGGGCTCTGGTGCAGCAGACAGGTGCTCCTGGAGTTCTTTGCTTCCTGATCCAATGGTGCCAAACCCTTCATCTCCCCTCAGAAGCACAGCATGACCCCCAGGGACCCCTCAGTAGTCACCACCCCCCTCCGTGAGCCTTCTCTTTCTGGGGTCTCCCCCACCCCAGCTGACTCCTGCCCTACATAGGACTAGCTTGGCTGACGGGAAAGGGGGTGGGAGAGTGAATGGAAGACATGGGGGAGGGGAGGCTGCCCTGGCAAAGACTTCGAGGCTTCTGGGGTCCAGGCCTGGGGCCAAGAAGGAAAGTATTTGTGTGTGTGTGTGTGTGTGTGTGTGCGTGTGTGTGTGTGTGAGAGAGAGAGAGACAGTAAGAGGAGGGTTTGTATGTGTGTGCACATGAGTGTGTCTTCCCGAGGACCACCATGCCCTGTGTATGTATGCATGTTTTTGTAAAAAAGAAAAAAAAAATGGAAAAAAAATCTGAACAATAAATGTTTTATTTGCTTTAAAGGTTCATGTGAAAGGGCCTCCGGGGGTTGAGGGGTGGGCAGCGGGCCTACAGCTACACAGCACAGCCTGTGCCTGATTCACTGTGGAAGAGAAGGGACAGGTTGGGCCGTGGGGCAGCCCCCCTCCAGCTCCTTGGCCTTCTGTGGCCGCTGCCTTGCGGGAAGAATCCATTCTGAACACACCCTGGCTGCCCCCGCCGGCCCCACCTCTGGGTAGTGAAGAGGCGGCAGCTCTGGGCTGAGTCCGTAGACAGAGGGCCCGTAAGGGCGTGGGGAACATGGATGCCTGCAGACCCGGCTCGCTAAGGCTCCCCTAAAGAGTCCTGAATCAGACCTACCTGGGTTCAAGTCCCAGCTGGGAGCTCAGGTAAGTCACGTCACCTCCTGGGGCCTCTGTTTATCAGTTAAAGGTTCCCGAAATAGACACTGTTCGGTTCCTTCCTGCTCTAATGTACCATGACTTCTTCAGCATCTGCTGAGCCTAGAAGGGAAGAACGGGCGAGACAGCAGGCCTGGGCGAGCTCATCCAGTGGCGCCTGTCTTTATGGTTCCGAGGCGGCCAGGCTTCTTCAGCCAGCAGAAGGAGCGGCCTCATCACCTCCGACCTGGGCCCAAGCCCTCACAGCCTGGAGAATACGAGGGGAACCATGTTCATCCCCTTCCCATCTGTCCTGGCCTCTTGGGGCGATAGGCACTGAATCCCACAGACGTTGCTGAGGCTGTGCCCCGGGGCATCCTCGCCCTGGCTGGGGGGTTTGCTGAGGGGGCTGGAGGAAGAGAGCTGAACTGTGGGTTCCCCCATGCCAAGTGGGACCAGAGGGAGAGGGTCCCCTCTGAGCTAAGGAAATGGCTTGATGAGATGACTGGAGACCCCCATTCCCACCCACCGCTCCCACAGTCCACCCCATAAGAAAGCACCAGAGGCTAGCTGATACAAATGGCTGCTGTATTTCTGCTAAAGTGACAGTGACCCAGATAAGGCAAAGAGCTGAGGGGCAGGACACATCAGGTGGGAAAGGGGTAGACCGTGCAAAATGACAACCTAAGACAAAAAGATGGATGGAGCCCTTCCCTTCCGAGTTAGGTGAGCCCTTGGGCCAGTGTATAGGCAGTAAAGCAGATTTTGTCCTTCAGAAGGGAGATTTTAAAAGAGAAAAGCTCTGGGTGAAGGGCAGGGGCAGGAGTGGGGGAGGCATCTCGGGGCCAGGGGCAATCTGGGTGCCATGAGGGGCAGGCATGAGAAGGCCAAATGGAAATGCTGGGCTGGAGGTGCCTGGCACAGGTTTGAGGGTTCCTTCTAGCCCACCCCGTGCTGCCCCCTTCCCCAAAGCCCTTCGGGGGGCAGAAGCACCTTCCCCAAGACCCTTAGTCTGGCCTCATTTGGGGCGTCCTGCTCTGGGGTGTGTGGGGAAGGGGAGGACGGCTCTAGCATACTCATGGGAACCACCTCTGCGAGGAACAGGGTGGGTGGAGAGAGGGACACTGAACTCCCCTCGGGTCCCCAGGCCTTGGGAAAAGAGAAGCAAGTGTTACCATCCCTGGGACCAATGAGTTCAGCTACCTGACTCTTGGGGGACAACAAGATGCGGGTGCTGGGGTAAGGGGCTGAGAAGTCTCTACTAGAGATCCCTTACCTGACCTCACCTCCCCAGGGTCCCGTCCCACCTGAGGGAGAGTGTCTAGGGCAGCAGGGAGCCCTGCCCCCAGGCACAGGTCAAGGCCCCACTGCCCTACCCCTTGCCTGTTGCCCTGGCCCTACTTAGAAAGATTGCCCACTGAGTGCTAAGAAAATAGATGCACTTGAAAAGGTCTAAAGCTGCCCTCCAGTCACGCTGATGAGCAACATGGCAGGACCCCTTTCCACGGCACCCAGGGTTCCCCCCAAGGGGACAGGACAGCTCCCAGGGAGACCACCGTCCTCCTGCTGTATACTTTCTGCCCCGGTTCTGGGGTTCCCAGGGGGTGTACAGGCCCGCCTGATGTCTCAGAGGCTGAGTCCAGGTCCTGAGGACCACCAGGGTGCGGAGACCTCATCGCTCAGGTCAGAAATCGCTGAGGATGCTGATGTCGGCAAAGTCAGCCCGGTAGCGGTGGGCATAGAGGCTGAGCAGGAAGGCCCACTTGAAGGAGATGAAGCTCCACACGCAGGAGAGGTAGTAGCTGTTGGGGTCTGTGAGGCCTGCAGGGGAGAGGAACCCAACCGTGACTTGAGAGGACCTTGCCCTTGACCCTAGCCACCGTGCCACAAGCCCCGGGCCATCCTTCCCCACAACCTCCAACAGAGGCTGAACTGAGCCAGTGGAGAGATCAGGTGTGATAGAGGTTTCAGAGCATTCAGAGTTTGCAGGCAGGGAGCAGTGGGGATGAGGGTTGGCTAATCACAGGGCTGTATCATCCGCTCTGCTTCTGTGACACTGACCCCAGGCCACTGCCTTCCAATGTGCTTCAGCATCAGAGCGGGCAGGAAGAGCCTCTGGCTACTTGCAGACTGCAGCCACCAGGGGGCGCTCCCATACCCTCCGCTGGAGGCTAAAAAGGGCGGCTAACCACACACTCCTGGGTGCTGAATGCAGCACACACTTCCCACGCGTTTCATTGATCCCTTCCAACCCAGGGGCGGGGATAGGGGGCGTCCATTCTCCCCATTTTTACAACGAGAAAACTCGGGCACAGGGAGGTTAAGTGGTCTGTCCAGTCCCTTGGACGTAAGTGTTGAACCCAGGACAGGAATCCCGGGCCTCCGGAGTGCTCCACCCACCGGCCCTCCCACGCCCTCCCTTTGTGGAGGGACACCTTACTCTGGTGTCCGGTGACGGCCAGCACAAGGAAGGTGCAGAAAGTGGCGACAGAGACGGCCGAGAAGAGGACGCCCACGAAGAAGAAGCCACGCAGCCCCTTGAGCCACGTCCTCCAGTAATCCTGCATGTACATCACGTGCGTCACCAGGACCCACAGCGCTAGCACACCTGCCGGGAGAGACGGCTCAGGCAGCGCCCCTCTCCTCACCTGCCGACCCCCCAGAGCCCTGCAGGTCCCCCAGGCCAGGCTCTTCGCATAATAACAGCAGTGTTGGCCTTTTCACTCTCCCGGTAAAGTGGAGTTTGCTGGAGGCCGCGTGGCCTGTGATATGAAGAGGATGTGAACGCAAAATTCTAGGAGAATCTGGCTGCCTTTCACTAAGCCACACATTAACGAGATCTGCAAAAAATGTAAAACTATGTCATTCTTCTCCCTAATTTTTTTGCTTTGGAAAACCCTAATACTTCTTACAAAAAAATGTTACTTATGTTAACACAAGGTTATTATTATTATTATTATTTGCGGTACACGGGCCTCTCACTGTCGTGGCCTCTCCCGTTGCGGAGCACAGGCTCCGGACGCGCAGGCTCAGCGGCCACGGCTCACGGGCCTAGCTGCTCCGCGGCATGTGGGATCTTCCCGGACCGGGGCATGAACCCGTGTCCCCTGCATTGGCAGGCAGACTCTCAACCACTGCGCCACCAGGGAAGCCCACAATGTTATTTTTAATATTACTTTAAAATGCTTAAAACTGTTCTCAGTTTTAATTTCTAATACAGTCCATATCGATAGATATAACCCACATAAACAAAATTTCCTTCGGGTCTCACCACTTTTTAAAGAGTGTAAAGGGGTCCTAAAGTCAGAAAGTTCAAGGACTGCTGCAGCCCAGCCTGCTTTCCGGGGACTCCCCACTCCCCACCCTGGGGGCCACAGCTGTGAGAAGCATTCCTCCCGCCCTGACGCTTCTGCTCTCCCAGCCTTCAGAGGCCACCACCGTAACGTTGCAAGGCCTGTGGCTGAGCTCTTGGCAGTGGGGCTCTTCCCAAATTCCATGCATTGGTTTTATGGGATGGGGAGGCCCAGTGGTTAAAACCCCCAGGGCCACCCAGTACCCAAGTGGCCTTCTTCTTGCCCTTGGCCAGACTCCATTTTATTAATTTCCTTTTTAGGCCACACCACGAGGCATGCGGAGTCTAAGTTCCCTGACCAGGGATCAACCCGTGCTCCCTGAAGTGGAAGTGCAGAGTCTTAACCACTGGACCGCCAGGGAAGTCCCCTAGCCAGACTCCATTTCACTAAGTCGTTTGCTGAAAGGGCAGGCCAGATGCCCCTAGCCGGTCCTGGGCCTGCCCTCTGGGCCCGACTGGGCAGTTCCCCTACGATGCCAGCTGCCGCTCAGACAATACAATGAATGCCCTCTGTGCCGGGCTGTGCCTGCCGCCGCAGCCCAGAGAGTGGAGCAAATAGCAGTTCCATTGGCAAGGGTCCAGGGCAGGGCCGCAGGGTCCTGACAAGGGACGAATGAGGGACAAGGCAGAGCCAGCTGCAAGCTGTCCACCTGTGTGTAGACCGCTGGATCCTAGGAGTCAGGAGGCCCTTCAAAAAGTGAGCCGCCCACACTGCACGCAGAGGAGCACGGGAAGGCTGGGGAAAGTGGTCAGCTCTGGCACGGGAGAGAAGGAAGAGAAGGTGACAGGGGGATCGGGGTGGGAGAGTGCTTTGACTGAATCTATGACGTTTTAATTTTTTAGGCTGAATGGTAAGAATGAGGGAGTTCACTAAATTGCCTATCCTTTTTTACTTGCCTGCAATATTTCATAATGTTTTTTTAAGTTGGGGGAAAATCAAAAGGCAGGGGGGAATGTCATCACAGATCTCTGCTCTGATTACCGGCTCAGAAGCTGTCACAATTCAGGCAGCCTGGCAAGGGCCAGAAAACCACGAGACTGCCAACCAGGAGACCTGGGCCTGGCACCGATGTGCTGCTCGTGACTCTCAGAGCCTCGGCGCTTCCACATCTGCAAGTGGGGGAGCCCAAAGGTCCCGCCAGCCTGGAAACGGTGACCCAGGGCTCCCTGCTAGTGAGGACTCAGCTCTGCCAACACCTGCCGCTTCCCTTCCCACGCTGTTTGACCCACGCTCTCCCAGCTCTGCCCTTGCCCACCCTCAGCCTTCCTCAGGGGTTGGGGGCCTGGAACATGGGTCCCTCCAGCCCTGGCATCAGGGTGAGGCAAGACAAGCTTGTCTCCGTCCCTGCCTAGGCAGGAAGTGGGAGCAGGCCAGAGGTGGACAGAATAACAATCCCCCGGCTACAGCTTAACATCTTCCGTGATCCGGATGGACGGCGTGCTAGCCACCTTTTCCAGAAGTGTTTCCCAATCCTCTCACACAGGTCCTAAGTGTTCACTGGGGGAGCTGTTTGGTTTCTCAAAGGGCCCGCGGAAGGAAGCGTATCGTCACTGAGCACATCCAAGGAACCGTCAGATGGGTACCTTTGCGACCGCTCCACTTGCCCTCTATCTGCTCACTATGCCATGGAGGGGCTGAGATAGATGGCTCTCAGACGCTTTACCACTCAAAGAGTCTAGAAGCCAGCTTAGGGGAAAAATAAGGTCAGAGCAATTCCCCTGTGACTCAGCAATTTCTAGGTTAGTAAGTGTTGAAATAGGGGCCTGTGGGATGCCCTCTCTTAGTCCACTGGCCACGCTCCAGTGGTGCCCCCAGGACACCCCCCCCACACACACACACATCCATGTACCAAAAAGGGCTGAGCAGAAGAGGAAGATGGCCATTTTGGGTGTGCCAGGCCCCAGCTCTCTGTTAATAAGCAGACGCATCCTGCCCCACCTCTCACTTGCCCTGCACACAGCCCTGGCCTCCAGATAAACACAGGCCACATCTGGAAGCAGGCCCCTCCCCACCGGCCCTGGCTCCCGCCTCTGTCCTTAGAAGGGGGATCTCCCCCAACTCCATCCAGGGGGTCAGTGAAGGAGCACAAGCCCCCCCCCCGCCCCCCCGCCGGTCCCTCCCACACCTCAGCCCTGCTCACTCCCCTGGGACACTCTGGACTCCAGGAAGCCTGGTCTGCATAACTCAGGGCAGAATGGACGGTTTCCCAGGCCCACCCGGATGCATGTCCACACCAGACCTCACCCCTCGCTCCACCCCACCTGCTTCAAGGAGCAGGGCTCTGCTCGGTGGCTCGGGGCTCAGAGCTGACAGGCCCAGGACAAGGAAGGCACACAGATGGTCAGTGAAAGTACTCCCAGCGGCTGGGTTGGAGGTGAGGGGCCAGGAGCCCAGGGGAGCTCACAGGGAAACAGACAAGTGGGCCACTGGAACCCAGGCCCTACTCTCTGCCTCCACCCCTCCCCTCCACCCCTGTCCTTTCTCAGCTCATGGGGAAGAACACAGAGCTGGTTAGACTCCTGGGCAACTTTTCTATTCTTATTCTCTTTCCTCGGTCTACTAGACCTAGAGCAAGTCTTTTTCCCAAGCGTTCCCACAGCAAAACTATTTCTTCCGCCTCTCCTCCAAGCCAGTTCTTCCCAGACGCACACCAGGATGGGAGAGACTGGGTCTCTACCCACGAACGTTTCTCCCAGGTCCCCAGGAAATCAACAGCCCCCAGCAGCCCCACCTGGCACACAGGGGAAGGAGCACGCTGGGGCTGCCCTCTGGTGACTCAGCAGTTTCTGGAAAATGCCAAGTCAGAAGCGGGGTACGCACCAATCTGCTGACGCTTCATCCCCAAAAGAGGAAGAGGCTGACTGGCTGCAGACCCTCTCAGCACCCATTCAGGGCGCAGAGGGTGTGTGGCCCTGGCAGCCCTCCCCCACCTGCCACACTGCCACCACCACCACCGTCACCAGGCGGCTTTGGTTCTGCGATGGCTGTCGGGGAGCTGCCAGGACCCTGCTCTAGCTGGTCGCTGCCCTAGCACCTCTTGCTGTGGGCGGCTCCACAGCTGGCCTGCCTCAGAGGCCAAGGGAAATCTGCAGGGAGGAAGAGAGGGCAGGGCTCAGGTCAGAGGGAAACCCTGGGACTCCCTGGAGCTGCCCCCCGACGGGCAGCTGAAAGATGGATGATTCGGGGAGAGGACATACAGCTGTAGCATTCCAGACCTGAACGGGGTCTCACACAACACCCCTGTCAGCAGAATCTCCTTCCATTCCTTACGGATGAGGAAACTGAGGCCCAGGGGGCATCGATGTGCCCATGGTCACACAGCTCAGTGGGGCTCACTCCACCAGGCCAGACTCCGACACACCCAGCTCTGATCCCAGGGGCAGCCCTCCCTCCTCACCGCCCACCAGCGCCCTCATCTCAAGTCTCATCAGGGCAACCCCTGGGCCTCGCCTGGAGAGTCACATCGCCTTCCTGAGGGGAAAGCAGCAGGCCGACAGGAAATAGGAAAACACTGCAAAGCCCAGAGAATCATAAGGAACATGGTGGGCGGTGGGGTGCAGCGGGGAAGGGGGTCAGGCGTCTGCTGATAACTGAGCAGAGGTGGGCAGGCTGGCCCCCTGGGAGGAACCACAGGTGGGGCATCTAGGCAGGCATGAGAGCAGCCCAGCCAGGCAACCACGTGCCCTTCCTCGGAGAACCCAAGTGCTCTGCCTGGCATTGCTTAGGCCGTGGTTACCTACACCCCTCTTCCAGGGCAGAAGCCCCACCTCCCGTCCCTTCTTGACCCAGGTGTGGCACTCAGTGAGCTTTGGGGCCATGAGCAAATCTCGTTATTTTTAGTTAGTCCATGTAGGGCTCCCGTGGCAGAGGAGTTTAATTATGGAGTCAGATCATCCTGTGCAGAACTATGAACCTTACACGTATTTTTTCCCAAAGTGCTTTCCCCACACATATAATTTCATGTAGCTGTGTAACCCTAGGTAAGCTATATAAATAGCTTATAAATAAATAAATATATAAAAAATATAAAAATATATATAAATAGCTTATATATAAATAGCTTATATATAAATAAAAAATAGCTTATATATAAATAAATATATAAAATATATATATATAAAAAATATATATATTAAAAATATATATAAATAAATAGCTTATAAATAGCTTACACTAAGCCTCAGTTTAAGCCTGACCTGTAAAATGGACCCAATAATAATGCCTACTTCCTAGGACTAACGTAAGGATTAAATGAGATGATGAAAGCAGTTTGCTTAACACAGTGTCTGACACATAGGAAGCATTAAAAAAAAAAAAGTTAGCAAGTAGAAATGATATGCTTCGTCTTCACACCAATTCTACAACACAGAGAGGTTAACAACATGCTCAAAGGTGCACAGCGAGTACAGAGCACCGGTAAGCACCAGACCTCCCCCAGCGCACTGACGTTCTCAACTCCGGTACAAGCCTCCTCTGGCCTCCTTGAGGCACAGAAAGGGCGGTCGGAGCCGCCCTTGGCCCAGGAGCCACAGCAGAAGAGTGGCAAAGAGACACCAACATGGTGGGAAAAAAAGTCGTTTCCATCAGATCCCTAGCGCGGTCCTCCGGGGCTCCGCTGAGGGCTCCGCTGGCGACTCCGTTGGCGGTGGACTCCACCCTGTTAGGAGGCACATGGGCTTCCCCGGGAACCCCCAGCCCTCCTTTCCACTTACTTCTTCTCTGCTCTCACCCAGTCCCCAGGGAAGGGGCGCGGATCCCCCAGCACAAGTGTGTGTGTGTGAAGACCGCCAGGTCTTCACACCTGGTTGCGCGAAGGAGGTGGCGAGAGCAGCGGGCGTGCAGGGAGGACGCTGTCACTGGGCCCAGGGTGGAGGGCGGACGGGCTAACCCGGGGGCGCCGGGGCTGGTGCAAATGACACATACGGGACGTCGGCGCCTCGGGCGGGCATTGAGTCCCTGAGGCCCCCCGAGGATGTCCAGGAGCCCGGGCCCGCGCGGGGCCTGCTCTGCCCACGGCCAGTTTTGGGTAAACACCCCACCCGCTCCCCCGGGAAGCGCCGCCCGCGAGGAGCCTGCGGAGCAGCCGCCGGCTCCTTCCCGCAGCCGCGCGCCCGCGTCCGCGCGGCCGGAGCCGGGACCCAGCGACCCCCGCGCGCCCCGCGGTACCTGCGAGCCCCCCCATGGCCGCGGTCCCCGGCTGTCTGTAGACCACCGTCCAGACGAGGAAGATGGAGAAGCCGGCCACGGAGCTGAGGCCGGAGTAGGCGGCGCGGAGGCCGAGCTGCAGGCGGGACGGGGCCATGGGGCTGCGGGCGCCGGGCGCAGAAGGCGAGCGTGGCCGGCGGTCACAGGTGCAGGGCCCAGAGCGGGAGCCGGGAGCCGGGAGCCGGGAGCCGGGGGCCGAGCCGTAGCCGCCGGCCGCCCGCGCTCCGCCCCCGGCCCGCCCCCTGCGCCGCCGGCACAGCGCCCTCCCCGGCCGGAGGCCGCCCGCGCCCGGAACCACAGTGGAGGGCGCGTCCTGGGCTTGGCCTTGAGTCCTCGGGCCCCTGATCATTTGGGGATGCCGCCTAAAAAGGCAGGTTCCGGGCTTCGTCCTCTGAGCTACAGGATATTTGGTCCCTGGCGGGGCCCGGAAATGTACGGGTGTACAAGCCAGCTGCCGTGATTACTTTTAAAATTTATCACGTTCTCCTTTAAAATTTAAGATGTAAATTTCTCGTTAAAAATCAAGATATAAAAATTAAGGTAGATGAAAGTACACAGTGAGTATGATTCCTTCCGCCCCTATCTATCCATCAGTTCCCTCCTCAGGGATTAAGCGATTCTCAGAAGATTCTTGTCATGGAACATCTGCCCCATCTTCTAACGTCAAACACCTCACCCTCAAGGACAGCTCCCTTCTCCTTTCATCTCCGCAAGCCTCGTCCTCCCACCCCAAATCTACCAAACATCACTCCCATCAGAATCAGACAATTCTAGGGTAGAGGCTGGAATCTATAGCAGGTGTATACTGAGCTCCCTCCGTGGGCCCAGTGCCACGCTGGGAGCCGGCAGGGAAAATCAAAAAACACAACGCACGGAGCCCTCAAACACTTATAATCTAGTTGGGGAGGCCCGTCACATACTGGCGCAAAATAAGTAGCCAATATACCTTGTATTTATTGCTTTTCACTGCTGTAACAGAGTACCACAGATCTAGGGGCTTCAAACAACACACATTTATTATCCTACAGTTCTGTACGTATGTGTCCAAAAAAGGAACTCAGAGGGCTAAAGTCTAGGGGGTGGCAGGGCTGCCTTCCTTTCGGAGGCTCGAGGGGAAAATTTGTTTCTTTGCCTTTTCCAGCTTCTAGAGCTGCCCACATCCCTTGACTCCTGAAGGTGTCCCTTCATCTTCAAAGCAAACACACCCCTCGGACCTCTGCTTCTGTCATTACATCATCTCCTTTTCTCCTGCCAACTCTGCTGCCTCCTTCTTTTCCCTTATAAGGACCCTTATGATTAAGAACCTGGATAATCCAGAATAATTTCCCCATCTCAAGATGCTTAACTTAATCACAGCAGCAAAATCCTTTTTGCCATGTAAAGTAACGTATTCACAAATTCCGGGGATCAGGACATTGACATCTCGGGGGGCCATCATTCTGCTATCACATATATCTGGAATGTAATCTCCATGAAGAGCGACTGTGCCTCTTTCATTCACACCAACACATAGAAGAGTTCACAGCACATAGTAGCCCTTTAGTAAACATTTGTCGAATAGATGAATGTGAGTGAATGAAGGTTAAGGATCAAATAACAATAAAGGGGATCATACACAAGAAATCTAGGCAGGACATGATTAATTGCCAAGCGAGCAATGTAAACCACATTTGCCTCACTTCAGAATAAAAAAAAAAAAGACCCCCAGACTCCACCCCTGACAGTAAATTTGAATCTTGGGAGTATATATATATTTTTAATGAGAAGTGATTTTAATGAGGTGAGCTCGGCATCCAGCCCTCCTTTGGGAGCCACTGATGGAGAGAGTTAGTGATGGCTGTTCAGAGGAGGGAGCGAACCCTGTGGTCCAGAGTACACTGCCACGGATGGTTCCAGAGCTGGCTGGCAGGGATAACAGTCCTCCACGCAGTGGGAGCAGCCTGTGTGACAGCCCAGAAGGAAGAAATAACATGGCAGGTTTGGGAAACTGTAAGTAGTTTGTGGTCTGTGGGTGGAGTGATGGATTTTGAGGTTGGAAATGTTCTGAACATAAAGGGCCTTGCTTGCTCTGCTGAAAAGGCTTTCCCCTGTCTCTGTGAAGCCAGGGGAGGGAAGTAACAGTTCTGTGTTTTAGAAACGTGGCCAGGGTAATAGTGTGAGGGTGAACTTCCTTCGAAAGGACTAGAAAGCAGAGAGGTCATTCGGACAAATTCTTCACCTCCCTGTGCTTCAGGTACTCCGTCTGTAAAATGGGGACAGGGCACAGCTGTGATGTCTACTTCAACGTGCTTTGATGAAGAGGCAGTGCTTAGAAGAGTGGCAAGTATGTAGCAGGTGCTTAAAAAATGTTGGCAAGTATGGTTAGTAGCAGCAGAAAGGTTGCCACATGAGGAGAGCCTGAAAGGTGGTTCAGGCTGAGGCAGTGAGAATGGGGACGAGGGGGCTGATTCAAGAAATATTTAAGCTATTTGAACCTTAAGGTCAGGTAGCAATTAATTAGCTGGGCAGACAGAAAGGAGGAGAGCAAAAATATTTATTATGAGTGCAGGTCAGGAGTATTGGAGAGGAGTTAACAAACTCGTTACACTGGAGAGGGAGGTTGTGCAAGAAAATAACGAGAGATAATTATGTAACAGTAGCTTGGGCCCAGGATGTAGGTTACCAGCAGGCTGACACTTTTTTTACATGTGGAAGCAATACGGAGCTGTTGAAGGATTTTATGTTCAGATGGGATCACCACTTACTGTGCGACCTGGGCAGTTTTCCCCTAACTCGGGAGAACTTTCTGCCAAGAAGAAAATATTCTATATCTGCCCTCTTCAGAACGGCAGCTACTAGTAACATGTGGCTGTTGAGTATTTGATATGTGCCTAGTATGAGTGAATTTTTAATTGATTTTAATTTAAATAGCCACACGTGGCTAGTGGCTACCATGTTTGACAGCACAGGAACTTCTCGGAACCCCTGTCGCTCCATCTGTGTAGTGGGAATGATGATACATTATCGGCTTGTTATAGCAATCGAGAGATATTGAGATACTGCAGTTAAAGCACTCAACACAGTAATTTGACAAATTATTATCACTGTTGTTGAAATTATTGTTATTATTGAACAGGGGTAGCATGACATAAACCATGCCTTAAGAAGATTATTTGGTATCCAAGTTGGATTTGATGGGAAAAGAAAATTGTAGAAGAGAAAGCGTTCACAAGGCTATTTCTGTGGTGAGATGTGGGATAATTAAGATCTTATCTGGAGAAAGGCCACGAGAAGGGAAAGCATGGGAGGGTTATGAAGCTGCAAAGCACACTGGTAGGCACCGCGCATGCTCTTCTCCCCACATCAGCTTCCTTTCCAAGGTGATTTCTGAGAGTGCACTCCCATCCCAGCCCAAGACAGACACCACTGCCCACCCCCCCCATCCCCAAGAGAGAGAGCCATTCTCCCTGCCTGTGACAGAGACCACCAGTGTTCACCATTAGCATCCTTCTTCTGGCACGTGACCTACTAAATAGGAACTTTGAACACTTCCCAGCTTCCTTGCAGTTAAACTGATGCCATGAGAGTGAGTTCTGAGCAATGGAATCAAAGCAGAAGCAATGTGTGCCATTTCCAGGCTGGACCCATACAATCTCCCATGCAGCCCTCATTCCCTCTTCCCATTCCGTGATGATTCTAGAGGCCACATGTTGAAGACAGCTGTACCACATGGTGGAAAGAGCCTGGGACCCTTGAATGAGTGAATGAACAGAACTACCCACTCCATTCCCCAAACCTGCATCGGACTGTAATAGGAATGAAAAATACATCCTTTTCTTCGTGGTAAGCCACTGAGATTTCGGAGTCATTACAGCTAACCTCATTACCCTAATACACCATCCCTCATTCCATTTCAGGTCATGAAAACGTCTCTTATATGGATAACTTGTCTGAACTACCAAGCCCTCCGAAGTCACTTTTAAATTGGGCCCCACCAGTATTAAGACAGACTCCTAACTCCCACCCACAGACACCTTGTCTCCTAAGACATTTCTTTCTCATTCCCCCAAAGCAGGCACATTCCAGACATAGATCTCCTCCCACAATGTTACATCAAGGATATCCCTACCGAGCTATATGACAGTTCATTGAGTTTCTTGGACGTGTGAGGGCTTCCTCCTCTCTGCTTCTTAATCCCCGCACAGAGGGACCTCTGATGTCCTTTGGGGTATATCCTTGTTTACTGTAGCTCCAGCCCCAAACCTAGGCACCAGTTGGTCCTCTCCTTCCTTTACCCCCTATGTGCAGTTCATTAGCAAGTACGGTTGGGTCTGCCCTGTCCTTTCTCCCCAAGACACTGCTTAGTCCAGGCACCATCATCACCACCTCCCCACTTGCAGCAGCTCCCTACGTGGTCATCCTCTGCTCGTTCTTTCCCCTCCAATCCACTCTCCAGCCAGCAGCTGGAATAGTCTTTTAAAAATAACAACCAGAACATGGCACTCCCCTGCTTAAATCCCTCCAATAGATTCCATAGCAATTGGGGTAAACAAGTCAGTTGCCAACTCCAGCTAGTCTCACCTCTGCCCATTTCACTTCAGGCACACTGGCCTTCTTTCTGTTTCTTGAATGTGCCAAGTTTGTTCCTGCCCCGGGGTCTTGGTAACTTTGTATCTGGAAAGCTCTCCTCTGAGTGCTCATAAGATTCATAAGGCTTGCTCATCATTCAAGCCTCAGGTCACATGCTACTTCCTCAGAAAGGCAATCCTGTCCTTCCTCTCTAAAGTACAGTCCCCTACTCTGTCTTACATCTTGTGATAAGTGATAGCACTATGTGAAATTGTCTTGCGTATTTGTTTATCCTTTCCAACTCCACCCTTGCCATCCCATTGGAATATAACCTCCATGAGGGCAGGGGCTTTACCTTTTAGGGACCAACTCCTCTCAGTTTGCCTAGGACTGTCCTGGTTTTACCAACACACGTCCAACATTCCAGGAAACCCCTGAGTCTAGGGAAAACTCTGATGGTTAGTCACCCTATTGCCTTCCTTGATCGCTTCTGTATCCCCAGTACCTAGTCTAATGCCAGGGCCTTAGGTAGGAACTCAATAAATATCTGTGCAATAAATGAAGGCAAGAATGGCTGGCTGTCCATAAAGAATTCTTTGATCCTGGCTCTAGGGGGCAGCCTTCTCCACCCTTGTGTCTTGAGACCGAGCTCTGCAAGGTTGGGCTAAAAATCTTATTTGCAAGATTTTTAGCAAATAAAAGTTTTTACCAGAACTTACGTGGTCCCTTTGCTCACCTCCAGCCCTTGTGGAGTTCAAGGCTAAGGACCCTGGTTAAGGCAGCCCCAGGCCGTGCCTGACACGGAGGTGGATCCCCTGGGCCCAGCCCGCCTCAGCTGGTCCCCCTGCAGCTTCGTCTTCCTCTTGAGGTCAGGCTCATAGACCACAGAGCTGAAAGGACCATTCTAGAGAGGAAGAGCAGGTGGCTTCTTGCAGGGAAGAGCTGGCCCCATCATGAGCACCGCAGCTGCCCAGACTGCAGGAAGTAATCCCGAGCTGAGGACTCAGATCCAGGGGGTCACCTTGGCCACTCCTCCCCCAGCGCTGCTCCCTAGGGCCGTGGCTGCCTTCTGCCCCTAGAAGGGGACATCTTCACCTTTTATGGCTAGAGTGAAACCATTCACAGTCTGGCTTCTCACTGAGACCCCACTTCTTCTGCCTGCCCACTGACGACCTGGAGGTCCACGCAGAGGACAGGATGCTGAGTGAGAAGATGCTGAGCGGAAGCAACAGGTCTTTGAGCTCCAGAGCTAGATAAGCATCAGAGACAGACAAGTGTGGAGAGGGAGAATGTGCGAGCGTGTACGCGTGTTAGCAATCACAGCCGCCGCAGCATTTGGAAGGGCAACAAGGAGGGGCCCGGGGCCTAGGCCTGCTCGCCTCTCCTTGTCCTCTGGCGACTTCCATCTGCTGACCTGAACCCCCAATCACAGGTGCATCCTCCAATGCGCTCGCTCTTTTCCTTTCCCTTTTGCTGTGGGGTTGTTGTTGGGTGAGGGGAGAGAGAGGGAGAGAGAGAAAGAGACACAGAGAGATAAAGCCAGGAGTTAACCTCTGCATGGACTGGAGCCTGGGGCTGTGGGGAGTGAGCGAATACAAAGGCTGAGGCCAGGAGAGGAGGGCATCAACTCTCCCTAAAGGACAAAGCCCGGCACAGGGATTAGTACATATTTGTCCTTCAGATTTGAGTTTAGGGACTGGATTTGTTGAATGAGAAAGTCACCACGGAGTCTTGATCAGTACACGCAGATCCCCCCAAAAGCTTGACACCTGTGCTTAGTCCAGCGCTCGGGACCCATGAGTAGCACCCTAGAGAGGTTTGAGGTGCGAATCTGAGGGCACTCCCTGGAGGAGGGAGAGGATGGGCTAGAGACAGACTGAGGCAGTGCGAGGAACAGAGATGGGCCAAGAACCGGTTGGAAAGGTAACAGGAGAGGCAGACCTGGGGGAGCCATGAGGAAGGTAGAAGGACCCATGGCAGGAGAGGGGGAGACGAGTTTACCTATTCCACTCAAGAGGCCTCTCCTGGGTCTTCCCTGGTGGCGCAGTGGTTAAGAATCCGCCTGCCAATGCAGGGGACACGGGTTCAAGCCCTGGTCCGGGATGATCCCACATGCCACGGAGCAACTAAGCCCGTGTGCCACAACTACTGAGCCTGCGCTCTACAGCCGCGAGCTACAACTACTGAGCCTGCATGTTGCAGCTACTGAAGCCCCTGTGCCTAGGGCCTGTGCTCCACAACAAGAGAAGCCACCACAACGAGAAGCCCGCGCACCAACAAGGAAGAGTAGCCCCCGCTCGCCGCAACTAGAGAAAAGCCTGTGCTCAGCAACAAAGACCCAATGCAGCCAAAAATAAAATAAAATAAAATAAATAAATAAATAGAAGAAGCGTCTCCTGAGGGCCTCTGTGCCCACAGCCCTGGCTGTGCTAAGCACGCGGCCTGGATTTCTAATTGTAGTTGTGGTGAGTGCCGGGCGTGTGGAAGAGAAATGGGGCCCTGCAGGAGGAACTGACACAAGCCGGGCTCTGTGGCAGGAGAAGAACCCGGCAGGGGCACAGCAGTGGCTGCTTCGCCTGGCACCCAGGACCCCAGCCGGCACCGTCAGCTGAGGCCTGGGGGAGACTGGAGATTAAATCAGGATCCAGTCCTCCGTGGAATGAGAGGGGGAGTGCTGAGGTGGGCTCCATGCCCGCCCTGCAGCAGGTTTAAGGGGAGTCCGCTGCCCCTCCATTTCTCTGGAGGTAAAGCTCCTAGCTGAGGGGTCTCCGAGGCAGGAGCAGGAAGGACTTCCTGAGGCCTGGGTGGGAAGTCTGAGCAGCTGAGGGCTGGGTGGGAAGTCTGAGCCGCTGGGGGCCGCCTCTCCATCCTGGAGCGGAGGACTGATCCCAGGCGGGGAGGGAGTGGCCTGCGGCCTTCTCTCTCAGTCAGACCTGCAGACGTCACCTCTCTTTTCTGTTTCCCTCTACAGACCCCATCTCTGCAGCCTCCCCTGGCCTTTTGCTGTGTCCTCTCTGGAGGGAGGAAATGGCCAGTGGGTCTAGTGCCGAGTCTTTGGAGTGTTCAGCTTCCTCTGGCCCCAGCACTTCCCGAGTGGGATTTGGGGGCAGGATTGGGGTCTGCGCTGATGCTGGGAAGGGCCTTCTCTGCATGGCCTGCTTGCCTGGCCACTCACAGCCTTGCCCTCTCCTTGGCCAGCGCTCTGGATCCACACGGAACCCTCCCTCGGGCTACTGCAGCTGCCCCTGCCTAAGTCTCTAAAAGGGCAAAGTGGGTGCAGAGTTCGAGTCCTGAGCAAGGGCCCAGGGAAGATGGGAGCCCCTGAGATGAGGGTCCGGGGAAGGCTGGGGATGTTGGGAGGAGGTAGTGCAGGCAGTGAGCCCCAGGGAGAGGCGGGGGAGTGGTGTGGGCCAGCAAGTGCAGACTGGAAGCCCCAACAGGGGTGCAGGCGAGGGAGCCAAGGAGAGGGCTCTGGGCCTGAGGGAAAGTGGTCACAACTGGGCTGGAGCCACGGTTTCAGAGCACTGATTACTCAAGGGCAGATGCAGTGTCTCCTGGGTATGTGGAATACACACACACACACACACACACACACACACACACACACACACACACACACTTGAGAAGCAGAAGCTGGAGGGAGAAAGCACTGCCTGCACATTCAAATACCACCAAACTTGCCTGCTAGGCAAGTTCCCCTCCCTTTAGCACAGCTCCAGACCTGCCCCTGCCTTCTACCCTGCTCTGCCAGCCTCTCCTCACCCTCTGGCTACCGCCATCAGCACCACGGGCCTGTCTGGTGACCGTTTCCTTGCTCCTGTCATGCACGGGTAGCTTGACCACCAGCCAGAAGAATGTGCCTGCAGGAAAGCGTGGGGACTCTGTTCTCGCCTCAGTCAGCTCCCCACTGCTCCCCAGCCCTGTCCCGCCCTCCCAGACCTCCCTCCAGCTTGCCCCCCACTTCCTCTGCGTCCCTGCTCTACCACTGTCATAGTGGCTCAAGAGTGACTGGCTGTGACCTGCTGGTCCCAGGAAGGTTTGGCTTGGTGCCCATCAGTGTTCCAGCTCCCTGCCTCAGCCCCCCAGGAATGGGCAGGGGAGGAGATGGGGGAACTGGACTGGAACCATCCTTGGGGCCAGAAGCCTGGACAAGTGCCAGAGGACCTTCAACCTTCCAGAGCCGGGAGGTAGAGCCCAGGTGAGGGTACCTGGGCTCTCTTCTCAGTCCCTCTCCATTTGTTAATAAGCTATGGCCAGGGGATCACATCAGGATGCTGAGGGAAGCTGCAGCAGGCCGAGGTACCCAGGCACAGCCCTTATAACCTCTGGCCTCCAAGCTGGCCCTTTTCCTCAGTCCCGCTGCCAGCCTATCAGCTAAGACGTCCTCCAACCTCCCACCCTCCAACCCACCAGCAACCTCAAGGGACACAGCTGAGCCTCGTAAGCAAGGTTTGCAGCACAGAAGGAGAAAAGATAGGAGACAAAGAAGCAGCCGGGAGGGAGGTGAAACAAACTGTCCGAAAATGAACTGGGAAAGCAGCCCTTCTCCCTTCCGCCCTGCCCTTGGTACAGGCCCACAGCAGGCCCCGGCTGACTGTCCCACCGACTTCAGCTCATTTCCACCCGGAATCATTGAGCACCTGCTTTATGCCAGCCACTGTGCTGGGTATGGAGGCCTGACCAGATTAGTGTGTTAGTGAGCTACCAGAAAATTCCACCAGGCTCCGTGGCCCTGGAACCCAGTATCTGCCCAGTTTTAGATCTCCAGTTTACAGCAGAGTTGCTGGAACTTACAGTAAATGCCGTTGAAGGAATTAAAGATTCTTGTGGCACTGCACAGGAAGGACTGAGGAAGGCAAGGTTGAGAGTAGCGATCACCGAAGTGTGATTAAGAGGGTAGGCCCTGCCGTCAGACTGAGTTTGGCATTGCTACTTACTAGCTGTGTGACCTTGGCCAAGTTACTTCACCTCTCTGTTCTTCAGTTCTGTTCCTCACTTGTAAATAGTGATTGTTCTGAGGATTAAAAGATGATGTCTATAAAGTAGTAAACAGAGTACGCTGCACATAGTAAGTGATGGAAGAGACCATCGTTCTGCTAGAGCAGTTTTAGTGGGGATGGGGCATGATGGGTGGATGCAAGAGGTTATCCATTGGTTGAATCAACCAGAATTGGAGGCTGATGAGATGTGGGAGAGGGAGGGAGCGAGGTATCAGGTGCCTTGCTTAGGCAGTGGTGGGGGTCCTGGAGCAGGGAGCTGAGAGAGGCCAGGCGGGAGGAGAGGCAGCTGGGGTGGGAAGGGAGTTTTAGACTCGTGTAGTGTGAAGATTCAGGAAGCTGTGGGCCCCACGAGTGTAGAGTTCAGCAAAGAGGATTCAGTGGGAGGAATACAGCCCAGAGTCACGCCGGCCAAGAAGCCCTCTTTTCCCATTAACCCTCCTGGACTATTCCCTGGGAGCCTCTGCCGTCCCCTGCTGCCTGCCTGAGGGAGGGAGGCAGGGTTCCATGAGGCTCATGCCCTGGCAGAGAGCTCATCATGTGGGTGGACAGTGTGAAGAGGCCCTGCTGGTCAGCCTCCATTATCTGTCTGTCCCTCCCCCTACGTCTGGAGCCTGTGCACCCAAGTGTGAGGGAAATGACTCTGGACGTGGGCTTCTCTCCCTTTGCAGGAGCTGTCAGTATATTTGAGAGGCAGGATTACAGAGTGGTAAAGCATACAGACTCCTAAGTGCTTGGGGAGAACCACTCACTGCTCCACATCTTACTTGTGGAAACTTGGGTGTGTCAGTTAACTTTTCCATGTCTCCACTTCCTCGTCTGCAAAATGGGATAACAATAATACCTATCTCATAGGATCATTGAGATGATTAAATCAGTGAATGAATCAAGAACATCAACCAGTATAACAAGTACCAAGAACAGGGCCTGGTGCATGTTAACTATTGTTATCATTTATCTGTCCTAACACAACTTTCAGGCATCTAAAGATAGTCAGAGGAGGGTGGAGGCTGCACCAGGGTATGGCACGATTTTCCCTGTGATGACTCACCATCTGGCTTAAAGTGCCTTCCTCAGACACACTCCCCTAGTCCCCCGCCCCCTCCAGGCCTTAGGCTCCATCAAACACCTACCAAGCGTTCATTTCACAGGCCAGTCCCAACCAGGAATCCTGAGAAGGAAACACCTGCTCCATCATCTGCCTTGGTGGGAGGTGGGGGGCTTTGCCCTCCAGTGACAAGAACGAGACAAGTGGAAGGTCCAATTTGAATGACTTTCTTTGGATCCTTGTACCCTTGACCTTGGCAAGCTACTTGGTAACTCTGAGCCTCAGCTTCACCATCTGAAGTGGGAATGACAGTAGTACTGCTTCATAGGGTGGTGGCAGAGATAGAATACCTGGGAAGCACTTGGAACAGTGCCAGGCACTTACAGGCTATTGTGGCCTGCTGAGAGGGACGCAGATGTCCTGCCTCACCCACTGGCTCCATTTCCACTTGCCCAAAGTAGGGGCAGGATGAATAGGAAAGGGGGGACCCCTTTCTGACCCGACTGCCAGTCTCCGGAAACTCCCCTGCAAGGACTTCTAGACCAGGTCACTGGCACCAGAGACCTGAAATTTCAACTCACTCCCCCAGCCCCACTCCCTCTCTACTCTCTTCCCCATGGACACCTGTGACCCCAGGCTGTTATCCCTTCAAGCTGTTCTTCCTTCTTCCAAATTCCCCAAACCTGAGTGGATGGGTTTGGTCTGGGGGGCAGATTCATTTTCGGGCTCCCCTCCTTCCCTGAGGGGGTCATTTAAAACTCCACTATCATTTCTCAAAGTGGGAACCCAGCAGATTGGGGTATTTGTTCAAAATATAGATTTTCCACTTCATGCCAGTAGGACTGAATCTGAATTTGAGGGGATGGAACTTACAATCTGATAAACTCCTGGAATGATTTTCAAAGACATATTAAAATTGATTTTAATCACAATTAACCCCCCCTCCAAGAAAATAATCATCGGTGAAACAGCAGGGGACATGGATTGTTAGAGACATGTCTTCCTCTGTCCAGGCAGGCTCAGCAGCAAAGGGAAAGGGACACAGGTGGGGCAAAAAGGGGGTGAGTCCTAGAAAGCCGGGGGCGAGGCGTGCGACTCCTTCCAAAACCCTCGGTGACGCCCTGAGCAGTTACGGCGCCGGCGCTGGGGGAGCTGCTGTCCCGGAGCCACTGTCTCTCCGCGGACTCAGAAGCAGGAGTGGAGCGAAGAGGGGGCGCTGGGCCAGCAGCGCGGCGATGGGAACTGAGGCCCAGGGAGGCGATGGCTTTCCACACAGAGCCCGCCTAGGACTCTGGAATCCCGAGCTCGACCTTCACCCGCCGGGGGCGTGGCCTTCTAGCCCAGCTCCTCTGGGATCTCAGCCCCACCTCCAGCGCCCACAGTCCCCGAGCGCCGTCCTGCCTCTCCAGCCTCAGTGTCCCCACCCGCGGCGGGTGTGTGTGTGTGTAGGGCGGGGAGAAGGGGGCGGACGGGGTGTGTGCATAGAAGCGCGGCAGTGGGAGGCTCGGCAGCGGGATTCCCTGCGGGAAAACGGCCCCATCCCTCCCCCGGCCTGTTCGAGACCCTGAACCGAAACAGGAGGCAGGAGGCCCCCGGCCGGCCGGGAAGCGGCCCCAGCCCGGATTTCCCTCCCGGGTGGGGCCGCAATGACTCACCCCCTTCCCCCTTCCCCCGGTTTCCTTGTTTGCATTTCTCCTCCCGGCCACGTGGCGGCCGGTGTAGCGGCCCGCAGCCCCTAGCCCGACACCCCCGCCGCCGCGGCCCCGGCTCGCAACCCAAGGGCGCTCCGGCCCGCCAGGGTTTCTCGGGACCCGGGCTCCCGCCGGCTCGGCTCACCCTGGGCTCGAGACTCCGCCCCTCGCCCGTGCCCGCCCCCGCCCCCGCCCCCTTCCCTACTGTAAGGCCTGGCGCGTCCTCCCCGCCCTCCCGGTCCTTCCCGGGAAGGGAAGAGGGCGGGCCGCGCAGGGGGTGTGACAGCTCCCGCCCGGACCAGTGCCAGCTGCAGCCTCGCTTCAGCGCCCGGTGCCAGCTGGCTCTTTCGTCTGGGACGGAGGGGAGGCTCGGGGCTCCTTGTCGCTGGGGGTGGGGGAACACCGCCCCTCAAGTCCCCAGCTTTCCCCCCACCCAAGAGGAGCCTCTCAACCCAGCCTGGCTCGGGCTGCCCTGGCAGCGGGTCCAGCCAGGAATTGGCCTGCTCACTTCGCCTGGGACTTACAGCAGGGGCTCGCTGTTGGCGGGGGGAAGGGGGGCGGGGGGTCTCCCGTCAGCCCCCGCCTTTTGCTAGAGGCTGCACGGCTGTGCGAGCTCGAGGAAGAATATGAAGGTGGGTAAGGTGGGGTTAGGGGGAGGAGGAGCCGGAGAGGAAGCTGGCACGGTCGGGGAGTTGGGGTGGGAGAGAGAGGCTTGGTCAGGGGTGAGGGAGGTGGAGAAACGAATGGTTTGAGCTGAAGCTGCATTTCTGGGGCATCCAGAGTCCGTAGTCCCATACCGGGAGTCGGTGGAGATCCCTGCAGGGCCATGGGCGGTGGAGTGGGGCAGAATTCCCCAGAAGACCGGGAAGAAGGACCTGATCTCTGGTGCGCCAGCTGGAGACCCCTAAGTGCGCCAGACCGGCAGGCCCCAGTGAAGGTCTTCCTGTCCCTCCCCCGGCTCCTGGCAGGGATGCAGCACCTCCGCCTGACCAGTCCAGAGGACTCTAGGGAAGTGGTTCTGCCTGGGGCAGTTGTGCCTTGGTCCAGCTGCCCCAGGCCCGGCCTCATGGCTGTCTGCCTTCCTCCTCCCGTCACAGGTGAGCTGGCCAGGTGAAAGCCGCTGGCAGGTGGGCCTGGCTGTGGAGGACAGCTCAGTTCTGGGAGCCCCGCCGGTGGGAGGGCTCCCGGACGTGGTGCCGGAGGGGACGCTATTCAACATGGTGCTGAGGAGGATGCACCGGTCCCGGAGCTGCTCCTACCAGCTGCTGCTTGAGCACCAGCGCCCCAGCTGCATCCAGGGGCTTCGCTGGGTGAGTGCCCACCCCCTGCCCGGGCCAGGCACCAGGGCTGGAGGGGGCCCTGACCGGAAGAACGGGCATGCTTCCGGCGGCCCAGCTCGCTCTGGGGGCATGAGGGGGACAGCTGGGGTGGACAGTGGGTCAGGCAGCTCGGCTGCAGTGTGCGGGTGGCTCACACAGCTGCACTGCGTGTGCATGTGGTGCCCAAGTCCCCCCATTCAGGCATGAGGGGAGGGGTACAGGGATCTGTCATTTAGTTGTCACCTCTGTGTGCCTAGAGTTAGGTGCTTGCGTGTTCTCCAGGTGGTGGTGGGAGGCATGTATGAAATGCTGGGGACCAGGTCAAGTGGGGCGGGTGTGAGGTAAGCTTGGTTACTGTTCTTTAAACATCGCCGCGACAACATTCTCCTTTAGTGAGGGCTGAACTGCATCGAGTCTGCTTTTGGATTTCGGGGTGAGGTGGTCATGTGAACATTGCTTGGCATCTGGCTTTGAGGGGCTCAGGGGAGAATTCTGAGAAGTTTGGAGTCTCTGAGATGAACGGAGCTCCCTTTGCCGGTGAAGAATCTCTCTGGAGCTGCAAGAATGAAGGAGAGAGAAAGGGTGTGGGGGAAGGATGTGGGGGGGCTGGGGGGGCAGGATAAAGGTTGCAGGATCCAAATCACAGAGAAGCTCTCCCCAACCACCCAGACTTAATAGGTTCTTCACCTGAGATTCGTTGTGTCTATTACCTGTGCCCAGCCTGGGTGGAGGTGAGTGCGGGGAGAGTGCTTGGGCAAAGGGGCGGAGAGAAAGCAGGGCTTGGGAGAGCTCCTCTCTTATCAGCAAATTCCTCTGAGTAGAATGACCACCACTTTCTGCCTCCTTCCTCCTACCTCACCCAACCACCATTTATATTTACCAAAATATGAAGCTGGGTTGAGAAAACTGAAGCCCACCAAGGTGATGGGGTTCTCCTTGCAATGGGAATCGGGAGGAGAATCTAGGTGTCAGTCCCCAGCTCTCCCCCAACCCCTCCCTCCCTGGGTCTTCCTGACAAGGGGCCTCATGGGCCTGGGTCCTGTTCCAGATGACGCTCTGGAGGGGGCAGGGGAGCTGGGTTCCCTCTGGGCTTCGCTGTCTGCCCCCCTCACCCTCCAGGTCACTGGCAGTAGCTACTGCTTGGAGCCAGTGGGCTGGAACCCTCCCTCCCTCTTTCCCTCTCAGGCTATAATTACTTGTGCATTTCCTGTCCCCTTCCCAGCTTGTAGAGGCAAGGTGGGGAGTGGGGGGAAGGTCAGGTGCCGGGACAATGAGGTCACTGGAGGATCCCCTGGGACCCAAAGTCTGGGAGGGGGTGGAAGAGGCCGCCAGGCTGTCTCCTGGCTCCCCCAGTCCCCCAGAATTGAAGGGCTGGTATGCATGGGGAGGCTGGAAGAGTGAGGGTGAGGGTTAGTGGAGTAAAAAATGGGGTCAGAGGCACAGAAACAAAGCCCCTCCCCTGCCAGGTATGTGTGGGTGTTGGTGATTAGAGGGAACTTAGATTTTCAGGGCTAGAGACGGGGCACATCCTCTCCTGAGGACCATCTCTGGGGAGTGGGGGGGCAGAGGTGGTTTCAGCCCGTTGCGTCTGTGGTGTTGTTTTTTTTTTTTAACATCTTTATTGGAGTATCATTGCTTTACAATGGTGTGTTAGTTTCTGCTTTATAACAAAGTGAATCAGTTATACATATACATATGTTCCCATATCTCTTCCCCCTTGTGTCTCCCTCCCTCCCACCCTCCCTATCCCACCCCTTTAGGTGGTCACAAAGCACCGAGCTGATCTCCCTGTGCTATGCGGCTGCTTCCCACTAGCTATCGATTTTACGTTTGGTAGTGTATATATGTCCATGCCACTCTCTCACTTTGTCACAGCTTACCCTTCCCCCTCCCCATATCCTCAAGTCCATGCTCTAGTAGGCCTATGTCTTTATTCCCATCTTACCCCTAGGTTCTTCATGACCTTTTTTTTTTTTTTTTTCCTTAGATTCCATATATATGTGTTAGCATACGGCGTCTGTGTTTAAGAGACTCTGGGTACCTGTGAGCTGTACCTCTCTTCTCTGGATGATGCCTTTGGCCGAGGAGGGGCTCACATGAGGGAACAAGTACCCGGCAGGGAGCGTGCACACACAGGGTGAAGGGTGGATGTCGAAAGGAGGTGGGGCCCAGAGCCCCAGGAGGGCAGTGCTGGGAGTTATTCAGGCCATGCCCCCCTCTTAGAAAATCAAGGGGGAAACCCATCAACCTCCTGAGGTCTGAAGAGAGCACTTTCTGTTCCTACTAGACCAGGACAAGAGAAAATGAAAGCAGGTTACAGCAGGAGGGCCTGAGGTTAGATACAGAAAGGACTTACCAACCACGGCAAAGCTGATGCTGGAATGGGATGGAAGGACGTCTCCTTTGGAAAACATGAAGGGGAGATGAGATCTTGTCCGACGTCCGGGAGCCTACAGAGGGACCGATCTGTCTAGAGGCAGGGGCGAGATCAGGACGACCTCTGCTGGGTCCTACCAGCTCAGAGAAGCCTGGGATGCTTCTCTTTGAGTGACTTATTTGGGGGACGTGGCTCTATTCTCGAACTCAGAAAACATGCTTTCATCCAACCTGTCCAAATCATGGTAGTAGCTAATCGTTGTGTAGTATTTATATCCCAGGCGCTATTATGAGCTTACTTTGTCATACCAGATAATCTCACAGCAGCCCTGTGAGATAGCTACTAATGCCATCATCTCATTTTATAGATGCGAAAGCAGAAGCACAGAGAGGCTAAGTGAGAGGTCTAGGGTCACACAGCTGCTAAGGGACAAAGCTGGGTTTTGGTCCTAGGCGATCTGGCTGCAGAGTTCAAGCTCGTAGTGGACTTTCTATTGCTGTGGATGGTAACACCGACACCCCAAAACATCACCCCCACTCATGCATCCTTTCCCAGTCCCATCGTACACACAGCCCTGGCCTGAGACCCTAGCTGTGGCCTAAGGGAACTGGTCTGACGGGTCCCAACATGGCTTTCTGGCTCTGTGCCTGCCCCTCCAGCGCGACTCCGACCCTCAGTGACGGGGGTGGGGCAGGCCATGGTGCTGATGCCAGGGAAGCTAGCTGGGACCTCCTCTTCCACCCTGAGTCCTTCCTGTCCAGACATGAGAGGAGGCGGTGGGTGAGGGCCTTCACCCCTGCCGTACCAGCCACTGCTCTCCAGCTGAGAACCCTCTAAGCTGACACTCAGGGTTATCAGATCAGGGACAGGGTCAGCGGAAGTACAACATTTCTTGCACTGTGTCCAGATGACAGGTGCCCAGCATGAAATAATAATGTTACATCAAGGTACTTAACACTGACTAAGCAGTTACTACAGAGCAGGCGCGGCTTCGAATGCTGCATGTTATGAACTCATCGGATCCTCAGAATTACCCTGTGGGACAGGTGCTGTTATCATCAACCCCATGTTACCGAACGCTGAAGCACAGAGACATTTATAAGCAGCCCAAGGTCACACAGCCAGCTGGTAATGGGGAACCGAGATTTGAACCCAGGTGCCTGGCTCCGGAGCCCACACACCTGCTGCTCTGGAATAGCGCCTCCAACCCGATGCTGGGAACATGGCAGGGGTCCAGAGGGGCTATGGAACTTGGTCTAACCCAGTATTTTCCAAACTTCCTTGCCCGTGGAACATTCCTGAGGGCGGCATTCACCTCTCTCATCTCTGCTTTCATGGCACACAGTGGGGGAAGCACGGGGCCGCGGAGGCACCATGGGATATGGTAGGGCTTGGTGGCTAAGGACGTTGGCTTTGGAGTCGGAGAGGCACAGCGTGAATCCTGGTGCTCCTGTTTACCGGCTCACAGGGCAGGTTATGTAACCTCTGAGCCTCCTTTTCTCTAGCTGTGAAATAGGAGACAAACACCTACTTCAGGGTCAGCGTTGGTAGGGTTATGCAGTGGGATCTTAAATTTCTAAGCGGTTGTGTGACTCTGGACAAGTTGCTTCATCCCTCTGGGCTCCTGCTTTCCTCGCAAAATGAGAAGGATGCCTTCCTCAGCTCTGATGGGCCAGAGCCCCCAGCTTCCGAGCCTTCAGCCTCCGTGCACATCCCCTGGGGCAGGACAGGAAGTGCTTTAAGCAAGGCCTGAGGATCTGAGATCTGAGTCTTGACCAGCCTGGCCACGTGACCAGGCACCTCCCCTCCTGATGTGCCCTGCGGGGTCACAATAATACCAGGAAGGGAGTGTGTGTGCGCGGGAGCCTGGGTCGTGGGCACCGAAGGGACTTGGGGCAGGGACTGGGGCCACCTGGGCACTCTGACAGCTACAACAACAAGTCATTAGCACTCGGTACTGTTTGTTCCAACACAGGGGGCTGGCTGGGTAGAACTCCTGCCCTTCCCCCTCCTCGTTTCCTGTCAGTAAGTCTCCAGGGCTATGTCTGGCACCAGGATGGGCCCCATGACCGGGTCAGGGATACCTATGGGACACCTAGCGACTTCCGCCCGGCGTTGGGCCAGGCACCTACGCGCGCCAGACCTCAGGCCTCTGCCTGGCACACGGTGGGAGGATGCTGGGACCAGGGGAGGGGACTGTGGCCCCAGGCCTGGTCGTACCCTAGCTCCCCAGCCAGGTCCTCTTCAGGCCCTGTGTGCGGATGGGAAAGCAGCAGAGAGAAGTGGGACGGGAGAGGAAACAGGCAGGTGTGGTGGGTGGAGTGGGACCAAGAATGTGAGCACTTCTGGTAGGAACTTGAGTTTATCCGTGACTGTGCGGCTGTGTCTGAGTTACAAGCGCACTTCATCTCTAGACTTTTGTTTCTTCCTAAGTCAGGGGGGATAGACAATACCTGCTCTGCCTACTTCCCACCTGATCCTATTCTATATGAGATCAGATGAAATCATGGAGGTAGACATACTTTGTAAACTTCAAGTGCCTGCCTTTGGGATGGCTCATAGAGGGTAGGGCATCCTGTCCAGAGATGCCCACAAATTCCAGTCCTCAGGTGGCAGGAAAAGAGGGCCATGGGAGGCTTTCATGGCCGACATCCCAGGGCACACAGGCCCAGGAGTCCTGGATGCCCAGTTGATGCCAAGGGCAGGGAGACCTCGTTCTCCAATGATTTGTACGTAAACCCCGTCTTCCAGAGCTGTCCTGTGTGCTAGCAAGACTGACTCACTGTTACAGGGCTATTTATGAGCTAGCAGCGACGGCATCTTGGAGAGGAAAGGGGCCTTCCAGCTTCACAGATCAGTAATAATAACTAACATGTATATACAATTACACGTATATGTCAGGCAGTGCTTTAAACATGTGATCTCTATTAACTCACATAATCCTTCCTAAAGCCTGAATTGTTGTTAGGAATGTTTTATAGATTTATAGGCAGGGAGAGGTTAAATCATATATTCAGGGTCACACTGCTAGTAAACAGAGGAGCAGGGATTTGAATCCAGGAGTCGGCTCCAGGGTTTGTATTTTTAACTACCAGTCTGCACCGAGGCCCACGGAGGGCAGGAGTTTCGCCCACGGCCCTGTGACTGGGGACTGACCCTGGCCTGGCAGGAGGCCCTGGGACGCCAGGCCTCCCGAGCTGCTCACTTTCTGGCCTCTCCCTGGCCTTCTTATCTCACGTCGTCATGCTCCCCCCAGCTCCACTGTGCCCCTTCCCTACACGGTGCAGTTTACCTGGGAGCCTGGGCACACCTGGGCCCTGAGTAAGCAGAACTGGAATCTCATCTGTGGGGATGTACCGCTGGAGTCAGGAAGCAAGACAAGGGTCTGGGGATAGGGCAGCAGGGCGGGCATGAGGCGGACGCCTGGCATATGGGGGGTGCTCAGTGAGTATTTGTTGAAAGAGTAGCTAAGTGGACGCCTGGAGTCGGGGACTGGGCAGGGGCTGGGACTGACGGGGGTGGGCATCTGACAGCTGGGTTTAAAGGCCTGGCACTAATACTCAAACCCTCCCACCGCCCTCAGACGCCACTCACCAACAGCGAGGAGTCCCTGGATTTCAGCGTGAGCCTCGAGCAGGTACAAGCCACGAGGGGTGGAGCTGGGAGGCGGAGCACAGCGAGGGCTTCAGGGCCTGAGCCAGCTGTGCCTCTCCGGGCCCCTAGGCCTCCACGGAGCGGGTGCTGAGGGCGGGGAAGCAGCTGCATCGGCATCTCCTGGCCACCTGCCCCAACCTCATCCGAGACCGAAAGTACCACCTCCGACTCCACCGGTGAGTGGTGGCCTTGGCTACCTCCTCGCGCACCCCCTCCAAATCCTCCCCACCCCCTGTTTTCTTTCCCTTTCACTCTGTCCAGGCACCTGGGCCCAGCCCTGCTTCTAGACCCAGGTGCTTTTCAGATGGAGTGTTCTTCCCTCTCGCCTCTCCCGTCCTGCCATTTGAGACTCCTTCTTCTTCCCTGGCCCCTTCACCTCCCAGGCAATGCTGCTCTGGCCGGGAACTGGTGGATGGGATCTTGGCCCTGGGGCTGGGGGTCCATTCCCGGAGCCAAGCCGTGGGAATCTGCCAGGTGCTGCTGGATGAAGGTGCCCTCTGTCATGGTGAGCCCTAGCCCTGGGTGGGTGCCCGGGGCTGGGCAGTCCTGGGGAGCAGGCACTGGTGGGCATTGCAGCAGGGGGCCTCATACCCACGTGGCCTCAATTTCCTCTCCTCCCCCACGCCTGGGCCTCTGCCCCCCAGTGAAACACGACTGGGCCTTCCAGGATCGAGATACCCAATTCTACCGTTTCCCCGGGCCGGAGCCGGAGCCTGCAGGCCTCCACGAGCTGGAGGAGGAGCTCGTTGAGGCTCTGGCCCTGCTCTCCCAGCGGGGGCCTGACGCCCTGCTCACGGTGGCGCTTCGAAAGCCGTAAGTCGGGCGCCTTGCATCTCGCAGCCCTGCTCTCGGACTCGGTAGTTTCGGTTTCCCCTCTGAGGGGGTGGTCCCTTACTTTTTGTGGAGGGAAGGGACCCTGGCTGGACCAGAGGCCTGAGCTCTGGTCTGCATTCCGCCATGGACTTGCTGTGTGATCTCGAGCCCTCCTTCCCCCTCTGAACATGGTCCTTCCTCTGTAACTGAGGCCGTGGGACACGTGGCCTCCGGAGACGCTACCCACTCTGCAATGCAGAGAGACGGAAGGCTTTGGAATCCGCCGGCAGGTCTGCGTTCAAATTCCAGTTCCACTGGCTACTAGCTCGGTGACCTTGGGCCTCTCCATGCCGGCTTCCTCTTCTGTCAAAGGATAACAATACCAACGTCATGGGGTTGTCGTGAGGGTGGAATGAGGTAATGCGTGTAAAGCGCATGGCCCCGTGTCTGGCACACAGTGTGCTCCCGGTAAAGACTGGCCCACTATTGATAAACAGCTACTGCTGGGGCACCGGCTGGCCCAGGCCCAAGCTGGGTGGACGTGGTGGCTTCCCGCTCCTGGCCTTGGGCCCACAGCTCATCACTTCTTCCCCGCCTTCCTGTGCCCGCAGCCCCGGTCAGCGCACAGACGAGGAGCTGGACCTCATCTTTGAGGAGCTGCTGCACATCAAGGCCGTGGCCCACCTCTCCAACTCGGTCAGTCCCCCGACCCAGCCCTGCCCTCCCCACCCCCAAACCTCCCTTCCCTGTGACCGCTGCTGGGCCAGAAGACATTCCCCTCCCCTTCTGCCTGTGGCTGGGAAACCTCAGTCTAATTTCTTGCCCCCGGCATCCTTATCTGTAAGCCCTTCTGCCTCTCTTTGCCCATTTCTTCCCCTTGCTTTGTCTCCCGCTGAATCCCAGGTCACCTGACCTAACTACATCTCTGTCCCCTGAGCACTTGTGGCTTCGGACCTAACCGCCTCACATGCTCCCTCTTCCCCTGAACTCACCTCATTGACCCTCCTCTCCCCACCCCCAGGTGAAGCGGGAATTAGCGGCAGTTCTGCTCTTTGAACCACACAGCAAGGCAGGGACCGTGTGTAAGTCAGACGGGATGGGAAGCTGGGCACCAGGGACCTGGACATGGGCGGAGGCCACAGGGAAGAAGTGATGGGTCCCCGGGGGCATGTCTGATCTGTGCTTCTCTCAGTGTTCAGCCAGGGGGACAAGGGCACCTCCTGGTACATCATCTGGAAGGGATCTGTCAACGTGGTGACCCACGGCAAGGTGAGTCTTCCCTCCCTGCCCAGCCCCCTGGGGTTGACCTCATGGGCAGTGCCTTTAATAGACCCAAGGCTGCCAATCTCCCGGGTCTCCTCCTGCCTTGGTGGCTCTGTCCGCCATGGGTCTGTCCCGGCGAGGGCTGGGCGGTGGGGCTGGGCTGTGACTCAGGCCTGGCTGCAGGGCCTGGTGACCACAGTGCACGAGGGAGACGACTTCGGACAGCTGGCTCTGGTGAACGACGCACCCCGGGCAGCCACCATCATCCTGCGAGAGGACAACTGCCATTTTCTTCGCGTGGACAAGCAGGACTTCAACCGTATCATCAAGGTGCCATTGCTGGGGGTGGGGAGGGCAGGGGACGTGGCAGGGACATGTCTCTGGAGAAATGGTGTGGGGCAAAGAGTAAAGACCAGAGAGAGCCTTTAAGGGTCAAGGAGAGGTCGAGGGTGGAGAAGCTCGGGGCGCTGGCTGCAGGTGGCAGCCCAGCCCTGCGTGTGTGAGGAGGTGCAGAGCGTGCTGAGGAGGGCCAGCGAGCCCTGGGGACCCTGGCTCGGGTGGGAGACCAGGGGCTGGGCTTACAGAGGGGTGGGGGTCTAGGGTGCAAGGGGGTGCAGCATAATGGAGCGTGGGATCCACGGAGGGAGCCCTGGGAGGGATGGGGTGGAGGAAGGGCTCAGGCTGGGTGATGGGCAGGGGTAGGAGTGGGGGTTAAAACCAAGGTCATGGGCACTGAATGGAGTGGGAGAAGGGCTGAGGGTCCCTGTGGGAGCCTTGTGGGGTTCAGCGTTTGGAATGGGGGAGGGAGAGGGAGAAGCTGTAGGGTGGGGAAAGGAGTCATGGTGTATGTTGAGCACTGGGTGTTGGCTTGTTCTCCAGGATGTGGAAGCAAAGACCATGAGGCTGGAAGAACATGGCAAAGTGGTGTTGGTGCTGGAGAGAACCTCTCAGGGCACTGGCCCTTCTCGTCCCCCAACCCCAGGCAGGAACCGGTAACATACCCACCATGCTCCCTTTCCATACCACCTCTCTTGCCCACCTCCTCTCCTTCCATTTCCCAGGCTTTACTCCCTTCCCCGTGTCATACCCCTGCCCTCTGGCCACCTGGGGGTGGAGAGGCTTCCAGGGACTAAGAGGCATCCCCTGAGTTGGTCCCCCCTCCACCCCAAGGTGAGAGAGGGCTGGCAAATAGGGATGAGTGATATGATTGATTATTGATGTCTGCCCCGGCTGTGGGAAGGGGAGTCGTGGCATAAGTGCTATGGACTGGCTGCTTCTGCTAGGTATATAGTGATGTCTGGCACCCCGGAGAAGATCCTAGAACTTCTGTTGGAGGCCATGCGGCCTGATTCCAGTGCTCATGACCCAACAGGTAGGGGCAGGAGACACCCTGACTGCTCTCTGACTCATTGGGTGGTCAGCACAGCATGGGAGAGGGCCAGGCACCCTGCCGTCTGACCTCATCGGGTGCTAGTTTGATCCATTTGGTCAGTTGACAGGAAGTTTGCATTCCTGTGTTCTTGGTTTGGGTGGGAAGCGCGGTGACAGGGACTGGGCATCGCTGGTCCCTTGCCCGTGGTGGGATTGGGGAAAGGGATGCTCCAGCTGTGCATATACTTGTGCTCAGTAGACGTGACCGCTGAAGCCCCCACCTGTCCCCTGTCCCTGCCCTACAGAGACATTCCTCAGCGACTTCCTCCTGACCCACAGTGTCTTCATGCCCACTGCCCAGCTTTGCGCTGCCCTCCTGCACCAATATCCTTCCGGCCCCAGGGGATTAGGATGGCGTGTGGAGTGGGGAGAAGGAATCCCTCGTATCGTGGCTGTGCTGAACCCCCCGAAGTACCAGCATCGTGCCAGGCCCAGCTTGTGCATATGGGCTCTGGGCGTCCTGCCCCTCCCTTGCCCAAGGTGTGGTGGGTGGTCTGGTTAGATGTTGTGGTTCCCTTGACGGGTGCCCACTTTCCACGCGGAGCCCGTGGGAGGCAGCGAGCAGGAGTGCAGCACCTACATCTGCAACAAGAGACAACAGATCCTGCGGCTGGTCAGCCAGTGGGTGGCCCTGTACGGCCCCATGCTCCACACCGACCCTGTGGCCACCAGCTTCCTCCAGGTACCTGGGCGTGAGGCAGGGCTGGACCGGGCTGCCCAGGGTGGATGTGGAGTCTCAGTGAACTTTGGCTCCTCCCAGAAACTGTCAGACCTGGTGAGCAGGGATGCCCGGCTTTGCAACCTGCTGCGGGAGCAGTGGCCAGAGAGGCGGCGACACCACAGGTGATGCTTTGGCTCAGGTTAACTCGTCACCTGGGGGACGGGCGGCGCAGCGGGGATGGAGAGCACTGCCTCTGGGGCCAAGCACGTGGCTTCAGTCCAGGCTGCACCACTGTAGCTATGCCGCCCTGAGCCCATTACCCTCACTGCCCCCCCACCCCCTAGGGCTTCAGCTCTTGTCTGTAAAACTGGGAGAATACCTACCCCTCACTGCACCTGAAGAGTGCAGCTCAGGGTGTGCTGTGCTCACTTGTCTAGACTTGTTAGTGTTCTTACCGGTCCCCTTGCTACTCGCCCTCCCATCACGTGCTCCTCCGTGTGCTCACGCAGCCACAGTCATTCGTGGGCCATCCTTCTAGCCCCAGCACACCTGCTGTGCTCACTGCCTCCTAATTATTGCCAAGCACCCGTGGTGCCAGCTTCTGCCGGCCAGCCCGGTCAATTTCCTAGCGTTTACCTCGCCTTCCGAGACCTTCCCGCCCTCCCAGGCATCCCATGGGGGCGGCTGAGGTCCAGGGAGAGCTCCTGTGCAGGCTGCCTGCCCGGACACCGCGTCCCTTTCTCCCTTGAGCTCTCTTTCCCTCCCTTGCTGGCCTGGGAAAATCCCAGGATCCAGGGGCTGGATTTCGAGTCTTGCCTGTCTCACCAAATCTTTGATCCTCACCAAATCTGCAAACCTCTGAGCCTCTGGTGAGGGCAGGTAGAATCCAGAGCCCGTGTCGTCCTCTCTGCTCCTGACCCCATGTCATCCCGCCTGCAGGGGGCCCTGCCCGCCACTCTCACCTCGCTCCTCTCTTGCTCCACAGGTTGGAAAATGGCTGTGGGAACGCATCTCCGCAGATGAAGGTGTCTGCCCCGAATGAGGTCCTCTCGCTTCTGCGGGGCCCCAGCTGTCCCCACTCCTCCAGGGACCGCCGGGCCCCTCCTTCAGCCCCTACCGAAGGGGCTCTGCGTGGGCAGCCCCCCCGTCCCCTGTCGGCCCCAGGCACATCCTTGGGTCTGGGATAGGTGTTCATGGAGCTCAGGCTGCATGTGGCGCTGGGGCCAGGCCCTGCAGGGAGACACAGAGGTCTAAGGTCACTGCTCCCCCCGCCTCCCCCAAGCCAGGGGGCTGTTATTCCATCCGGGAGGTGATTCATGCTCACAGTTAGAGCCAGCTAGCAGTTCCCACCTGGGAGGTGAGGGGTGGTGCCTGGGGGTAGCCTCGGAAGCCCAGGGGTTCCTGGGGGCCAGTGCAGGGAGCCCAGAGGAAGGCAGGCCGAGATCCCAGTGCCATTCCCAGCAGCAGGCGGGGCGGGGGGAAGCAGGAGGAAGAGCCGTGATGGGCACGAGATTTGAGGGATGGGGCGGAAGGGGCTGGGCAGCTAAGTTGGGGCTGGCTGGGGGCTCATGCATTGGGAATAACACCTAGATGCCTCACCTGGGCCTGCAGCGCCCAGCTGCTTCTCCCACCTCATCCTGCTCCCCCCTCCTCCTCGCAGGCTCCTTTTCGGCTAAAGGTGAAGTTCAGCCCCTCCTCAGTCTCCTGCCCTTACCTGCTGGCCCCTCTCCCACCGGCTCCCCTCCAAGGTGTCCTCTATGGTTTTCCTCAAAGCATTATCCCAGTGGAATTGTTTTCTTTGTTTGTGTACTTGCTTATTGTCTGTTGGTGTCTGTCATGTCCCACTGGAATGCCCGCGTGAAGGGCCTTGACCTCTGTCTCCCCAGCCTGTGGTTGCCACTCAGGGAACGGCCGGCGGGCACTGCGTTAGGTGCCGAGGATGCCGTAGGGGGCGGGGGGAGCCACGCTGGCCTCGAGGGGCTTGCAGCGAAGCGAGGGACGGGGCTGCAGGGCAATCTCATGCTGTATAAGGGCGAAGACAGGGGTCTCTGGAGACGGGAAGGGGAGGGCTGACTCCGGGTCAGGGTCAGGGAGAAGTGACCGCTGGGCCTGGAGGAGAGGGGGGAGGTGGGCAGGGGCCAGAGCAGGTGCCCCCCCCCCCCCCCGCACTGTGGGCCACGGTAAGGGGCCTGGCCTTTGACCCCAGAGCAGCGTGAGCCGTTGAAGGTGTCTGAGCCGAGGACTGACAAGATGAGATTTGCGTATTGCATAGGTCAGCTGAGGAGACTGCGCTATCCAGCAGACAGTGACGGTGGGAGCCGTGATAGGAAGCTTAATCGGGCTCTTGTCAGGCAGATGGCAGTGGTAGAGAGGGAGGCGCTCGAGAGGTGAGGCTGGCGGAGAATAGCTGGGCCGTTTTAGTAGATAAAGAGTGAGGCAACACACAGGCTGGTGGACCCTGAGGTTGGCCTGGGCTGGGGAGGGGGGCACACGGAGACCCCAGGACTAGAGACATGCCGTGGGGAAGCGGGGGCTGGGCAGCAGGAACCATGAGCCCAGGGGAATGGCGGAAGAGTAGCCTGGCAGGTGGGATGAGGGATCCGAGGGGTGTGTTGAGTTTGGGGTGATGGAGCACAGACGCGGGAGGATCCAGGAGGCATTTGAGACCAGGGCCTGGAAGAACATTCAGTGCTCAGTGGTATGGTTTTAAGAGTCTTCCATCTGCGGGGGTGGGGTGGAGTGGGAGGGTGCGTGAGGCTGGGGGGAGCTCGGAGGGGAGCGCAGAGATCTGGAAATCCAGGGAAGAGCCATGAACCAAGGTCCGAACCTGATCTGCCACCTTCAGAGCAGGTAGAGAGTCAGTACAAGAGTTAGAAAGAGTGGTCGGTGTGCAGAGGAGCTGTGTGAGGGAGGCCTCTGGCCAGCGGGGGCTCCCCAGCAGCCCACTGTGGTGGGGCCATGGAGGAAGGGCTGTGGGGTGACGGGGCAGCTGACACAGTTGAGTGCTGGTGGACAAGAGCGGGGTGTGTGTGGGGGGGGCGCAGGTGGCGGGTTAGGATTCCAGCTGGGCCACTTAGCAGCTGTGTTTCTTTGGGTATGTTACTTAACCTCTCTGAGCCTCACTGATCTCATCTATAAAATGAGGATAATAATATTTTGTCAAAGGGCTTTTGTGACTATTTAGATAGTTAAAAGATGCCTGTACTTAGCCTGGCATGTAGCAAATAGCAAATGGTAGCTGAAGGAGGAAAAAACCGAGATCAACAGCTGAGGTGTGTTCGTATTAGAGCAATTCTAGACCCATCTGGTAGAGGGGGTAACACACACGTAGGGGGGCACAGACTTTGCTCTGTCTCCTCCAGGAGCCTCAGTCCCCAGCGCCTTACCTGGCCCAGATTCATGGGCCAAGCAGAGCCCCAGGGTGGTGTGCGTGCCCCGCGAGTGCCATGCTCCTGGTGACAGAGGCCCCTCCCCGTCCCTGCATGCTCTCCTGTGTCCTCCCGGCCTTACTTTCTCTCCCTCTCAGGCCCGGAACATGCCTGTTTGGCTCCCCAGCCAGGATGAACCTCTCCCCAGCAGCAACTGTGCCATCCGAGTCGGGGACAAAGGTTGGTGGTCTGTCCAAGCCAGCCAGTTCATAGCTCGAACCCTACTGTCATCACCCTTGACCTTGGGGCGCCTGGCCGAGGATGGCATGCCACGCTCCTCGGGGTCTGTGTTCCAGGCTCCCCCTCTCCTTGGCTCAGGGCCTCCCACCCACCCAAGCTACTCCGTAGTGCCCTTGCCCGCCTGCTCGGGACCCTCCCTCCGCTGCAGTCGCTGCCCTCTCCCTCCTGGGGTGGGGAGACGAAGCAGCCCCCCCCCCACAGCTCAGCCAGCCTTCCTCTCCAGTCCCCTATGACATCTGCCGGCCGGACCACTCGGTGCTGACCCTGCAGCTGCCTGTGACGGCCTCAGTGAGAGAGGTGATGGCGGCGTTGGCCCAGGAGGACGGCTGGACTAAGGGGCAGGTGCTGGTGAAGGTGAACTCTGCGGGCGGTGAGTTGTGTCTCTGGGTAGGGTGGCCCCAAGGGAGGGGACCCCCTCAGAGCCGTGCCCATCCCCCGAATTAAGATTATCATCATCTCTATTATCTTTATCATGTTAGTGATGGTTGGCATTTATTGGGAGGTTTCTTACATCTCTTCAAAGTGCTTTGCATGTGGTGAAGTGCATGAACTCTGGGGCCTGTTGCCCACATTTGACTTCTGCCCTTTGGCTCCCTTCTCTCTGTCCCTGGGCAGGATGCTTAATCTCTCTGGGCTCTGTTTCATCATCTGTAAAATGGGGATGAAAAGAGTGCCTGCTTCATAGAGGAATTGTGAGGATAAATGAGCTCATCTATAAAAGTGTTTAGAATGCGGTCTGACCCATAGTCAGCACTACGTTATTATCTGTTATTACGTAGCTACTGCTACGTCATTATCATGCTTACATATTTATTGAACTCTAATAGCAATCTTATGAGATAGGTATTCTGATCCTATTTTCAGACAAGGAAACTTAAGCTCAAAGGGGTTCAGTGATTTTCCCAAGTTCACACAGCGAGAGCATCGTCGAGAGCCTTTGAATTCGGGTAGTTGCTCATTTAGTCTGTAGTCATCTTTGAGGGTCAGCTGTGGGCCAGCAGTGTGTTAGGAGGTAGAGGTACCATGGCAGGTAAGATAGAGCAGCTTGACGGTTAAGAGCCTAGACAGTGGACTCCCAGATCTGAGCTGGAATCCCAGACCCACTGCTTACTGGCTGTGTGATCCTGGGCGAGTCGTTTAACCTCTGTGAACTTCGGTTTCCTTGTCTGTCGAATGAGCACTGTAACTGTACCTATCACATAGGACTGCTGTGGCTATTAAATAAGCTACTGTGTTTAAAGCCGTTAGCACGGGACCCAGCATAAAGCTGGTGCTCGGAATACGGCAACATGAGGATTATTAAGACCTGCCTTTGGAGAACTTGGGACATTAAAAACCACTGTTGTCCATGAAGGACACAGCCCAGGTCTGACAGCTGGAGCCCAGGGTAGGCAGCTGAGAATAATGGCAAGGAATGGCAGGGACACTGGCAAAGCCTCCTTCCTTCAGGAAGTGGGGAGAGAGGATGAGGTCACCTGTGCCTATGTGCTGCTCTGGGAAGCACTGCCCTCTGGTGGCTACCTGGCAAGTTGCAGTTGTTCTAAGCCAGTGTTTATTGAGACCCTACGTGCCTCAATATTTTATTACAAACTCCATAATATGTGTATATTTCCTTGTAAGTCACATACGTATATTCCTACCCTAATGTTACATGATCATAACACAACACACAAAATAGAAGTGCAAAACAGGTGAGAAAAACCAATAAAGTGAAAGAGCTAAGGTTTTTTCCTGGACACGTGGATGGTCTTGTGTACCTTACTTTGGAGGCTGATGGTCTAGGGCCTGGGGACTCAGATATGACTAAAAACCCAGTCTCAGTCCACAAGAGCTGATGAAAATCCGCACAAAGATTTCTGCAGGGCCTTTCCCAGTTCTCAAAAGGCCTGTATATGTATCGTGTATTTATAGCCACTAGTTATATTTATATCAATGATTTCATTTGACTTGTGAGTAGTCAGGGAAAATCTTAGTGTCTCCGTTCGACAAAGGAGGAAGCCGAGGCTCACTGAGACTCCAGCGTTGCCTAGCGTCAGCCTGTCTCACTAAGACTCCCCTTTCATCGTCCTTGGGCCGTGCTACCCTGTGTGTGCGGATGCGTGGGCATGCGCACCTGTGTATTTAGAGCACCTGCCCAGGGCTCCAACCCTGCTACGGGGAGAAGAGACCTTCCAGCCTCCTGAATGGGGTCTCCACCCTGCCTCCGGTTGCTTGCTGGCCGCCCTCTCTGTCCCCACCCGGCACAGCCTCTGCTCTCTTTGCAGACACTGTTGGCCTGCAGCCAGATGCCCACGGTGTGGCCACATCCCTGGGACTCAACGAGCGGCTCTTTGTTGTCAACCCTCAGGAAGTGCACAAGCTGGTAGGGACAGGCAGGGCTCCAGGGCCTGGGGAGGAGCTGCGTTTTGCGGGTGGTAGGAGTGGGTGCTAGGGTCACATGGAGAAGACGGGGAGGGCTGGCTCTGACTGCTGCTGGGCCTTAAGGAGGAAGAGGAAGGAGTTGGCCTCAGCCAATGGGGAAAGTCCCCAGGATGTGGGAGGGGAGAACGGGTTGGGAGCTCTCAAGGGGGAAGAGGGAGACCTGCCTCATCAGGGGTTCCCCAGAGAACAGGCACCCTACAAGGAGGGGTCCCAGCGTCGGGGAGCTGTCTGGGACATGCCTCCTTGGGAAGCCCCTCCATCAGATGCTCCTCCAGCCCCTGCCCTCCCTGACATTCCTCCGACCCTGGGCACAGAGGCTCCTCCCACCCTGCACCTTTCCCCCGGATTCCCCAGGCAGCCCCCCTGAGCACTCTTCCACCTGCAGACCCCACACCCCGAGCAGCTGGGGCCCACCGTGGGCTCTGCAGAGGGGCTGGACCTGGTGAGCACCAAGGACCTGGCGGGCCAGCTGACGGACCACGACTGGAGCCTCTTCAACAGCATCCACCAGGTGCAGGGGCAGAGCGGAGGGGAGGGGGCCGGCGATGTGGGCTCCCCGCCTGCCCCGCGCTGACCGCTCATGCTGTCCCCGCCCAGGTGGAGCTGATCCACTACGTGCTGGGCCCCCAGCCCCTGCGGGACGTCACCACCGCCAACCTGGAGCGCTTCATGCGCCGCTTCAATGAGCTGCAGTACTGGGTGGCCACGGAGCTGTGTCTCTGCCCTGTGCCCGGCCTGCGGGCCCAGCTGCTCCGGAAGTTCATCAAGCTGGCTGCCCAGTGAGCGCTGTGGGCTGGGTGCGCTGGGTGGGCGGAGTCCTGAGGCTGCCTTTACTTAAATGCCCGATCCATGGGCAGGGTGTTGCCAAATCTGCCAGCCCCATGCTTCCCTGGGTCCCCTGGAGCCTCCGCCTCCCCACCCCGTCCGGCCCCAGTGCCCGCAGGCCGCTGGACCCCAGGCCGGCTGCTGTATGGGTGCGGGGCTTTGCACGTGGCTGAGGGTCTCTGGGTCTTCTGTTCACAGCCTCAAGGAGCAAAAGAATCTCAATTCCTTCTTTGCCATCATGTTTGGCCTCAGCAACTCGGCCATCAGCCGCCTGGCCCAGACCTGGGAGGTGAGTACCATCTGCCGGGGCAGGCCAGGGCCTTCCCACCTCGGTCCTGAGTCAGGCCCCTGCCCGTTCTGGGGGTCCTTTTTGGGGATGGAGCTCCCACCCCAGAGCAGTGACAGCCCCGCCTGCCTCTCCTTCACAGAGGCTGCCCCACAAAGTCCGGAAGCTCTACTCGGCCCTCGAGAGGCTGCTGGTGAGTGCTGGGCCCCGGTTCCTCCCTCCAGAAACCCCGATTCTTGGCTCCCTTGCAGCCTCTCTGCCAGTCCTTGTCTCCTTCTGGGTCCCCTTGTCTACCCTGGGTCAGGGCCTGGTTCCCTTTGGCCTGTGAGTTTGGGGTGCTGGCTGAGGAACAGGTGTTTAGCGTGATTGGGTAGTGTGCTATAGCGCTCAGTATGTGTGCTGGGGGGATGGCATTTACTGTGGCTATGAGGTCCTGCATGAGGGCAGTGTCTGGCCCTGGGGTCTGAGGTGCCAGGGGACCGCTGGGGGACGCTGGATTCCAGCTGACCTGCCTCAGGACGCAGGAGGCAGGTCCTGACCTCAGCTCCCATGGTGTTCTGGGGCCTGTCCGTGGCCCCTCAGGAGACTCAAGGAGCCCATGTGCCAGCCCAGGCCAAAAGATGAGGAAAGATTTCAGGAGCCGAGCCCTCCACTGCCAGGAGCTGTTAGGGGGGCTGGTTTGAAAGGTTTGACAGTATTCAGGGGAGAGCTAGTGCAGGGTGCTTTCATCAGCAAGGTTCTAAGACGCTTGAGGAAAAACTTCTCCTGGGGCTCAAGAGGCTCAAAGGAATTTACCCACTAGAGAGAAAGAGGTAGAAACAGGGACGGAAAAGAAAGAGTTTTCCATGAAACCTCAGGGCCCCTGTGATAATGGCCACGACGTGTCCTTGGGGTTTAATCAGAGGCCAGGAAGCCACATCACGCAGACTGGCAGTCACAGGTCCAGGCCCCTCCCGCCTCCGCAGAGCCTGCCTTGGTGAGATCTGGGGCCGAGAGGAAGCTGAGCTCCAAGGGGATGGGTGCACAGCCTCTCCTTGGGACGGTGGGCATTGGTTGCGCTGTGGCACGTGGTGGGTTATGGTGTATGGGACCTTCCCTCTCTCACTGTGGCTTCTTCCCTCTCAGGACCCCTCATGGAACCACCGTGTGTACCGTCTGGCCCTCACCAAGCTCTCCCCTCCCCTCATCCCGTTCATGCCCCTTCTTCTCAAAGGTAAGAGGGCCAGTATCCACCTCCCTGTCTCCATCCCATCCATTCCTGCCCCTGTGTGTCCATCCGACCCTCTGAGTGATTCCAGTGCGCTGATGCCCTGGGGGACACAAAGATGAACTAGGAGTTCACAGGGTAGGAGCAGAGTTAAGACATGCAGACATTAGATGGCCGATGATACGAGGCCTAAGAGATACAAGGAAATCGCTCCAGGAGGTTAGTTGGGGAGGAAGAGGGCCATGTGGGGGACCGACAGGCCCGAGCCCCCCTGTTATTGACCCCTCACCTTTCCTTGGCTGCTGGAAGGGGAAGGAGTTTGGGGACCTATGAGCAAAGCCCATCTCTTTGCAGACATGACCTTCATCCATGAGGGAAATCACACGCTGGTAGAGAATCTCATCAACTTTGAGAAGATGGTGAGTCCGAGGAGAGTGGGTGCCTGACACTGGAATGGGCTGCAGGCTATGCACGTGGCTGAGGGTCTCTGGGTCTTGCAAGACGATGGCCTTGCAAGGGCTTGGGGATGGGGAGGGAGATGGTCTAAAGTTGTTCTCAACAATATAAATATGAATTCTTCCTTTAAAATAGCCATTACTCCATTGCATGCCCTCATGAGGGTCTGGTCTCCACTGGGGAGTGCTGGGGTGACAGCCTCAACTATCTTGCTCTTCAACCGGAGCCCCCTCCCGTCTAAGCCCTCCCTGACCTCTGTTCTTCCCAATGCCTGGTCCCCACTGGGTTTCTGGGTGAGCTGGGGCACAGCAGACAGGACCCCATCTCCTACAGCCACTAGTTCCTACGAGCACTTCAGCTGTCCCGCAGGCCACACCAGGGTCCCATTCCTCACACTGGGTCTCACGTCCTTGCTTGGCCCGCAGAGAATGATGGCCAGAGCTGCGAGGATGCTGCACCACTGCAGAAGCCACAGCAACGGTGAGAGGGCGGGTTCCCCACGTGGGTGCCCCTGACCGGTGTCCCCTTCAAGGCACTGGCTTGGTCCTGTCTCGCTGACTCCCCCCTCTCACCCGCCAGTGCCTCTGTCACCGCTTAGAAGCCGAGTCTCCCACCTGCACGAGGACAGCCAGGCGGCCAGGATTTCCACGTGTAAGTGCGGGCAGGGGTGGGCGTTGACGAGTTGGCCATGGCTGGCATTTACAGGCACGTGCATACGTGATGCTGATGACGCTTCACAACACCTCTGTGAGGTAGGTAGAATGTTATCCTAACTTGAAGATGTGCGAACGGGCTGGAGCCTTGAAGAAGCCTGTGGAAGCCACAGGGTTAGATAGAGCTGGGACCCAGGTACTCTTACTCCAGATCTGCGTTCTTTTAATTGGCCTTCAGTTGCATGAAATGGGATTCACTGTAATCCACAGTTCATACCACACCGTCCTCATTATTTTAATATATGTATGTAGATTCTGATAATACAATGGGCACCTCTGGACCCAAGCCAAACATGAGGACATTGACAATAGCTTCCATCTCCCTAGTGGTGTCCCTCTCCCCTGTCCTCGTGCCCCTCCCGCCCAGGGGAGCCACTCTCCTGAATTTTGAGTTACTCGTTTTCTTGTTTTGGAAAATAGGTTTATTATATATACGTATGATAAAATATATATGCACACGCACATACATACACATCTTTTAAATACCTCATATATATATGACAACAAAATATTCTTTAGTTTTAGTTGTTTTTGAGCTTAGTAAAAGGGGTATTAAACTGTATGCAATTTGGGGGGCCTGTTTTCTCCAGTCTGTGCTCTTGACCGCCATGCTATTCTGCCCCAGCAGGGGGGCGGGGTGTCTTCTAGATCGGCCCTGGGAAGTGGCAGGCTCGGTGGCGGAGGGCAGGGAGGCCGATTTGCTCCTTGGAGGAGGAGGGGTGGGCTCTACAAAGTGCGCGGCGCCCCCCCGCCGACCACCCCTCCCCCCCTCCCCCCACTTAGGCTCGGAGCAGTCCCTGAGCACCCGGAGTCCAGCCAGCACCTGGGCTTACGTCCAGCAGCTGAAGGTCATCGACAACCAGCGGGAACTGTCCCGCCTCTCCCGGGAGCTGGAGCCGTGAGGAGGGGCCGGGCTGGAGCAGGCACTGGCCGCCGGGAGAGCCAGGGCGAGCCGGGCCAGGAGGCCCACGGGCTGGCCGCGCCGGGCAGGGGCTCTCCGCGGACTGAACTTGAGGCCCTGGAGTGGGCGGCATGGAGGCAGCCGTCCCCTTGATGACTGGTGGCCAAGGAGGACCTCGGAATGGAATGAGCCGGGGCCCAAGGCCAAGGAATGGGGGACAGAGAAGCCCTGGAGTGGGTGGGAGAGCAGAGCGCTCCCTCTGTGTGTTCAATAGAGAGCTCTCCGCACCAGGTCTTTTCCAGATTCCATGCCTCTCGGCTTTGTTGACCGGCCATCGCCGGGCCCCTGGGGTGTGTTTCCGCAGTGGACCGAGCGTCTGCATGTGTGTGGCATGTGGGTGGCAGGGGCAGGCCCGCTGCCCGGGGAGGTGGGGAGGCAGGGAAGGGTGGGGGCCGTGCTGCTTTTCTTTCCACGGCCTGTGCGATAAACAGCTGGGTGTGGTCGGGGCTGTTTGTCTGGGAGTGGTGGTCCCGGAGGAGACTTATTGTTACCCTAAGCGGACAGAGAGGCTGTGTTCTCGGGCCAGCCCCGGGGGGTGTGGCAGGGAAGGCCGAGCCCTGCCCCCTGCCCGGGATGGTCTCTGGGACCCTGCAGGGCTCCAAGGCTGACTGCGGCTGGACCTCAGCCCCTTGGTCACCAGAGCGGCAGGAGCCTGGAGCCCTGCACGGGGCTGGCCGGAGTGGCCCTCAGCTGTCCACAGTGGTCTGAGAGGTCGCTCCTCCCTCCTCTCCCCTCCCCACTCCACTTCCTGCCCGTATGCTTGCAGCCCTGCTGGGCGGTGCTCCGGGAGGCGAGGCGAGGCGAGGCGGAGGTTATGGAGAGGCTAAGGCCGAGGCTTCTGAGGGGAGCCCATCCCTTGCTGAGGCCTAAGGGCATCCAGGAGTCAGATTTCCTGCCAGCAAGCCTTGTCAGCTTGGAGTCCCCTCTCCCCTGCCAGCTGCCGTGATGGGCAGTGAGGACCCTCCTGCCACGGGAACTCACGTGAGGAAGCCCCAGGTGGGGCTGCCCTCCTCTCTGCTCCCTGTGGCTCTGAGCCTGGCCAGGGGAGGTGCGCTGTCTGACCCCGAGAGGGGCCTCTCGGCCTTGGGGATGACCCGGAGTAGGTTCTGAGCAGCAGGGTCCTGGGGCATGTGGAGGGAGTGGGCCCATACCTGGGAGGAGGAGGCAGCTGGTACAGCTGCTGGGGCTCAGGCTGGACACACCCTCACCTCCCCCCGCCCCCACACTGCCAAACCTCTCATCCCTGTGGTCATGGACACGCACTGCTTCCAGAAAGGGCCAGAGCCCTTGGCAGGAGGCAGCCCAACTGGGACTATGCCTCGGGTTTCTAAGTGCATCTGAGCAAGTCAATGAACAGTTCTCTGCCTCCATTTCTCCATCTGTAAGATGGGTGTGATACGATGATCTCAGATCAGCGCTTAGTGGCAAACAAGTGAACTGCAGCTCTGCCTCTGCAGCTGAGGTGACAGCTGACGGCTGTCCTGTGTCCTCTGCCTGCTGGGGCAACATCACCTCAGAGGAAGTGGGGAGCCCACTCCCTCAGGAACAGCCTGGGGTGGAGCAGACGGCAAGGTAACCAAGCCAGTGTGCCCTTGCCCATGGGTAGAGATGGAGGACCCTGAGGCACGGAAGCTTCCAGAGCTGAGCAGTCATGACACGAGGTGCAGGCCCGGTGAGTCAGGACTCCCAGGGCCTTTCTTCTCTCCTAAACCCATTGTCTGTCAACGTTTCAGCAAAGGCCAGACCGGCCAGCCAGGCGCCCTTCTCCATCCTTTCGGACCCAGGGTGAGACCAGGCCTGTGATGAACGGTGGGAGCTGAGCGTGGTGGGGCTGGTGTCCTCCATCAGCATTTCTCTTTTTCTTCCCTGTGGTCACACCCGTGTCCCCAAGGAGCTTTGGCTGTGCAGGAATCTCCCTTCCACCTTGACCGCCTGGCCACCTCTAGCTGCCTTAGTCTCTGGGGCCAGACACCTTTTGAGCCTGTAGGGAGAGGCCTTGCCAGGAAAGCAGTGCCCAGGGCAGGCAGGGGACATAGACCGGGAGCCGAAGGCCCCAGTGATGGGCTGGACCACTGCGGAGGGAAAGGCTCCAGGTCACAGTGGCCTCTTGCCCTGAGGGCTGTGTCACCTTCTGTATCCCTGACTGCCCAGGCATGGGGTGGAGTTGTGGCATCCCTTGTGCGCCCTAGCAGCCCGGGCTGTGTGTAGGGGGCCCCCAGTGTGTGTCCCAGCTTCGGGAGAGCTGCGATGGGAGGAGGAATTCATGGGACTGCTGAAAGAAGGAAGTCTGAGGTCAGACCTTTAAAACAATCTCTTACCTAAAAGGGGGTAAAGCAGAGAGGGAGTGTGTGTGTGTGTGTGTGTGTGTGTGTGTGTGTGTGTGTGTGTGTCCTATGGGGAGAAAGGACAGAGGTGGTAATTCCTAACATCCCTCTTTTACCCTCTTATCCTTAGTTTCCCTGCAGAGCCCTGGGGCAGCCTGGGGACCAGGCCAGGACTGTAATTGTGGGGTGCACACCAGGGAGGGTTCCCCTCCAGCAGGCTGAGCAGGACCTGGTGAAAGGGTAGGGCAGCCTGGGGAGCCCCGACCCTCTGGCTGCTCCCACTTCTCTCCTGGGAGCCAGCCATCCCCTTTCTCCCCAAGCCCCCTCCAAGCAGGACAGACCTGGAGGTGGTGATCTAGTGCCCTTCCCCCACCAAGGCATCGAGCAGAGTTAGAGCTCACGGTTGGGGGCGGGGCCCGGGGGTGGGGGGGGTGCAGACCTGCTTTCACATTCTCCGTGGCTTCTGTGTTCCCGGCAGCCGCAGCCCCGGGCCTCTGCCTGCTCTGCCTTCCAAGCAGCAAAGATTAATCTTCTTAATGTTGCTGTTACTCACAGTATTTATCGCGCTAATAGATTGAGATTTGAGTAGCGTTTTCATCCTTTCCAGCACACTTTCACATCTGTTATCTTAATTTTTACCCTGATGATAGGGTAGATATTTTTACCCCTGTTTTGTAGTCAAACTGGAGCACGTAAAGATTTGCCTAAGGTCACATAACTGGTTAATAACAGGGTGGACTGGCGAAGGAACTGGATGTGTATCAGCCATGCCCATGCAATGGGCCTCCCCATCCATGCCTTTCCTCGTGCCCCTGGCACTCCAGATGCAACCTTTCTGAGCCCCAACCTTTTCTGCTTTCGTAGGGATAGACACAGCATATAAATATCTCCCTCCCTTCCTTCATTTTGGAATACTTACCATGGGCTTTGTAGGGGAGTCCTACCTATAAGACGGGCAGCCCCGGCCGTCCTGGAGCAGACCACCCAGCTAGGCAGACGGGCACAGGACAAGGCCATCGGAGGGGACGAGATGCCAAGAGGGCAAGGCCAGAGAGAGGTGCGTGCCTAGGGCCACGGGGTCTCACTGCTCACCCCTAAGCCCCCAGGCCCCCAGCTGCTCCGTTGGGCTGCAGGTTCACGGTCCCAGCCATCCGGCCCCCAGAACCCTGCATGCCTGCCTCACAGCTCTGCCTTCCAGAGTTGGGGTGCTCTCAGCTCACCACTGGTACAAACCACCTGAGTATCAGTATGGTGGCTGGTGGCTGGGAAGGGCTCTGACCTGGCCCTTGTTCTTGATCCCTCCTCCCTCCCATGGAGGTCAGAGCATAAATGCATTTCCAGAATGTGTACTCAGACCCTGCCCCGTGCACAAAGTTCTGGGCTTCTCACGTGTGCCAAGGCCATGGGCTGGAAGTACATAGTGTCCTCTCAGGCCTGTCCAGCTGCCGTCTCCAGCCAATCTGGGTGACCCTCTCTGAGATTCTGGGCTCTTTGAGACCGGAGCCTAGCCCAGCCTGACAGGGCCCTGGAAGGGGCTTGTGGTACAAGTGATGGGTGGCTACCATCCCGCCCAGCGATGATGAAACTGATCTCTCTGAGAAGCCAAGTCCGACTCCCCTGCGCTTTGAGATCACTTCTCTCCCACGCCTGGGGCCTTCGTGCGCGGGCCAGGTGGTCTGGATGGGGCCAGAGGGGCCGCCTCTGCAGGAGCATGGGCCTAGGGACCCCCAGAAGAAGGAGGAAAGGCTGGGCTCAGAGCCCAGACCCACTTTGTATGGGAAAGTGTGAGACTCTGGTTGCTTGCGTGTGTTTAGACTGACCGTTACGAACCCGGAGCCAGGGAGCTGAACGTTCACGCTGCCTGCCATCCTGTTGGCCCTTGAGGAGGGCTCGGGGCCCCAGTTTTCTCGCTGGGGTGTGAGTTGCGGGCAGCCAGAGCTGCTTCCCGGTTGCTGAGTGGAGGAGAGCTCAGGCTTTCCTGGCGCTCGGGGGGCTCTAGCCAGCAGAGGGGCGGAGACAGGGTGACTTTGTGCTGCAGCCATGGCAGCAGGACGCGTTACACTTACTCTGCCTCCCAGAAAAGTGCTCCGGGAGAGCTTGACGCAGCGCAGGCCAGTGTCAGGGCAGTCCTCCCGCAGGTGGGCCGTGCGTGCGGGAGCCTCGGCCTCAGCAGCACCTGGCCTTGAGCAAGTCCCTGCCTCTCCCTAGACCTCAGTTTCCTTATTTATAAACAGGGATTTGGACTAGAAGGGTTTGGGATGTCTTCCTGCAATTAGTGTCTTTGATTTAGACAGCTCAAGGCGTCACACGGGGTGAGACTGTGCAGACCCCTCTTGGTCATGAGGCTGTGGGGCCTCCCCACCTTCCTGAGCACCTTCCCAGTGGCGGCCCCCAGCCAGACTGCCCGCGGGAGGGAGAGTCAGCTGTGAGCACAATTGTGTTAGAAGCATTCTCAGAGAGTTCTCTGCCCCTAAATATCTCCTACTGCAGCCTACCCGAATTCCAGTTGTCTGGGGGAGGCCCCTCTTATGTAGGTACGTAACTTGGGAGGATTCTAATGGTCACTTTAAGGGCGAGAGCAGGAACGGAAGAGTCCCCAGGCAGGGGCATAAGGGGCATTTTCATGACATCAAGTGAGGGGCAGGGTCCAGAGTATGACTTAGGGAACACGGCAGAGTCTTCCAGGGTGAGAGTTGGAGGGAGAAGTGGATGGCCAGCTCCTCTGGGGCAGGGCCCTGCAGGGTAGCCTGGGTGCTGGAGGGGGAGCCTGCACATCCAGGCTGCACTCTGGTGGCCCACGGAGGAGGCCAGCCTTCTCTGTCTCTCCTCTCGTTTCTTGTCTCCTGGGCCGTGCAACTGTTGGCAATCTCATCAAACAGAACCAAGGCCTAGGAGGCCAGAGCTGTTCCCACTGAAGCTCTTGGCCTCCCGCAGAGCAAAGCTCAGTTCCCCAGGCTACAGCTGCAACCCCAGAAAATAGGTGTTACCTTCGGCAACCGAACCAGGTAAGCTGGATGACGTGTGACTCGTTAAAGAATCATCCCCAAGACCTGAAAGTACTCAAAGTGTACATTTTGAAATGGAAATTTATTTTTGGAATTATATTTGGAATTTTTTTTTTTAAAATCACCTTATGGGGAATTCCCTGGCGGTCCAGTGGTTAGGACTCTGCGCTTCCAATGCAGGGAGCACAGGTTCGATCCCTGGTCAGGGAACTAAGATCCCAGAAGCCTCGCGGCGTGGCAAAAACGAAAAGAAAGAAAAAGAAAGATTGCCACTTTCTCATGTCTCTGTTTTAAAGGTAATTTTTTCAGGGAGGCCTTCCCTAACCATCCCATGTAAATTAGATCTTATGTGACCTTATTTTTTTTTTTAAACACACACTTATCCGGTCTTGTTATGTGCCTGATACTGTTTTAAGGCTTTGCAAGTCTTGACTCATTCAAGTCACCACAACTGCCCTGTAAGGTATTCTTATTCGCTATATAGTTACAGGGGACACCAAGGCACAGAGAGGTCAGGGAACTTGCCTAGGGTTGAACAGCAGGTGAGCGGCAGAGCTGGGATTCAATCCCAGGCAGTCTGGCTTAGAACCAGTGGTCTCAGCATGGTGTTCTGCTGGCCCCAATCCAAGCTTTCGGTGCACTCCGTTCCGTCGTCCTGTAAAACGCTGAGCAACTCACCCTTGCATCCACTTCGCTTTGCATAACGGAGCGCATGCTCAGATGCACGAGGAAGGGGGAAGTTGTCCATCATCCAACTACCTCGGCACAGTAATTATGGTAATTTTGACAGATTGTAGATCTCCAGACCGTGGGTCGGGAACTGCCCCTGCCAGTCCTGTCATCGCCTTTGTGAGCAGCCGGCTGTGCCCAAACACCTGGGGTGAGAGGTGTGCGAGGTGCCTCACGCCTGCCTCGTTCCTGATCGCCCTCCGCCCCTTGCCCTTGCTCACTCCCCTGCTGTCTCTCCGAGCCTCCTTATCACTGTCTGCCTGTCTCGGCCACCTCTCTTTTTCCCATCTGTGCCTCCAGACCCTCTCCAAAGCCACTGGGGTTTGAGGACATGAAACAGAAGTTTTATTTTACAATCACTAGCAGGCGGTATAAAACAAACATTAACACAGCTGGCAAAAAGCGCAGGCAGCTGGTTATCTGGGATCCTAAAAAGCAGGGTAAAGTTGAGTGATCTTTACATTGTGGATTCAGAAGCTGCTGGAATTCTGAGTTCTAGCCGATCCCTGCACTGGCTGCCCCTTGGCGGTGGTGTTGCCAACAGGTGGTTTGGGGCTTTGGGTCCCCCCCCCAAAGTTTCCATTACTCCTGAATGTGTTTGCTATGAAAATACAACTACAGAATGAATCCCTGCAGCCGCTTCCAGCCACTGCCCATAAGCCCTCTGCCCCCGCCCCCAGTACCAACCCGGGAGCGTCCAGAGCTCCTGGAGGGAGGTATCTGTTCTCTCCGTTTTGCGAGTCATCTTCCTTTGGGCCTTTATCACAAGTGAGGCTCAAAGGCTCAGTTTGCTCATTCAGTCACTCACTCATTCACTGATTCATTGCTGGTCCCAGGCACAAGTTGACAGTTATCTAACACACATCGCATGGGCAATACAAAGCAGTAGAGGGGACCCAGGAGGCAGGGTTCCTATCTCAAGGAATTTCAGAGGCCAGCTGAAGAAACAACCTGTGTGGATGAAACGTTCACCGGCAGTGCAGGGGTTAACCGACACTTCGTTGGCAGCACTGTCTATCGGAGGCGGCTGTGATGTGTTTCAAAGGCACACATGACAAATATCAAGAACTGAGTCCATAGGCAGGAGTGGAGGAGGAAGTTAGGCTTTGTGGAAGGGTGGGTTTGCTCTGGGCCTGGAGGATGCGTAGGAGATGGACAGCTGATGTGTTTGGGGAGGGCCCTTCAGGCAGAGGACCAGCATGGGGCACGGCCGGCACAACCAGAAGTACCGCCTGGGTACATCGTAGTACACTGTGATGAACGGGGCAGGAGGCACGTCTGACTAACATGCCTAGGGTTGGCGGTGAGTGTGATGCTGAATGTCAAGGATGCCCACAAACTTAAAGACAAAAAAAGCTTGGGAACCGAATCGTGGTACACAGCACACAAACCAGTGTGGGAGAAAGCCACACACGGAGCCGTGCTAAGACACACTCAACAAGAGGAGACTACAGACTGACGTGGCCCACACGTGATCAGATGTGGGCTGCCATCCTGGGGCACTCCCAGGTCACGGTGGGATGGAGCCTGGAGATCCAGCATCTTCAGGTGCCAGGGTCCCCTTGGTAAGTGACTCCAGGCCTCACCTGTGCTGGACCAGCTGCAGGGCCCTTCCAGTCTCTGGTCGTGTGCAGAAGTGACTTGGCCTTGGTTTCAGAGAGGTCAAGGGTGGTGGTCTAGGCTGGTCTGGGCATACGTCTCCTTTAGTAGCCCCCTGGGGCTCTCCCATAGCCTGTTGGTCCTCACAGACCCCTGACCCTCTTGGAAGCCCAGAGATGAGTGTGATCTACTTCAAACAGCAGCCTAACGCTGGGGCTTCTCTGTCCTCTATCCCACCAGAAACCGGTGGGTTCCAAGAACAGTTTTCTAGCCCAGCCTGAACCCTGCCAGTCCAGCGTCAGCATAGCCCCAGCCACAAAGACAGCACCAGTAACTATTTGCTGCTGGAATCCCCACTCCTCACACCACTGACGGCTGACAGCCTCCTAGACTCTTGCCCAGGCAGCTGCACCCTCTCCACCCTCCAAACCTTGGCGGAGGCCATAGCTGCAGCCTCCCCTCCCTTCCTCCCGTGGAGCGGCCGCCTCCGTTGGTGTCCTCATTGTGGGGATACGATCCACAAGCACCTGTTGCCGATTTCTCCCCGCCCGGGTCTCAGGGCCCCAGCCTCCTGGGATTCCCACCTTGCTGGCTGGCCCCCACGGTGGCTCCTTGGGAAGTAGAGCTTTTCATCAAGGGTGGAAAGCTGACAGGGGGACCTCACTGGGGGAGAACTTGGAAAAAGAGCAACAGCATTGTCTGCCCAGGAAAAGAAAGCTGTCTGAAATACAGTTCACCGTGTCTGTCTCTGTGTACATACGTGTGCGCATCGAAGTTTATGAGGCGTCTTTGCATGAACGTGTGGATGTGTGCTCCTAATATTGGCCAAATGGATTTTTCCTACTGTCCTGTCGACTTTTGTCCATGTCAGCAGGTCTCGGGGTTTGGGGTTTGGGAATCTGATCTGGGAAGGGGGGATGAGCAGCCCCGTGATCCCTCAACACCAGAGGCCCCCCCGTGGAGGCAGAGTGACGATGTAGTGTTGTTAGGGCATTGCAACGTCATATGAGAAGTGGAACCAGGTGACCACGGAGGTCCCTTTAATTCCGATGCATCTGACTCCAGACCACTTTGCATAGCAACCCAGACATAATGAAGTGGTTGTTGATGTGTTTTGAAGGTTGCTGTTTGAGGCAACCTTTCTGTGTCTCAGTTTCCTCACCTGTAAAATGAGGGTAACGATAGTACCTATAAAGGGTTGCAGCGAGCGTGGACGGGATAGCACGTAGGAAGCTCTTCGTGGGTGACACGTGGTACGTGTTCAGTCAGTGCTGGCGGTCGTGGTGAAGGTCAACCTTCTGGTTCTTGTTGGAGGACCCTATCCAGGACACTTCGGTCCTCAGATGGCCCATCTGGCTCTATGGGGTCAGTTTCAACTGTCTCCCCAGCTCCCAGCCTTGCTCCTGACCTAAAACTCCCCTGATGGAGGGAAGCGCTCCCACCCTTGAAACTCCATCCCACAGTCGGTTCAGCTGGACATCAGGGCAACCCTGGCCAGACCCCACTCCCACTCTGATAGGTTTGGCCTCACCCAGGGTCCCACCCTGGAAGGGACAGACCTTCCAATCCCAAACTCTGAGGCACCATTGCTTCCTGCCCGGCCAGGGACACTCTCCTTTATTCCCTAAACTACCTGGGGTCCAGGATATGTCCCCGTGCTCCCAGTCCAGGGAGGGTGAGGATTCTGGCTCGCAGTGGCTCAACCTCTGCTTTCCGGTTGTGCAAATGACACTTATGCAAACAAAGGGCTCCTTCTCCCTTTAAGCGGGCTTCCTTCCTGGAGAAAATGGCGAGGCAATTGTGCTGGTGGTGTGAGTCCCTTGCAAGGTGGGGACTGCCCCACCTTGCAGCTGTGCACCCTGGGGGGCCTGAAAATTAAAATCTGAGAACTTGGAAGGGATCATTAGCTCCAACCCCATCGTTTCAAAGATGGGAAAACTGAAGACGGGAGAGAGGAAGAAAGTTCCACTGTTAAAGAAGGATGGAGGATGTGCTCACCCCGACCCCACCCCAGGAAATATTACTGCAGCGTGGTCTCAATTGTTCATCAGTTTTGCCTTTTTCTATGAGACTTCCTTTTTGAGAGGCCTGAGAATCTCCGTGCAGTGCTCTTTCTGGAAAGGGCATTTTACTTAGAAGATTTTACCTTTATTAGGAGGGAAAACTTGGCAGCCCTACGTTGCTGCATCTCTGCTCCCAGACCTGGGAAGATGGGAGCCCTGAGAACCTTGTCTCTCTCTGGGGAGGGGTCCCTGGGGGAGAGGAGTGTAAGAGGGATGAAGAGAGGAGAGAAATGATGGTCCTTTGGCTGCCTTTAAGAGGCGTCATCAACCTGGAGCCTGGGAGAACCTGAAAGAGGTAAAACCCGAGATGCTGACTCAGTAAGAGGTAAAGGCCCATTTGCGTGACATTTCAAGGGTGATGTGGCTACGTGTGGCTTGATGTAGCAAGAACAGCACTTGTTTCTGACCTGTGCCTCCTAGATCACTCCTTCTGGACCCCCAAAGCTTGTTGAAGCACTTCCTGTTTGTCTAACACACAATGACCCTCTTACTATGTTCCTCATGCTGAGCACCTGGAATTCAAATATGGAGCCAGTTGAGGCCCTTGGAGGGTCAAGACCCTGGCTTGCAGGTGGGTGGATGTTTGAAAGGCATCACCCAAAGATGAGCTCATGAGTGCTCCCCCCCACACTAGACCCAAGTTGCTGTGCCTGCTTGCATGACCTATTTTCTAGCTACAAACAGCTAGCATCCCTTGTTCTAAACATCTGGCGTTGCCTGCCTGCTTAGTTCCCTTGCCTTGGGCTTCAAACGGCTGTTGGGCTAACCCACTCTCCACCTCCTTCCCCCTGGAAGGACCTGGATGCACCAGATCCACAGGTTCTGATGTCTTTAAAAGGATCAGCCTGGGCAGCAAGGCTCATTTGGGAGCTGTGATATTCACGTTGACTCTAGTGAGAGTCCAACGGCCAATCGCCTTTTGGCCTCCAACCGGACACCATGAAGGCCTGTGTTCCCCTGATAGTGGCCGTGCTCTGCGGCCTGGCCTGGGCTGGTAAGTCACTACTGGTGGGGATGGCAGGAGTCCTGCCGAGAGTTGGGGGACTTGGGAGAGTGTGAGGGTAGTGAGAAGAGAGGGAGCCAGCTCTGTCCTAAAGCCATGGACACCTTAGACCAAGCCTGGTCTGAGGCAGGAGTTGCCTCTGGAGTGGATTGGGTTGTATGAAGGGAGCTGCAGAGCTGATGGACCGATGTCATGGAAGCCCCTTCTCGACGACTTGGAAGATGAGCCCCAAGCATCCCTTAGTCCAGCCTGACTTTTGATCTCACCAAGGTTTTGTTTTCTGGGGCCACTGTATAGCGTAAAGCTGGGCTGTGGCCGACTGGCTTTGAGTGGCCTGGTCGCCCTTGGTCACTTCCTCTGCTACCTGGGGGTAGGTGAGCTGTCTGCGTGGGACCTTTCCCTGGGTAAAGGCTTAGGAGGAGGGCAGGCTCCGGGGAAACTGGAAGAGCCCCTGACCAGGAGGCAGGTCATGTGGTCAGAGGAATCAGTCTTGTCCCGTGTTAGAGGACCTAAAGCAGAGAAGGGTCCTGGCCCCCAGGTACTAGCGATGCAGGGACAGGACCCGTGGCTAAGGATGGGAACATGTTCCTGTTCAGCAGCTGCAGATGCGGACGCTGATGTGTTAATTAGTGGTTACTGGGTGAGTAGGGAGAGTGCCAAGGGAGGGGGCTGGGCTGAGGGATGTGGGGGGAATCCTCAGCCCAAGGAGAAAGAATCCCACTCAGGTTTTTCCTACCTAGGACTGTCGTAAGGGTGAAATAAGATAATATACAAGAAGCCCCCTACATGGAGTGAGATCTCAATAAACTGGGTCTTTGGTTATGATTATAAAGATAAATACATATAAAATCATTTATAATATTTATAAGTATATTTAGAACATATTAATTCTAGTAATATAACAAGTATTTATTTATATAAAATAATTTATATAAACATGAAATTTACTCTTGGAATCATTTCCAGTCAGGTTGTGGATAAGGAGACCCCTAACAGGATTCCTAAGTGGAAAACGTTTGGAGGGGAAAGCCATTCCCAGGCCTCCCACGCTGGATGGGATCGTGTACCCCCTCTCCAGCACACATGGCAGAGAGCTGGGCCCGGGGTGGTGCAGAGCTCTCGGTAGGGAGTGAGGGAGGGTGCGAGAGCCTCTAGCTTACTGTGAAGGAGTGGTGTGGGGTTGAGGCATTCCAGTCTCAGGAGAGGAGAGCAACTGGAGACATTTGATCCTTGGGGGACATCCCTGAGGGCAGAGGCCAAGGTGGCTTCGGAAGGGCAGATGGCGCCCTTGCCCCTGGGGCTGGTGGTCTGATCCTGCTATGGGACTGATGGGGAAGAGAGGGTCCAGTGGGTGATGCCTCCTTCTTTCCCGAAGTGGGAGGAAGAGGCTCGGTTCTTGTCTGTCCTATGCCAACATCTCAGAACTTAGATGCAAGAGTATGAATAGCACGGGAGCCAGTCTTAGGTCCCTGGTTGTTTCAAGTGAATTGAAGCAGGAATCTGGTCCTGGAAGTGAATCTACTTGGTTGGCTAGGTGTCCACGGAAACAGCCTCTGAGACCCCCAGAGAAGCAGAGATGTAGGAGTCCCCAACCATCAGAGGGGCTGAGGGCTGGCATATAGGGACACCCAGGTTTGGGACCAAGTTTCTTGGCGGGCAGTGTGGTTAGGGACTGGGTGTTGAGGCATACTGAAGTGTTGGAGTGTACGGAGAAATTTAGCATTTCGTGTAGGGATGGGGGCTGGTGACAAGCTCTTCCCGGGGACTGAAGAGGGTACCTCTGTCCAGGAGAAGAAAGGCCAAGATGGAGTAAGGCAGAAAGAGAGTCAGAGAGATGGGGCAGAGGATTACTGGAGCGGCGATTCAGGCGCCTGGCTAGTGAGGGAGGCGCACACAGAGGGTTTGTATGAACGGGAGGTACTGGGTGGGATCGCTGGAGTGAGTAGTCAGGGTGACACTCTGACACTCACCTGAGTGTCCCCAGAGCAGCCCGGGGAGGTACGTATGAGGAGAAGTCCCTCCCAGTCCTAACCTCCCCCCTCAAGTCCCAAGGTCCTCTTGAAGGTGAGGTGTACAGGGAAGTGTGAAGGATCCCTGGCCTGGGATTCCTACTGGGGACAAAGCTCTTGAACAGAGATGAAAAAGTCCACTCAGCCAGGGCCAGTGGGGCGGCGCCCTCTTGAGCTCTACAGAGCTGACTATTGACTTGCAGCCCTTCTCGACTGGTGCCAGCTGCTGGAATGGGGTGAATTCCTTCCTTGGACTCTGCTGATCTGGCCCATTAAGAGCGTTGCCCTGATTTGTCTGAATTCTCTCCCTTTGGATTCTGGGTGTACTGCCAGGCTGACTGAGCAGGCAGCTGACACAGCCTTCCTACTGGGCTGAAAACTTCACCTTAAGGTCTTTGCATTTGGGTTCCACCAAGGGAGCATCATTTAAGATTCAGGGGGAGCTCCCCTAGGCTTGGAGGGACAAGTGGCCTTGGGCCTGGTCTCTTTTAGGGACAATCCACTGGCTCTGCCTTTCTGGCCACACTGGAAGCCCTTTACACAGTGTGAAGTTGCCTCAGGACCTGGGTTCATCTTGACGCCTCTTTGATGTAAAGAACACAGACCCATAGCGGAGATGTCAGCTAGAAACTGTCAGCAACATCAACATGCTGACACCCCAGCCCGAGCGATGGCCCAGTTGAAACCCAGGGAGGGAGTCAGCTAGATTGAGTAGGTAGACAGGGAAGACTGCTCCAGCCAGTCTGGACACTTGCCACCTGGAAGATGGGCATGAGATACTGACCGTTTATTTATCTAACATCTAAGTGGCGCTACTGTGTGTCATGCGGTGTCCTAAGTGCTTTACAAAAATGAACTCATTTAATTCTTATGAATAGACTATGAGATGGGCTCCATTATTATCACACTTTTACAGAGAAGGAAACTGAGGCAAAGAAGGTCAAATGACTTGCCCAAGATCACATAGCTAGAAAGCAGAAGAACCAGAATCCTGGCCTCGAGCAGTTTGGTGCCAGAGTCCGGGTTCTTTGTCTCTCTGCTGTGCCACCCTCATTAGCACAGTATAAACCCTAATCCCAGAATGCAAACCAGTGGCTAAACCCATATCTCTCTTCTCCACCTCCACCCCAATCCAGGCTAAATTTCGATGCTACACCTGTGTGGAATCACAACCAGGACCAAACCCCAAATCTAAGCTAAGGCAAAATTGGGATTATTTCTCCTCTCCTAGTCTTGATACATTCCTCAACCCTGCAGTTTTCAACCTATTCCCTTTCCTTACCCGAACAGCAACACAAAATTGTTATTTTACCAATAATTAACTCAAGCCCAAATCCTAACTTTAGCTCTTAATCTAAACCTAACCCACCCCAATCCGGGCCCCAGTTAGGTTTCAGTTTCTTCATTCATACAAATTCCAGTGTTAACTGTGACTCTGACTCTGATCTTGACATTCTCCATAACCCACAGCCTGACCCTAAACCCAGTACCCACTAAATCCAAACCTCAGGAACCTCAAATGGAAACAAAGGCTCTGTTATCACCCTTAAAGCCCAGAGTGAAAGGAAAGAGCGCCCAGCCAGCTACCCCCTCCACTGTCTTTGCTGTGGCGGGCTTGTCATTTTAGGAGTGCTGGTGGGTTTGTACCATGTCTTTCAAAATTTCTTGTCTTATGCCCCTTGTGACCAAAAGCTGGCTTCTGCAAGCCATTTGGCTGGAGTAAGGGATGTGGTCTGTGGTTACATAACAGAACTTATTCCAAAGTCCAATTCTCACCCAAACCCACCTCATTCCCCACCCTGAGCTAAACTAACCCAAACTAGAAGAGACAGAAAGACGTGACACGGAGGGGGGAAGAGGGTGCAGAGGAGACCAAACGAAGGGGAGGGAAGAACAGAGAAGCAGAAGACATCAAAGGGACACAGGATGAGAGACAGAGGTCAGAGGGGAGAAGGCAGGTGGGATCACTGGAGCGAAGGTGACTCACCAGCCTCTATGTGACAGGTGAATGGTGGCCTCTGGGCCATGCCCAGCCCACAGACCTCTTTCTTCGGTCTGTCTGAATTTTTTAAAGTTGGAAAAGTTCACATAGAAATGAAGGCTTCTTTTGAAAAACTGGAGGCTCTGGCGACACTGAGCCTGCATCTCAACATGGCAACAATTGGCTGGAGCTGCTCGTGGCTGCCAGTTTCAGGCAGGGCATCGTTCCCAGGTTTGTCACCGTCCCCACCTCTTTCTACTGCCTTCCTGCTTCTTGATTCATTTGTGTTACAGGTCTAGCCCCGATTGGCACCTGACTCTGTGATCCTGGTCTCTATTATTAGTCAGTGGGTGGCAGGTGGTGGGTGGTGGGGACGAGGCTTATGTTGTATATGGGAGGCTGTGCACGTACCTCTCCCCGGCGGCTAGCAATGACCTTCCTTGCCAGGTGGGGCTCCTGCCCCTGTCTGTGAACCCTTCTGCAGAGGGTGCCTTGATGAGGAGAGTAGGATCCCCATAGAGCTAAGTTTGTGACCTTTACTGCCCGTAGGCCAAATGGAGTCATGCGCATCTCGCTGTAATGGCCACCACTTGTCCTGGGTATTCTAGGATGTCTCCAACATAAAACCCCAACTTAAAATAAAGTAGATGTCATTCACCTGGAATATCTGTCTGAACTACCAGGATTAATAATATCTGGAAAATTTAAGTAATTCCCCAAAAAAGCAAAAGAATGAAAATATCATTTCAGCATGCATTACATTACTAATTATCATTTTCAAAAGTCAAAAAGTGGTAGTGAACTTTCCCAACTTGCATGCCACCAGGAAGACCGCATGGCATCAGTAACTGACAATTCATACCACTCTTCCTATCGCGAGTGGACTGAGTGGTTGCACATCTCTGACCTGTCATTCCCAGGCCAGAGGTTAAATGGGACATGCATCGCCCTCAAAAGCCAGTTGTTCTTCTGCTACTCCAACTACACAGTTTAAAATTTGAAAAACTCGCTTCGAATAATTCCCTTGTTTGGATGCTTCCGATATTTTAGACTCCCAGATAAATGGTCTTCTGCTTTGTGACATGAAGCCTTGCTAACCGTGTGTCAAACCGTGTGTCCCATGGTAGGTAATGGCCAGCAAGACCACTGCATATGGTTGTGCAGGATGCGTACTGCACAAGGGCCCCTGGTTGAGAAGGTGAGTTGGACCGAAGTTGAATTTGTATCCTTCTCGCTAAGCCATGTGTCTTGGTGAAGAGCTGTGTCTGCTGAGAAAGGCGTACCTTTTCCTAATTTGCCCAAGAGTGGTTTCTGCTGGCCCAGCAATGTGCCCTCAAAGCTACCTCCACCCAAAACAATGCTAAATCAATTTACACAAAAAACACCACACATACTAGCAGCTCTGCTCATCAGGCCCAGGCAGGGAAGCCCAGGCCCAGAGCTCAGTGCCAGAATCAGAGCCAACCCCCCTTCTTTTTTTAAAAAATTAATTTTTATTGGAGTATAGTTGATTTACAATGTTGTGTTGGTTTCTGCTGTGCAGTAAAGTGAATCAGTTATACATATACATACATCCGCTCTTTTTTAGATTCTATTCCCCTATAGGTCATTACAGAGTACTGAGTAGAGTTCCCTGTGCTATACAGTAGGCTCTTATTAGTTATCTATTTTATATATAGTAGTTGTATATGTCAATCCCAATCTCCCAATTTATCCCTTCTCCCCTTCCCCCTCGGTAACCATAAGTTTGTTTTCTACGAGCCGACCCCTTTCTGCTGCCCTGTGCCCCATGTAGCAGACACAGGGAGGCCTGTGCACCTCGGACAATCAGGCTGGCATTTCAAGATAGAGACGATACTCAGCCTAGCAGCCGTTTCATCACCGTCTCTGATGTGCAATTCAGAATCCTTTTCCCACAGAAAAAATATCATCAATGGCGATTGAGGCTCTAGATCAGCTCACAAAGGTCTATTTAGCATAAACGGTGGCCGAGTTAAGAACCCTGTGGACTGTCAGCACTTAAAACACAGCCTGGCAGAAAGCAAGTGATCAGGAGATGTTTGTTGACTGAATGAATAACCTGCCCCACGGTTCTGATGGTAAGAACAAGATACTATCTGGTGACCGCGCTGACAGATTCTGAAGCACTTTGTAATAGTGTCGGGTTTTGGGGGGAGTGGTGTAGGGGTAGAATTTATTCCCCTCCGTGATGAGAGAGGAGCTCAGAGTCCCCAGCAACATTCATTCCCTCGTCTTCCTCCCCAGCCCCGCTCCACCCTTCTCTGCCCAGAGCCAAGGTTGCAGTTACTCAGCTTGCAGGCAAGGGAATGGGCCAGCAATAGGAATGTGCTTTTGTGAATGCGCCTAAAGATTCCCAAATGCAGCCTTTGTGGCCATTGCCAAGTGTAATTGCGAAGAAAGAAGGGAATCTGGTATCTCAGGAAACAGTTCTTATTCCATGAGGCCTGGGAGGAGTTCACCCTTGACTCTGGGAGTTATTACAGGTAAGCGATGTTCCTAAGTGAGGGTCTTGTCATTTGGAGAGTTCAAGCCTATCCACCTATCAATTTACATTAAATAAAAGTCATCCCAACCTCAGAGTTTTCAGCCCAGAAGAGACCACCTCCTGCCCACCACCTCCCCTTTCTACAGATGAGCACACTGGGTACCAGAAGGGTGAATGGCGAGGAGGGTTGTCGCCTGGGGATGTTGTTTCACTTCTGTGAACAGTTTTCAATCTCCCTGTCTTACACTTTCAGATTTTCTCCTCCTTCACCTGGTACTTGCTCAACGTACCCTCGCCCATGTTTTGTATTTTCTTCCACTGCACATGCTTGTCCCCGAAGCCAGGAGGACTGAGAATCAGTGATAAAGAGGAGGGGCCCCTTGGGGAGGTTTGGTGACTTTACTTCTCTGACCTACAGCTGATGAGGACCTCAACGAGCCTGAGCCATTCCTGGAGCTGGAAGAAGAGATGGAGGGGGCCCCGGCTAGCGGTGAGTCTGCCTCCCCAGAGGGGGGCCTTCGGGATAAAGATGAGGGACGTGAGAGGATGAGGAGGAGGGGGCAGCCACGTGAGTGGCCACAGGCCCAAGCCAAAGCCAGATGGGACCCCTAATCCAGCACCTAGAGGTGGTGAGAGCAGCTCGCTGGACTCCTGGGGTCTGGGAGGGAGGAAGCCCCAGGGCCTCAGTGACCTGGGGGGTAGGCAGGAAAGAGTCCGAGGCCTGCTGAGAGGGACAGGGAAGGGGAAGAGATTTTATTTTTAGAGAGGGAAGATTATAAAAACAACAGGCCAGAAAGTAGAGTTCGGCACCAGAAAGGACTTCCTGACTGTGAAGGGTGTGCACCAATTAGGCTTGTTTGTTTTCCTTCCCTGGAGTTCTTTAATAGGAAGCATCAGGAAAGCAAGGCTGGGGGGCGGGGCACGGGGTGGGGTGGGGTTCATGCAGTGGGCACGGCCTGGCCGCTGCGGGGAGCGACCCCTAGAGGTCAGCCCAGGACACACCTCCCCTCTGTCCTCTCAGACTTGTACTCGGCACCCAACTCCTGCCGGGGCCGCTGCCTGGAAGCCTTCGACAAGCACCACCTATGCCACTGCAACGCCCGCTGCCCAAAGTTTGGAAACTGTTGCGAGGATTTCGAGAGCCTGTGTGGCCGTGGTCAGTCTCCTGCTCCCTTTAGCATAGCCCCAGAGGCAGAGGAACTCTCTAGAGCAATAGCTCTCCGGGTGTGGTCCCTGGACCAGTACCATGAGCATCATCTGGGAATTTATTAGAAATGGAAACTCTAGGGCTCACCCCGGACCCATGGAATCAGAAACTCTGGAGGAGGGGCCCACCACTCTGTTTTCACAAGCCCTCCAGGCAATTCTGATGCGTGCCAAAGTATGAGAAATTTCCTAGGGGCAGGGGGCAGTGTGGCTATTTCATGGACATTCTGTGGGCAAGGCCATGTGCTGAACTTAAGGATCCTTTAGGCCGCTAGGCCCCTGCCCTACAATCACTAGGGCGCCTGACTGCAGCCCCTCTCCCCCGCTGCGGGCTTCTGGAAGGTGCCCAGGAGGGGATGCACACAGACAGCTGCTTGCCCCCTGGCCTCCCTCGGGCTCTGAAACACCCCTCCCCCAATTCCTCCCAGAGGGTTTCTCCCACACCAGCGATGTCATAACGAAGGGGGAAACGCAGAGCATCTCTGAGAAGATCTATAGGGCAGATAGCAACAAAGCCCAGGAGGAAGACATTGTTCTCAATCGCCAGAAGTGCATCTCGCCCTCGGAGGCCAGAGACCAAGTAGACCGCTGCCCAGAGCCGTGAGTTCCCTTCAGGCCTCTTCCTGCAGTCTCTCCCCCAGCTTTGCTCGCTTTGGTGCCTCAGCTCTTTTCTCCTCAAGGCAGGCAGGACCAAAGGGAGAGGGAAAAAATAGGTCTCCAGAGACAGATAAAGCCATCTGAGGACCTGTGGGGATCCATTTGGGAGGGTTTCTGGGACTGGCTGGGCTGAGAATAGAACTGACCTTCCAAGAGATGAAGTGCAAGAAAAGAGGGACCTCATGCGTTGTCCCCAAGAGTATGTGAAGTCCCCACTCTGCCTCTGAACCCAACCCTCTCATGCCCGCCCCTGCACCTGGAAGTTCTGGAGGGGTTTCTGCTCCGCGTGCAGGCCTCTCACTGGGCCTCCCTCTACCTGCCCCAGGCTCTTCACGTATGTCCATGAGAAGCTCTTCTCCAAGCCGACCTACGCCGCCTTCATCAATCTCCTCGACAACTACCAGCGGGCCGTGGGCCGCGGGGAGCACTTCACAGCCCAGCAGCTGGCTGAGCAGGACACCTTCCTCAGCGAGGTTATGAAGACGGCCGTCATGAAGGAACTCTACGGCTTCCTCCACCAGCAGAGTGAGTGACGCCGTGAGGCCTCCCCCAGGCCCCGAGAGAGAGGGAGGCCCTGCTGAGGATGCGGTGTGCCCACCGCGGGCCAGGCACCCCTGGGGGCTCCACGGCGGGCAGGTTAAGAGAGCAGGTGGGGACTAGGTGGAGGCCAGTGGACCTCTGGGAGGGGACAGAGAGGGGCCTAGAAGAGACCACAGTCCCAAGCAGGAGCTGAAAAATCCTCTGTCCGGCTTCGAAGTCAGCCCATCTTTTGACCTAATCTTAGCAGCCTGGTTTGCCCCTCACTTGCTGCTTCGGTCTCAGGGTTCTCCGCAGGCCGTGAGTCACCCAGCTCCCGCTCAGCCCCCAGGGCACTCCTCTGCCACCTGAGTTGATCCCGGACTCAGCACCGCTTTGCAGGCACGTAGAGTCCCTGCCCCCGCTCCCTCATCGGGCACTAAGTCCAGGAAGGAGGCCGGCCCATTCCACATTTTTGCTGGGGACACAGCAACAGAAAATCAACAAAGGTTCAGAGGGGGACGTGATACTGGGAAGGGTTCTGGTTGGAGAGACTCCAGATACAGATACATGTGAATCAGACCAAAAAAGGTTTGGGCCGCAGGACTTCTTGGCATGCGGTGTGTTTGTTGGTGTCCTCCAGATTCCTTTCCTGAACTCCGGGCAGCTGGGCCTTGCCTGGGGGTGGCTCCGTCCTCGTCATCCCTTGCTGGCCGTGGGATCGCCTCTGCTCGGAGCCGTTGCATTCCATCCTCCGGTAGCCCCGTTAAGAGTTAGTAACACTGTTTTTAGGTAAAGCCGGTGACGCACAAGCAAGCCCCGTGAAGAGGGCGCGATCCTGCACTGCCCCCTGGTGTTCTCCTTGTAGTAAACACAGGAGAGGATCTTGGAGGTCGAGACTGAGCCCTAGTCCAGGCTGTTCCACTACCCACCCGGTCTGCGCCTCTCTCCCTGTCCAAATCCCACTTATCCTTAAAGTTCTAGCTCACATTCCACCTCATTTATGAAGCTGCACTTGCTGCAGCTCACAGCTGGCTTTCGGAGTCTCTTCAGAGGTCAAGGGTTTGGAGTGTGTCCTAAAATAGCCTTGGGCCAGAGAGACTTGGTTTCACTTGCTAATGATGCAAGGGATCCTGGGCCGTTTGACCCTCAGACCCCAACTGAGCCTTGTCTGTGCAATGCGGTCTTGGGGGATTCATGCATGTAAAACACTCAGTGGAAAGCCTGGCACCCGGTAAGCTGTAGCCATTCAGATTGTGAAGGCGTTCTCTATTATATCGTGTGTTCTTAGTCTTGTTTTCCAGCTGCGTGGTTTTAAAAAACTGTTTATTGTATTTTATTTTTATTTTTGGCTGCGTGGGGTCTTAGTTGCGGCACGCTTTCTCTTCATTGAGGTGCGCGGGCTTCTCTCTAGTTGTGGCGTGTGGGCTCAGTAGTTGCGGTGCGTGGGCTCTCTAGTTGTGGCACGCAGGCTCAGTAGCTGCCCCTCGGCATGTGGGATCTTAGTTCCCTGACCGGGGATCGAAACCCATCCCCTGCACTGGAAGGCGGATTCTTAACCACTGGACCACCCAACCGTGTTTTAAGTCCTTGAAAGGAGGGAATATGCCTGGTATCTCTTTAGCGTCCTCTACACACAATTCTGGGCAGTGAACCGTCGATAGTTGCTAGCTCTCTAATTCAGATCTCCAGCCCTGACATTTCCCTGCCTGTCTAACTGGCATCTACTCAGAACTTAGGGTAAAGAGAACTCACGGTTCCTGCCTCTTCCTCCAGACCTGCTCCTTCCTCATCTTCCCCATCTCATAAATGACCCCATACTTCATCCAGTTGCTCAGGCCCAAAGCCCAGGGGTTATATTTGATTCTTCTCTTTACCTCCCCACTCCCCACCTCCATTTCCTCCACCAGGAACGCCTGGTAACAACCTGACATGAAGAATCTATGTGAGGATTGAAAGCACTCAAACAGTGCCAGGTACACAGAACAAACTCAGTAAATCGAAACTATTTTTCTTATTGTTAAGGTTTGACTGAGCTCCAACCTTCTTTGCATGGGCTGGCAGCTGCCTGCCTCTCAGACCTCCTCTCCTACCACTCTCCCTTCCTGCTGGCTGTGCTCCAGCTACATGGGCCCTCAGCTCTCTAAACACCGGGGTGTCCTGGAGCCTTTGCACTTGCTGCTCCTTCTACGTGGAAGGCTCTTTCCCCCAGGTCTTTGCATGGCTGACTCCTTACCCTTCAGGTCTCTGATCAGTGCTACCTTCTCAGAGAGGCCTTTCTAGAAAAGCTCCCACCCGAACCCCACCTCCAGGCATCATGGGACAATCTGCTTTATTTTCTTCATAGCACTTATGTGAAATCATACCGTTTATTGTTTGTTTATTATCTGTCTCCTCTACCGGAATATAAACTATAAAGACAGGAATCTTGTCCTTGTGATTCCCTGATGAATCCTCAGCCTTTAGATCTGGGCCTGGCACAGAACAGGCGCCCCATAGAATCTATGGCATAGATAACTGCTGAGTGAACAACTGACTATGTTGGCGGAACCCACCTGTCTCTTGTCACGCTGGAGCAGGCGGCCCTTCCTTGCTTTCCAGGATCTGGCCCTGCCTTCCCCTCTCCTCAGTCCTCTGTGTTCCTCTCCCCAGACCGCTACAGCACAGAACAGGAGTTCGTCAACGACTTGAAAAACATGTGGTTTGGGCTGTATTCAAGAGGCAAAGAAGACGGGGACTCAGGCGGCTTTGAACATGTCTTCTTAGGTGGGATTACTCTGCTTGGGAAGAAAGAGTTGGAGGGATGAAGAGAGATGCTTCCCTCAGGCACAGGGCAGCATCAGCACCGATGAATCAGTAGTCGAGCCAGCTCGCAGGGCAGGGCACGTCTGCTCCCTGGCCAAGAGGGAGGGGACTGAGGGGCCATGTTTGAGGGCCAGTTTCTTCTGGAGTATCAGAGGGAGAAAGAAGCCCAGACACCAGGGCTCCCAAGGTGCACACGTAAGAAGAGAGACGTGTTTGAGGCCCTGGCTGTCTACCTCTCAATGGTCCTCTGCTTCCAGGGCTTGGTCAGCTGTTTCCTAAGGAGGCCCCATTGCCCCAGCGTAAGGCTCCCACCAAGTCTGGCTTGCTCCTAGGGAAATGGCTAGAGGAGTATCTCAGAATGGCCCAGGGTCAGCGGGGAGAAGGAACTCTCCCAAGGGCTTCAGCTGAAATGGGAGTTGTGTGTGTGTGTGTGTGTGTGTAGCTTTCTGAGGTGAGAGTTAGGGGCGTGAGGGACTCTGGGAAGTTGGGGTGGACATTCTAGGAATAAGAGACTGGAGAAGGGGTACAGCCTTGGCACGGGAGCGGGGAAAGAGGTCGGAGGGGAGGCCCAGATAACCCACCTTGATCTGTTTATTACAGGTGAAGTCAAAAAAGGCAAGGTCTCTGGCTTCCATAACTGGATCCACTTCTACATGCAGGAGAAGGAGGGCCTGGTTGACTATTACAGTCACATCTGTGACGGGCCCGTGAGTACTGAGTGCTGACCCCGTGGGCTGGAAAAGCGCCGTCAGTACCCAGACATCCTGTCCTCGTTCTGAATTCCAAACAGGCAGACCTGTCTCCCATCCTGACCCTCTTGGCAGTCTAACGGGGATCGTGAATAGGACTTCCCCATTTGCTGGAAAGAGGGTTTAGCCAGCCAGGACGCTTCCAAACAGTGAAGGCTCCCGAGCTGCAGGGGGCAGGGGGCAGAGGGCGTCCTCTCTGGATGGGAGAGTGTGGGCAGGGGAGAATCCTTAGAGGGGAAAACCAAAGACCTGAATTTCCTTAGAATGTGGTGTCAGCTGAAGTTTCAGTCTGGCTAGTCTGAGTTAAACTTCTTATATTTTTATAAAAAAAAAGAACCCTTTGCTGCCCTGAGCCTGGAAATAATTTGGGGGCAATAAGCTGTCCTTCTCTTCCGCATGTGAGGGCCACAGGAAACGGTTATGTCCCTGCTCCCCTGGCATCGGGCACATGGATGCTGACTGTGGCCTTTCTGGGAGATGCGAGCTGGCGGCTCCAGAGAGAGGGTGTGCGCAGGACTCAGATACCCTAGCAGGGAAGACTGCATCGTCTGTCGATTTAAAGAATCCAGTCTTCCCAGGGAGCTCACACAGACCCCCACGGGCCCTCGACAAATCCTAGTCAACCCTCCGTGCGACTCCGCACTGTGGCACTCAGCAGACCCCCTTTACCGCCCTTCTCTCCGCAGGGGGATTCTTACCCCAGGGTGCTGGCCTTGCAGTTCAGCTGGGACGGCTACTACAAGGAAATGGGTTCAGCTTTCATCGGCAGCAGCCCCGAGTTTGAGTTTGCCCTTTACTCCCTGTGCTTCATCGCCAGGCCAGGCAAAGTGTAAGTCCTGGTGGCTCAGGAGGGCTTGGACAAATCACTGTTCTGGGCCTCGGTTTTCTGTCTTGGAACGTGAAGCAGTTGATCAGATCAGTCGTGTAGCTGCCAACCTTCACCCCAGCAGCAGAACCACATCCCCTCCCTCCTCCAAGTGCAATCGTATGCAGGAGCTTAATATACAAAACAGTTAGAAATGGAGTTGCCCTGGGGCTGCAAGCCTCTCTGTTTGGCCCCTGAGGCTGTTTGGGGGAACGCTGGAGCCCCAGAGAGTACAGTTAGAAACCACTGGCCCTCATCTTCTCTAACATTTGAGGACTCTGGGCCCAACCACTTCTGAAACCCTAAGCGGACATTTCATTTCTGGAGGTCGCAGCTCTAGAGTTGGATTTGAGAATATTCCTGTAGGACAGATGAGAAGCAGTATTCTCTAAGAAGACAGAAAAGAAGACAGAGTTTAAGAGGGCCCTCTGCACGTGGGGAGCCAGAGGCAGACGCTGAAGCGAGCTGTGGCAGCTCCCTTAGAGGCTGAGACAGGGTGGAGCCCTTCCGCGCGGGCTGAACTTCATCCTTCCAGCTTGGGGACGGAGGTGGAGTGAAGCAGGTCCCTATGATTTGCTGATCTTTCCCCACAGGTGCCAGTTAAGCCTGGGTGGACATCCCTTGGCCATCCAGACCTATACCTGGGACAAGTCAACCTACGGAAATGGCAAGAAGTACATCGCCACAGCCTACGTGGTGTCTCCTACCCAATAGAGCTTCGAGCTAGAAAGGGGCGTGAGGGCAGTGAGAGCTCTTGTCGGACTGAGATGCTATTTGCTCTGCGCTGGAGGGGGAGGGAATGGAGGAGACTGGGAGGGACCCCCCAATCCAGAAATGCCCATATGAGAAAGAGAGAAAATGATACAAATTAGAGAAACAGTCACATCTTTGTCCTCCAGCATTTTGGAAACAGAAGGTGGGGACCCTCAATAGCTCTTTGCCCTGCTGGGAGGTGGAACCCTGAATAAGTCCTTGAGGTCTCCAGGCCTCATGTTTCCTTTTAATGCAAAGGGAAGGGGTTTGCCCCATTTCCTCTTTTGGGGGTTGGTGAGAAGGCAAACCTGATGACATTCTTACTGTGAAGATGTTTTCAATTGTTCTTAGGAAGAATGGCTGAGAGAAAATCAAGGTTACCCTAATGGCTCTTACGGTACACAGCTCTGCAGACTGTAATCACCCCCATACTGGGGCCTCAAATAAAACAGGCTATGGAGATCAAGGGTGGGTATTTGGTCTTTTCTAGGGTGAGATCCTCTCAGAACAGGGTCCGCGAGAGGGTAACGGCTGATGCAGCGAGTAGGCTGGAGCGGCAGTGGACTCCTCCAGGCCCGATTTTTTTGTAGTCAGCTAGGTAACTGCAACAAGAAGCTTCCTAACTGTGGGTATTTGGTGCAGTTACAGAGCTGTATTTTGATTCCAAATAGTTTGTAAAAGAGTTCCCCTCCTAGGCGGAAGATTTTGCATCAGAAGAAGAAAGGAACCTAGAGCTTGGTGTCACTAACGTAATTATTTTAAGTCTAACTCGGCAGCCATAATTTGCGTAAGCTCTTAGAATGGAAGACAGGGAGACTGGGGCTCCCTATTTCACTCAGTTATGCATTTCTCCCCTAATCACATTGGGAACCAGGGCAAGGCTTGAACTATGCTATAGAGTCTTGAGTCTCAAGTCATCTCAGAAAACTTGAAATGTGTCTCTTCTTTGCATATGGTCCCCCTCAACTGTCTGTCTCCCAGTCTTTTCTGTGGAGCAGGGCTGGGAGTGATGCTTCTGGCTTTAGTGACTCTTTGGGATGACCTGGAGGATGTGGTATCTTGGTAAAGTTCCTGACTCACCTAAGTCTCTCTAGCTAAGACCGGTGGAGAATTCACCTGGTGGACTTGTAATGTGAAGGGCGGAAGGAGAGCCCTTCCCGCTTCTGGTTCCACATATAATTGAGCCTGGAAGTCACCATTCCATCCTAACAACAAGTAAAAACTGAACAGAGTGAAAAACCAACGATTCTTCTTGGATCTGTAAGACAGGGGAGAACACAGGCAAACTGCTGCCCTCGGACTGGAAAGACAGGTGAATGTAGGAAGACACAGAAACCAGGGCTGTGGTTCAAAAACCTGAACTGTAATCGATAACTGCTGGAGGTTCAGTGCAGTTGGCTCTGAGCGTTAAAAACTCCAGGGGAGTTTTTAACGCTCCTGCACAATGCTGTGAAATGTACCTCCAGGAGCTCCCATCATAAACGTGTGAGAAAAATCCCCTCAGCCTTCCCGCACCGGTGTGAGAAAAGAAACCATTTTGAAATACTCCAGAGCATTCTGTCCTTCTTAACAAAGTCTGCCCTGAGGGGAAGCTAGTTCACCAGAGCCTAAGCTGCTGGGGTATTGTCAGAGCCTAACTGACAGGTAGGGACAGACCCAACTCTAGCCTTCCAAGTGGGAGAAGAGAAATTACCCAACTCCAGCCCCCTTCCATCCATCCTCTCCGCACAAGCGGGGAGAAACACTTGTGAAATTCACAGTACAGAGGCATAGGCTGACTGAAGGACAGACCTACAGAGGACTACAGAATGCCTTCCCTCCCCTCACACCTCACCACCACATTACTAAAGGCCTATTTACAGCACTTTCTTTTACTGGTACATTGTGTCTGGCTATCAAGAAAAAACTATTACCCCAAAACGGGGTTCCCCTTTTGGCGGGTGTCGAGCCAAAAGACAACCAGGCCAAAGATAGGGAGGAAGAAGGATTTCTCACTTGCAGCCACAGTAAGGAGAACACTGGGGATCTTTCCCAAAGCAGCGTCACCCCAAACAGCAAAACTGGGGAAGTGTTAAGCTAAGGGCCCCTGCATGTTCATGGAGGGGCTTGGGCTGTCTGACAGAGTCCAAGCTTTAGTTGAGGGTCAGAAAAGGTCAACAACATCACCCCTCAGTTTCCAGCTGATGTGGTGGTTGAGCTCTTCAGGCTAATCTTTCTTTTTTGTGTGTGCGTTACGCGGGCCTCTCACTGTTGTGGCCTCTCCCTTTGCGGAGCACAGGCTCCGGACGCGCAGGCTCCGGACGCGCAGGCTCAGTGGCCATGGCTCACGCCCAGCCGCTCCGCGGCATGTGGGATCTTCCCGGACCGGGGGCACGAACCTGTGTCCCCTGCATCGGCAGGCAGACTCTCAACCACTGTGCCACCAGGGAAGCCCCCAGGTTAATCTTTACTACTGAAACAGAACGGGGAGTTTTTACCACTGATCTTTGCTATCTTTTTTTTTTTTTTCCTGATCTTTGCTATTGTTACTTCTCTTGCCTGATAACAGTCCTTTGTTTCTGCATTCTTTTGTTCTCTTAAGATCATTAAATACTCAGACCTGTTCAAGGGCAAGCACTGTGGCCAGGCTTAGATTACAGAATGGCTTAGGCCCCAAATGGCTTCTCTTCTGTCAAGAAAGCCATGCCTGGTTCTCTTTCTCTGGGGACTCCCTACCCTCTCTGCTTGCATAACGAAAGGCAAAAAACACAATTTGAAGAGATAGAGCAAATAATCAGAACCAGACATGGCAAGAATGTTGTAATTATCATACTAGGGATTTAAAACAACTATGATTCATATGCTAAGGGCTTTAAGGGATAAAGTAGATAGCATGCAAGAACAGATGGGCAATGTAAGCAAAGAGATGGATGTTCTAAGAAACAATTACTGGGCTGCACCCCACAGGCCTGCAAGCCCTGTACTTGCCCAGCCTGCAGGCTGAGGAAAGAGCCCAGGATCGAGGACAGAGACATCAATGGCTTAGTGGATAGGGGGATCTTACATGCCTGAAGCAAGGTCCTGGAGCAACACCCTGCTCTGTGCAGCAGGTGGCAGGCAGCAGTATTCACTACCATGGGGGTGGGTGGGTAGAGGTTACCGGTGATAGAGGGAATTGACCTCAGCACGCCCTTCACTGCCCCTCTATGGTGGCAACACTAGTATGATGGTGAAACTATCATAGTGGAGACATTGTGATCTAAAGGTTAGAACAATCCCTTGCTGGAACCTGGGGCAAGTAGCAGACATTTACTGATTAGGCTATATGATTAAGAGGGAAGGTCAGTCATGTGAGTAGGGTGTAGGTAAGGCAGGGACTGGTTGAACAGGGATGTACAGAGAGCAAGAGAACAGCCATCTTGGGTGGCCTGATCATACAACAATCAAAAAGAAATGCTAGAGATAAAAAACACTGTAATAGAAATGAAGAATACCTTTGATGGGCTTATTAGTAGACTGGACTGCTGAGGAAAGAATCTCTGTACCTGAGGATAGTTCGATAGGTACAGAAAAACCAAAAGGCAAAGAGAACAAAGACTGAGAAAAACAGAACATTCCAAGTACTGTGGGACAACAACAAAAGGTGTAACATATACATAATGGGAATACCGGGAGAAGAAGGAGCAAAAGGAACAGAAGAGATATATATTTTTTATTTTTATTTTTTTAGAAGGACATTTATTTATTTATTTATTTATGGCTGCATTGGGTCTTCGTTGCTGTGCGCGTGGGCTTTCTCTAGTTGCGTTGAGCGGGGGCTACTCTTTGTCACGGTGCGGGGGCTTCTTGTTGCGGTGGCCTCTCGTGTTGCGGAGCACGGGCTCTAAGCACGCGGGCTTCAGTAGCTGTGGCGCACAGACTTAGTTGCTCCGTGGCATATGGGATCTTCCCAGACCAGGGCTTGAACCCGTTTCCCCTACATTGGCAGGCGAATTCTTTTTTTAAATAATTAATTAATTAATTTTGGCTGCGTTGGGTTTTCATTGCTGGGCGGGGGCTTTCTCTAGTTGTGGCGAGCGGGGGCCACTCTTCGTGCGGTACACAGGCTTCTCATTGCGGTGGCTTCTCTTGTTGCAGAGCACAGGCTCTAGGTGTGTGGGCTTCAGTAGTTGTGGCACATGGTCTCAGTAGTTGTGGCATGCGGGCCCTAGAGTGCAGGCTCAGTAGTTGTGACGCACTAGCTTAGTTGCTCCGTGTCATGTGGGATCTTCCTGGATCTTCCCACCGCAATGAGAAGCCCACGCACGGCAGCAAAGAGTAGCCCCTGTTCACTGCAACTAGAGAAAGCCCACGTGCAGCAACGAAGACCCAATGCAGCCAAAAAAAAACAAAAAAAAGACAGAGATTGTCAGGGTTAATCAAAAAACAAGACCCAACTATACACTGTCTACAAGAAACCCACTTTAAATATAAAGACATGTACAGATTAAAAGGAAATGGATAGAGAAATATACCATGCTAATACTAATCAAAAGAAAGCAGGAGTAGCTATGTGAATTTCTGACACAGCCGACTTCAGAGCAAGCAAAGTTACCACAGATAAAGAAGGGCATTGCGTAACGATAAAGGAGTCAATTCTCCAAGAAGCCATAACAATTCTAAACTGTATACACCTAACAACAGAGCATCAACTACATGAGGCAAAAACTGATAGAACTGAAAGGAGAAATACATGAATCTATTATCATAGTTGGATATTTCAATATCCTTCTCTCAAAAATGGACAGATCTGGCAATAAAAAAGCAGTAAGGACATAGTTGAACTCGACAACACCACTGATCAACTGAATATAATTGACATCTATAGATTACTTCATCCAACAACACAGCATACACATTTTTCTCAAGTTCATATAGATCATCCACCAAGACAGGCCACATTCTGGGCCATAAAACACACCTTAACAAATTTAAAAGAATAGAAACCATACAATGTCTGCTTTCAGACCACAATTAGCAAACTGAATCCAAAACAATATAAAAAGAATTATACACCACCGACCAAGTGGGACTGATTCCAGGTCTGCAAGGCTGGTTAAACATTCAAAAATCAATTAATGTAACCCAGTACATCCACAGTCTAAAAAAGAAAAATCACGTGATCACATCAGTAGATGTAGAAAAAGCCTATGACAAAATTCAACACCCATTCATGATAAAAACTCTCAGTAAATTAGGAATAGATGGGAGATTTCTCAACTTGATAAAGACTATCTACAAAATAACCTAGAGCTAACATCACACTTAATCGTGAGAAACTCAAAGGTTCCTGCTAAGATCAGGTACAATGCAAAGATGATCCCTTTCACAATTCTTTTTCAACATTGTACCCCAAGTGCTTGCTAATACCATAACGCAAGAGAAGGAAATAAAAGATATACAGATTGGGATGGAAGACATAAAACTGTCTTTATTCACAAATAACATGATCATCTATGTAGAAAATCTGAAAGAATCAATGAAAAAACTCCTGGAACTAACAAGCAATTATAGTAAGATTGCAAGATACAAGGTTAATATACTGAAGTCATTGCTTTTCTATATACTACAATGAACAAGTGGAATTTGACATTAAAAACATAATACCATTTACATTAGCCCCTCAAAAATGAAATACTTATGTATAAATCTAAAACAATATACACAAGACCTATATGAGGAAAACTACAAAACCCTGATGAACAAAGTCAAAGAACAATGAAATAAATAGAAAGATATTTCATGTTCATGGATTGGAAGACTCAATACTAAAGGTGTCAGTTCTTCGCAACTTGATCTACATATTCAGCGAAATCCCAATCAAAATTCCAGCAAGTTATTTTGTGGATATCAACACGCTAATTCTAAAGTGTATATGCCATGGCAAAAGACCTAGAAGAGCCAATAAAATATTGAAGAAGAATAAAGGAGGACTATATTACCCAACTTTAAGACTTACTATAAAGCTATGTTATCAGGACAGTGTGGTGTTGGTGAAAGAACAGACAAGTAGATCAATGGAATAGAATAGTGAGCCCAGAAATAGACACCCCTAAATATAGTCAACAATCTTTGACAAAGGAGCCAAGGCAGTGCAACGGAGTTAAGGTAATCTTTTCAATTTTTCAACCTTTTCAACCTGTCAGTGATGTTAGACCGACTGGACATTCACATGCAAAAAAATCTAAATATAGACCTTATATCCTTCACTAAAATTAACTTAAAATGGATCATAGACCTAAATGGAAAACACAAAACTATAAAACTCCTAGAAGATAACATAAGAAAAAAACCTACATGACTTGGGGTCTGGTAATGCTTTTTTGTATATTTTTTATTTTTATTTTTTTTGGGGCACACGGGCCTCTCACTGTTGTGGCCTCTGCTGCCGCAGAGCACAGTCTCCGGACACGCAGGCTCAGCGGCCATGGCTCATGGGCCCAGCCGCTCCGCGGCATGTGGGATCTTCTCGGACCGGGGCATGAACCCGTGTCCCTTGCATCAGCAGGCGGACTCTCAACCACTGCGCCACCAGGGAAGCCCTATTTTTTATTTTTAAAAATATTTATTTTTTGGCTGCGTTGGGTCTTTGTTGCTGCGCATGGGCTTTTTCTAGCTGCGGCGAGCGGGGGCTACTCTTTATTGTGGTGCACGGGCTTCTCACCGTGGCTTCTCTTGTTACGGAGCACGGGCTTTAGGCACGCAGGCTTCAGCACTTGCAGCACACGGGCTCAGTAGCTGCGGCACGTGGGCCCTAGAGCACAAGGGCTTCTGCAGTTGCAGTGCGTGGGCTCAGTATTTGTTGCTCACAGGCTCTAGAGTGCAGGCTCAGCAGTTGTGGCACACAGGCTTAGATGCTCCGCGACCTGTGGGATCTTCCCGGACCAGGGATCAAACCTGTGTCCCCTGCATTGGCAGGTGGATTCTTAACCACTGTGCCACCAGGGAAGTCCCTGGTAATGCTTTTTTAGGTACAACATCAAAGGCAAAATCCGTGAAAGAAAAAATTGATAACCTATACTTCATTAACACTAAAAACTTCTGCTAGAATAAAAACCATATGATCATCTCAGTAGATGCAGAGAAAGCTTTTGATAAAATTCAATATCCATTTATGATCAAAACTCTCCAGAAAGTGGGCATAGAGGGAACGTATCTCAACATAATAAAGGCCATCTATGACAAACCCACAGCTAACATCATACTCAGTGGTGAAAAACTAAAAGCATTCCCTCTAAGATCAGGAAAAAGTCAAGGATGCCCACTCTCGCCACTTTTATTTAACAAAGTTTTGGAAGTCCTAGCCACAGCAATCAGAGAAGAAAAAGAAATAAAAGGAATCCAAATTGGAAAGGAAGAAGTAAAACTGTCACTGTTTGCAGATGACATGATACTATATTTAGAAAATCCTGAAGATGTCACCAGAAAACTACTAGAGCTCATCAATGAATTTGGTAAAGTTGCAGGTTATAAAATTATAACACAGAAATCTCTTGCATTTCTGTACACTAACACAACTATCAGAAAGAGAAATTAAGGAAACAACCTCATTTACAATCACATCAAAAAGAATAAAATACCTAGGAATAAACCAACCTAAGGAGGCAAAAGACTTGTACGCTGAAAACTATAAGACGCTGATGAAAGAAACTGAAGATGACACAAACAGATGGAAAGATATGCCGTGTTCTTGGATTGGAAGAATCACTGCTGTGAAAATGACCATACTACCCAAGGAAATCTACAGATACAATGAAATCCCTATCAAATTACCAACGGCAATTTTCACAGAACTGGAACAAACAATTTTAAAATCTGTATGGAAACACAGATGATCCCAAATAGTCAAAACAATCTGGAGAAAGAAGAATTGAGCTAGAGGAAACATGCTTCCTGACTTCATACTATACTACAAGGTATAGTAATCAAAACAGTATGGTACTCAGGACTTCCCTGGCAGTCCAGAGGTTAAGACTCCGTGCTTCTATTGCAGGGGGCATGGGTTTGATCCCTGGTCAGGAAACTAAGATCCTGCATGATGTGTGGTGCAGCCAAAAAAAAAAAAAAAAAACACACAGAAAATAACCCAGTATGGTACTGGTACAAAAACAGACACGCAGATCAATGGCAAAGGATAGAAAGCCCAGAAATAAACGCATGCACTTATGGTCAATTAATCTATGACAAAGGAGGCAAGAATATACAGTGGAGAAAGGACAGTCTCTTCAATAAGTGGTGCCGGGAAAACTGGACAGCTACGTGTAAAAGAATGAAATTAGAACATTCTATAACAGCATACACAAAAATAAACTCAAAATGGATTAAAGACCTAAATGTAAGACCGGATACTATAAAACTCCTAGAGGGGGCTTCCCTGGTGGCGCAGTGGTTGGGAGTCTGCCTGCCGATGCAGGGGACACGGGTTCATGCCCCGGTCCGGGAGGATCCCACATGCCGTGGAGTGGCTAGGCCCGTGAGCCATGGCCGCTGAGCCTGCGCGTCCGGAGCCTGTGCTCCACAACGGGAGAGGCCACAGCAGTGAGAGGCCTGCGTACCGCAAAACAAAAACAAAAACAGAACAAACAAACAAAAAAACCCCAAAAAACTCCTACAGGAAAACATAGGCAGAACACTCTCTGACATAAATTGCAGGAATAGTTTTTTGAATCCATCTCCTAGAGTAATGGAAACAAAAGCAAAAATAAACAAATGGGACCTAATTAAACTTAAAAGCTTTTGCACAGCAAAGGAAACCATAATCAAAACAAAAAGACAACACACAGAATGGGAGAAAATATTTGCAAATGATGCAAGCAATGAGGGATTAATTTCCAAAATATACAAACAGCTTATACAGCTCAATATAAAACAAACAAACAACAGAATCAGAAAATGTGTAGAAGACCTAAACAGACAGTAGGGAAGCCTCCTACACTGTTGGTGGGAATGCAAATTGGTATAGCCACTATGGAAAACAGTACAGAGGTTACTTAAATAACTAAAAACAGAGTTACCATATGATCCAGCAATCCTACTCCTGGGCATATATCCGGAAAAGACAGAGACTCTAATTTGAAAAGATGTACCCCAATGTTCACAGCAGCACTATTTACAATAGCCAAGCCATGGAAGCAACCTAAATGTCCATCAACAGATGAATGGGTAAAGAAGATGTGATACACACACACACACACACACACACACACACACACGCACAATGGAATATCATTTAGCCATAAAAAGGAACGAAATAATGTCATTTGCAACATGGATGGACCTAGAGATTATCATACTAAGTGAAGTAAGTCAGACAGAGAAAGACAAATATCATATGATATCACTTAAATGTGAAATCTAAAAAAATGATACAAATGAACGTACTTACAAAACAGAAATAGACTCACAGACATAGAAAACAACTTATGGTTACCAAAGGGCGAAGAGTGGGGAGGGATAAATTAGGAGTTTGGGTTTAACAGATACGCACCACTATATATAAAACAGATAAACAAGAACCTATTGTATAGCACAGGGAACTACTGGGTTGGCCAGAGTCTGTTTGATTTTTTTCTGTATGATGGCTCTAGTAGTGCTTGTCTTTAACTTCATTCGAAACAATTTTGTTAGATTGTATTGTGACAGCATATCAGCATGCATTAAAAAAAAACTTATCAAAATTGGTGAATTTTTGTGTAGCCATTTTAATACTGAAGTTGGAAGAAAAACAGCAACATTTTCAGCATATTATGCTTTATTATTTCAAGAAAGGTAAAAACGCAACTGAAATGCACAAAAGATTTGTGCAGCGTATGGAGAAGGTGCTGTGACTGATTGAACGTGTTGAAAGTGGTTTGCAAAGTTTCATGCTGGAGATTTCTCGCTGTATGGTGCTCCACCGTCGGGTAGACCAGTTGACGTTGATAGCGATCAAATTGAGACATTAATTGAGAACAATCAACGTGGCTATACCACATGGGAGATAGTCGACATACTCAAAATACCCAAATCAAGTGTTGAAAATCATTTGCACCAGCTTGGTTATATTCATAGCTTTGATGTTTGGGTTCCACGTAAGTTAAGCGAAAAAAATCTTCTTGACCATATTTCCGCATGCGATTCTCTACTTAAACATAACGAAAACGTTCCAGTTTTAAAACAAATTGTGATGGGTGATGAAAAGTGGATACTGTACAATAATGTGTAATGGAAGAGATCGTGGGGCAAGTGAAATGAACCATCACCAACCACACCAAAGGCCAATCTTCATCCAAAGAAGGTGATGCTGTGTATATGGTGGAATTGGAAGGGAGTCCTCTATTATGAGCTCCTTCCAGAAAAACCAAACCATTAATGCCAACAAGTACTGCTCCCAATTATATATATAACTGAATCAGTTTGCCGTACACCTGAAACATTGTAAATTAACCATACTTCAAGTAAAAAAAAAAATTCTGCTCTGGGAAAGACAATATCAAGGGAATTAGCAGACAAGCCACAAATGGGGAGAAAATATTTGATAAAGACCGTTATCCAAAATATAAAAAGGATGCTTGAAACTACAAAATGTAAACAACCAATTAAAGAATGGGACCTTAACAGACATCAACCATCAATAGACCAAAGAAGATCTACACATGGCAAATAAGCATATGAAAAGATGCTCCACCTCATATGTCATCAGGGAAGTGCAAATTAAAACAAGACACCATTACACACTTGTTAGAATGGCCAAAATCTGGAACACTGACAACACCAAATGCTGGTAAGGATATGGAGCAATAGAATCTCTCAGACATCAAGGGTGGAAAAGCAAACCGGTATAGCCACTCTGGAAGACAGTTTGATTTTGTAACAAAACTAAGCATATTCTTACCATATAATCCAGCAATTGCACTCCTTCATAATTACACTCCTTCATAATTACACCCCCAAAGGAACTGAAAACTTCTGTCCACACAAAACTCGACAAATGGATGTTTTTAGCAGTTTCATTCATCATGGCTCAAACTTGGAAGCAACCAAGGTGTCCTTCGGCAGGTGCATGGATAAACTGTGGTACGTCGAACAATGGAATATAATTCACAGCTAAAAAGAAATGGGCTATCAAGCCATGTAAAGACATGGAGGAATCTGAAGCTCATATTACGAAGTGAAAAAAGCCAAACTGAGAAGGTTCCATACCGTATAATTTCAACTATTTGACATTGTGGAAAGGGCAAATCTATGGAGACAGTAAAACTAATCAATGGCTGCTGGGGGTGAGCGTGGAGGGGGAGAGATGAATATGCAGAGCACAGAGGATTTTTAGGGCAGTGAAAATACTCTGTACGGTATTATAATGATAGATATATAGCCATTAGTCATTTGTCCAAACCCACTGTACAACACCAAGAGTGAACCCTTAGTTAAATTATGGATTCTGGGTGACTATGATGTGTCAATGTAGGTTCATACCTGGTAAAAAATGTACCATTCTGGCAAGTGATGTTGATAAAGGGGGAAGGCTATGTATATCTTGGGGTAGGGGGTGTATGGGAGATCTCTGTACCCTTATCTTAATTTTATTGTAAACCCAAACTGCTCTCAGAAAATAAAGTCTTTAAAAAAAAAAAAAGAACGGAAGGAGCATTGCACATAGACTCTGAGGGGATACATGGAGACTGGTGGTCCCTAGCCTTGGTAACCAGCCCCCTTGACCACGTACACAGGGAACATAAGGACACCTCTGGATGCAGCTTCTGTGGTTGCAGAGGTTGACCAAACTGAGGGAGGAGGAGTGCCAGAGAGATACAAGGATAACCTGTAAACAGATTATTTAGGCCACAGATGCTAGGAAAATGACAGGTATGGAGTAGTGCCTCAGGTAAGTCACAGAGTGCAGATTTAAGAAATAGGGCCACTCTTACCCTTCCTCAAGGGAGGTCACAGTCAAATGAGCCAGACAGGGCGTAGTAGAACGGGCAGTCACAGGTGCCAGCTCTGAAGACAGACTGCCCAGGTACCTCACCAGGCTCTGTCATTTGCTGGCTGTACGGGCAAATTTCATAATTATTCAGGTCAGCGTCCTTACCAGTAAAATGGGGATAATATTACCATTGCTGTGAGATGAGGAATGTAAAATAACATGCTTATGTCTTATTACAATTCTTACTTGTCTTCCTTATTATACAGATTTCATTTTGCATTAGGAGAGGCAGTTTACCTTCCCTGCTATCAACCTTAACCTTTATCTCCCGGTGCCCAGTACTTGTGCTTCTTAGAGACATCTTCAGAGGTCTTCCAGACAGTCAAGTGGGAGACAGGGAGAGATGTAGGAGAGAGTTATTAAATCCCCGGGTCTGGACCTTAGCTTTACAGGAGGGAGAGACAGGAAATAACATTTGTTGAGCTCCTACCATGTCCCAAGCTGTGCTAAGTAGGCCATCTACATACATTTTCTTACTCCAGTAGGTATTTTTATCTTCTCCATTTTAATTTTAATTTACATTAAGCCTCAGTGTACAGATTACATTCAGATTACATTTTCAGTAAGTGGAAGAATCAGCATTGCAGAATTCAACCTTCTTCCTCAGGTTATAGTGAGCCTGGATTTCTAGCAGTATCAACTCATTCATTCACTATTCTTTTGACAAATAATTAAGGCCTTTGATAGAGGTTACTGGTTGCCCCTCAGTATCTGCTCCCTTCCCCTCCTTCCTTATTTACTGAATTCTTGTTTTTAGATGAGCACATGACTGCCAATAATAAAAAACCCTCAACCTCCCTTGCAGAGGGAAGGCTGCCATTACAGGCATAGTTTTTTGTAGGACAGTGGGAGCCTCAGGATTAGGTGATGGTGGCCATCAAGACCATCTGACTAACTCCTCTCACTTTGATTTTGTACTCACCAAGCAACAACTGATTATTATGTGAAGAGAGAGAGAGAGAGAGAGAGAGAGAGAGAGAGACAGAAAGATGTGAGAGGGTCTATGAGGTATTACTAGAACAGCCAGCTGGCCCCCTTCTCTCTCATCTCAGTTGACTCTGACAGAATTAATTTTTAAAGATAGACTTGCTTTGGGACTTCCCTGGTGGTCCAGTGGTTAAGACTCTGCACTTCCACTGCAGGAAGCACAGGTTCCACCCCCAGTCGGGGAACTAAGATCCAGCAGGCCCTGCGGTGTGGTAAAAACAAAACAAAACAAAACAAAACAAAACCCATAAAAACCCCAACAGAGTTGCTTTTGTTAAGAACATCTATAAATCTGTTTTAAAATTATTTATTATTAGATTAATTTTAAAACACACACAAAAAAATCCCTTAAAAGTCAGTTTTCTGTCCGCCAACACAAAAGACAAAAGAATCATTCCCTTAGTAAATATTTTGGTGACAGTTAATGATTTGACTACTATGAGTTTAAAATACAAAGATACCAAATAATTATACAGTGGGAAAGATGTGCTGATGACTTTGTAAGGAAGGTCCCCAGGGTGGTTTTTCACTGATCCTTACCTGGATTAGTGGGTCCCAGCCTCAACTGCATGGCTATATCTTGTGCTTTTAAAAAAATCAGGATGCCCAGGCTGTGCTAATTAAATCACAGTCTCTGGGGAGAGGTCCTAGAAATCAGTATTTCTTTTCCCCACACTCCCAAGGTGATTCCAAAGTTCAGTCAAGCTTGAGAGCCACTAATCTGAATTTTTGGTCTAATGTTTAAGATCACAGAGCTATTTCAAATGGAAAGGTTTGTTTGTTTCTGTTTGTTTTTGTGGGCTTTTAAAATTACTTTTGTTTTACAGTTTTAGAGTTGCCATGAAAAATGAGAGAAAGTTCACTCGTACAGGAAGCAGAAGCACAAAATATTAAAAGCTTCATATTCTTTTTTTCTTTGTGGCCAGGGAAATCTAAAGACAGACCTTAATACCGACACACATCCAAGAAAGACTCAGAAATAGATATTTAGAAAAGGAAAGAGTTTACTTGCAAAGGTGCAAGGTAGGCAGACTGAGAAACTGGTTTGCCGAATACAAGAACTTAAAGAAAAAAAAACTACTACAAAAATTGCTAGAGTTACTAGTTTACATAGCCTGTTTATGGTAGACAAACAGTAACTTTCTCACATGATTATCATACAAAGGTTGTAAAATACCATTACACACAGCAAGGCAAATATTAAAACTGAGGGGAGGGCTTCCCTGGTGGCGCAGTGGTTGAGAGTCCGCCTGCCGATGCAGGGGACACGGGTTCGTGCCCCGGTCCGGGAAGATCCCACATGCCGCGGAGCGGCTGGGCCCGTGAGCCATGGCCGCTGAGCTTGCGCGTCCGGAGCCTGTGCTCCGCAACGGGAGAGGCCACAGCAGTGAGATGCCTGCGTACCGCAAAAAAAAAAAAAAACTGAGGGGAATCCAAGGAATTATTCAAGGCGTTATTATTTGGGGAATCAGAACAAGTCAGGATGATCCTGCAGTTTTTGGATTACCTAGTGTGAAGTTTGGTCATACCGGAAGCAGGCAAAACAGGAGATTTTGCTTTAACACACCTGTCAACGCTCTAGGCTGGTTCTACCCCGAAGAGGGCACAGTGTATCTGACCTTCTGCGCACGCTCCGACCCGGCTCCAGGGGGCGGGGCGAGGGCACGCGGGGACTTGTGGGAAAGCCCAGGAAGGCGGGGCCCGGCGTGAGTCATTGCGGGCGGGAAGCTGCGGCAGTGGGGACGGTAACAGCACGTTAAGGTGAGCCGGCTTTGCGGTTATCACCGGCTGCAGCAGCGAGGAGGCTTTTGGGGTCGCCCTGCGGGAGGAGGGGTGCAGCCGTGGGTCCCGGGTGAGGCCGAGAGGGCAAGGGCGGACGGCAGGGCCCGGCGTTGGGGCGGCGCGGCGGTGTCTAGGGTAGAGGCGCACCGGCGAGCTCGTTCCGGGAGGGGCTCGCCCCGAGCAGCCCGGGCCTGGACGGACAGCCTTGCTGTCGGTCTCTCCACCCCGGCTGCCTGGATTATTGGGCGATTTGCGTTGGTCAGGACCTTAGATCCACCCTCCCTAGGGTACCTCGGTGGGGCCCGCCGCCTTTTGGCGTGGGTGTGCAATGCTCGCCCGGATATTGGGTATGAAATTGATACCCCAGGCGGTGGAAGTTTCTGGTTGCCTGCCTGGACGCAGGTTCCGTGGGAGCAGAGGTGATAGGTGAAATGGAAAAGGTTTCTTCTCCCCCCCACCCCCCAACGTATCTCAGTGGCTTGCTGCGCTTTTATTCACTTTTTTTTTTTTTTTTTTTTGCAATACGCGGGCCTCTCACTATTGTGGTCTCTCCCGTTGCGGAGCACAGGCTCCGGACGCGCAGGCCCAGCGGCCATGGCTCACGGGCCCAGCCATTCCGCGGCATGCGGGATCCTCCCGGACCGGGGCACGAACCCGCGTCCCCTGCATCGGCGGGTGGACCCTCAACCACTGCGCCACCAAGGAAGCCCTTATTCACATTTTTGAGTCCTTCGGCAAAACATTGTACTAGCTTTGTTTTTTAATGAGATATACGTATGTGATCAAACATGGGCACTGCCTGAAAGAAGCTTAAGTTTAGTTTACTTTCTGACGCAAGGCCGGGGGGTCAGAAGACCTATATGCGGTTGCAAACATCTGTTCCTCCTCCTAAACGAATCCCTTTTCTAATCTCTTCTGTCTCTCCCATCCTAACCAACCCTCACCCCCCTGTCCACCCCATACACACTTAAGCTTTGAATTCCCTCCCACCTTTTTGGGGACCTTGCCGCATCACGCATCCCCTTTCCTATATTTTCTTTTACCTTGCTCCTCAATTCTCCCCTATACTCGTGGGCAATTTTAGGTTATGAAAGGCAAAATTATGCTAATCCCCATATAATCTCATTTACTCAGCTCATTTTATTTCTCTCCTTAAAAAAAATCCCATTAAAACTAAATCTTTATATGACTAAATATAATGCACTTTATTTCCTCCATGTGACTTCTGTGGCCTTTGACACTGCTAACTTTCCGTATTCTTGAACTAAAACTTCTCTTCCGTGACAGTACTCCAAGTTTTCCTCCCAGCTCTCTAGATGCCACTGCCTGATTTTTACTGTGTTGGCATTTCTTCCTTGGTTTGTTCCCTAGATATGTGTTCTTCAGGCTTCCCCCAGCGCCCCCCCCCCATTGTCACAGTAATTAAACATATCCAAATCTCATGATTGTAGCTTCTACCTTTATGCTAGTGACACCCAAATTTATATTTCTAGCCCTCTGTAACTACATACTGGCTATGTCCTGATGTCCCATAAGAACTCAGTCACCTTATCCCAAACTGAAAAAAATCTGTCTTTACACATGTTCTGCAATCCTGAAACCTCTTTTCCTTTTAAAATTGTGATTCCTGACTCAGAGTGGTACCACTAATCTTACCAGGCTCCCAAACCAGAAATCTAAGCCTTTGAGTCCTTCTCTGCTCACCAACTCCTCAATCTAATGAGTCATCATGTCCCTTTTATTTTACCACCTTAATGTTTCCCACAGCTTTCAGACTGTAGGTCAGATCTCATGGCCTGGCATTTCCTGATCTGTCCCGTATTTGTCTTCTCTTCCGTTATTCTCCCTCCCAGTCCCTCATTCTCCTGGCCCACTCCTCCACATTAATCACTTGGCTGGCCCCTTTTGAAACATGGCTAAATTTCAGCACCTCTGGGGACTCTTTCCTTGAACCTGCCACTCTACTGTCTGATTTATACCTGTCCTTTGTGGTCAGCCCCATTAGCATCTGCATGTACCGCTAGCACAGTGGTTCTCAGCCAGGGGATATTTGAAAATGTCCGGAGACATTTTTGCTTGTTACAGTCCAGAGGGAAGGGAGTAATACTGGCAGCTAGTTAGTAGAGGCCAGGGATGCTGCCAACCATCCTACAATGCACAGGACGGCCAACCCACAACAAAGAATTATCCGGCCCAAAATCTCAGTAGTCCCAAGGTTGAGAAACCCTGCCTAGCATAATATTTTGTTACTCAGTACTTCGATCATTTTCTTTTCTCCTCCACTAGAGAAGGGACCTTGTCTTGTTTTTGCATCCCTAAATCTTGATACAGAGCGTTTCACATAGCCAAAGTTCAATAAATGTTGGAAAAAAAAAAAGAGTAAAGGAGGTAATTAGGCTAAACTTATAAACTCTAGAGATGAGCAGCCAATCTGCTACCATAGGCTGCTTGCTAATTTTCAGTGATTTCCTCCCTGTTGCCTTTCATTCACGTTGCATGGATGCCCAGCCTATCTGTTTACTTTGCATTTGTCTATTCAGCAAACATTGATTGACTCATTTTAAGCATAATATACTGATATTTTCTTTCTTCTGCATCACTGTAGGTTCCTTTCCTTACATGTATCTTGGCCATTTATGAAGAGGTAAAGATCATTAATTAGCTGGATTTCAAAAAAAAATAAACCAAATAATTCTATTTAATTCTTATCAGAGGTTGGTTGATAAAAACTGTGCAGGCCACAATGACTTCAGCAAGTAAAGCAATTGAATTACAACTACAAGTGAAACAAAATGCAGAAGAGTTACAAGACTTTATGAGGGATTTAGAAAACTGGGAAAAAGATATTAAACAAAAGGATATGGAACTTAGAAGACAGAGTGGTGTTCCTGAAGAGGTAAATTGCTTAATTAAATTCCTACTTTAGCATCCAGCAAAACTATCTTAAAGTAAAGCACCACCTTTAAAATGTTTTGTGGAAATACTGATTGAAGTGATTTGCTTTCTGCCAACATTTTGAAAAATTCTACTTTTTAAAGTCTTTGTAATAATTGTATTAACTATATTAAGACATTTTAAGGCTTAGTGAATAGTTCCTGAAAGGAAGACCATGTGATAATTTTAAGGTAAATGAACAGAATCATAAAATATGTGGGTTTGTATATAATTCTGTATATCATATGTAATTATATATTTAGTGATATATTAACGTACAGTATTGCCGTAAAAACTTAGGTAGTACCTAGGCTCAACCAAATGGTTTTCTTAAGACAGTGCATTCAAATACGGATAGCGTTTTCATACTGTTTGTAATGATGTGGAGTCAGTTCAGTGTGCCATTGTACTGCTGCTAAATCATTGTACCAAGGCTGAAGATCAGGCAGTTTTTGAATTTAGGATTGCAAATCCTAAAATGCAAAGTGTATAATTAAAATTTCTAGGTAATATCAATACTTTTCTTATGACTGAACAATGTTCAATATTTGTCAAAGGATGAATTAAACTTTTCAGGCATAAGTTATCATTATAAATGAGTGAATTGGTATTTCTAACCACTTGAAAATTAAATTAAAAATTACTTTTACTTGAAAATATACTTTAGTGAGAATTTTGAACATCGCTAGTTATACAGAAAAGAAAAGAGCAGTCTTAAAACGTTGTGTTGTTTTCCCTTCCTAGAATTTACCTCCTATTCGAAATGGGAATCTTAGGAAAAAGAAGAAAGGCAAAGTTAAAGAGTCATCTAAAAAAACCAAAGATGAAAACACAAAAAACAGGATAAAATCTTACGATTATGAGGCATGGGCAAAACTTGATGTGGTAAGTTAATCTGCTTATATGCTTCTTAGTATTTGAGTAAAATTTTCTTGGAGTTAGTTAAGAGTCATGGATTAAATGAAAAATCATGTAGAGTTCTTAGGACCTGTGTCTTTCTCTTATAGAGTATTTTGTGTGGAATAAAAACTTAAATACCTAGCTGTTCAGTTAACTAGATTATGTTTTCTCCTACAGTCCTCTATCAGTGAATAGTGGCTAAAACAGCTGGATTCTTTTCTTTTTTCCTATTTTTTCTTTTTTTCTCCTTTTGCACAAATAGTACATAAGAGATCCAGTGTACTCTTCACCCAGTTTCCCCTAATGGTTACATCTTATTTAACTATAGTACAGTATCAAAACCAGGAGATTGATATCGGTGCAATGTATGTATAGTTCTTTGCCATTTTATGACCTGTAGATTTGGGTAACCACCATTGCAATTAAGGTACAGAAATATTGCATCACCACAAAGACCTCTCCACCTATAGTTGCGCCTACCTCCTTCCTCTTCATCATCTCTAACCCGTAAACAGCCAGAATTCTAAGATAGTAATAATATGAGAAAAGAAGGACTCTACCAACATTTTTTTTTTTTTTTTAATAGACTGAAGGACCTGTAGAATACTGGCTAAAAGAGAATGCCTTTGGGTTTAGTCTTAGGGCTAGGGCTGCGTGACAGTAGAATTAGGGCTATCTTGATTTCAGGAAGGGCCCTTCTAGGCTGGTGTGGTGCATGCCTCCCATCTCCCACACATGAGACACAGTGTAGCTGGAGAATTAATTACTCTGCCTCATAACCCTCTACCCAGTATTCCAAGCAGCCACTGTCAGGCCAACCTGTGAACGGGAACCTGTTGGCCAGCCTTATTCTAGACTCTGACCCACCCTAAGGGTTGATTTTGTTAGGTTGATTTGGAATACACACTCGCTTTTAGTCTTTTTAAAAGTGTTCATTATGTAATGTTTGATTCATACAAAATAGTTTGTAGAGATACGTGTTCTAAAGCATGATAATAAAGTGAATACATAAACCCACCACCTAACATAAAGAGAATTTTTTCAATCCCATTGAAGCTGCCATTGTGCTCCTTCCCTGTCCCATCTTCTTTTCTCCTCTCTATCTTCAGAGGTAACTACTATTCTGATTATTATGTGTATTATTTTCTTTGCACTTTTTTGTTTAACATTTTTATTGAGGTATAACATTCATACAGTAAAGTCCCAAAATCTTAAATGTACAACTTCCTGAATTTTCACTCATGTACAAAACTGAGAAACTACCATCCAGATCAAGATATAGAACATTTCTCGTATCCCAGAAACCTCCCTTTTCGGTTGATTACCTCCCAAAGGTGGCCACTGTAGGAATCTCTAATATTGTAGATAGGTTTTGCCAGTTTGGGAATTTCTTACAGTTGTATCGTACAGTATGCACTGTTCTCTGTTGGCTTCTTTTGCTATTATTGTCTGAGATTGATCTGTACTGTCAGTAGCAGTAGTTTGTTCTGTTTCATTGCTCATCAGAATTCCATTGTGTGGATATATCACAGTTTGTGTATCCATTCTCCTGTTGATATACACTGAGTTGTTTTCAGCTTGGGGCCGTTATGAATAAACCTGCTATGAACATTCTTGTACATGTCTTTTGATGGATATAGCACCTGGGATGGTATTTGCTTGGTCATAGTTTGTATATGCATTTAGCATTAGAGGATACTGCCAAATGGTTTTTCAAATTAATTGTATTTCTCTTTTTATAAAACATTTATTTTTAATTAATTAATTTTTAAATTGAAGTATAGTTGATTTACAATTTAGTTTCAGGTGTACAGCAAAGTGATTCAGTTTTATATGTATATATACACACACACTTATCTGTACTTTTTCAGATTCTTTTCCATTATAGCTTATTACAAGATACTGAATATAGTTCCCTGTGCTATAGTCGGTCCTTATTGTTTATGTTTTATATATAGTAGTGTATATCTGTTAAACGCAAACTCCTAATTTATCCCTCCCCCACTTCCCCCTTTGGTAACCATAAAGTGTTTTCTATGTCTGAGAGTCTGTTTCTGTTTTGTAAGTGAGTTCATTTGTATCACTTTTTTCTTTTTCTTTTTTAATTTTTATTTTATATTGGAGCATAGTCGATTAACAGTGTTGTGTTAGTTTCAGGTGTACAGCAAAGTGATTCAGTTATACATATACATGTATCTGTTCTTTTTCAAATTCTTTTCCCGTTTAGGTTATTACAGAATATTGAGCAGAGTTCTCTGTACTATACAGTAGGTCCTTGTTGGTTATCTATTTTAGATATAGTAGTGTGCACATGTCAATCCCAAACTCCCAATCTACCCCTACCCCCCGACCCTTCCCCCCGGTAACCGTAAGTTTGTTCTCTAAGTCTGTGAATCTGTTTCTGTTTTATAAATAAATTCATTTGTATCTTTTTTTTTTTTTTTAGATTCTGCATATAAGCAATATCATATGATATTTGTCTTTCTCTGTCTGACTTACTTAGTATGATAATCTCCATATCTATCCATGTTGCTGCAAATGGCATTATTTTATTCTTTTTTGTGGCTGAGTAATATTCCATTGTATATATGTACCACATTTTCTTTATCCCTTCCTCTGTCGATGGACATTTAGGTTGCTTCCATGTCTTGGCTATTGTAAATAGTGCTGCTAGGAGCATTGGGCTGCATGTATGTTTTCAAATTAGAGTTTTTGTCTTTTCCGGTTATATGCCCAGGAGTGGGATTGCTGGATCATATGGTAGCTCTATTTTTAGTTTTGTAAGGAACCTCTATACTGTTCTCCATAGTGGCTGAACCAATTTACATTCCCACCAGCAGAGTGGGAGGGTTCCCTTTTCTCCACGCCCTCTCCAGCATTTATTATTTGTAGACTTTTTGATGATGGCTGCTCTGACTGGTGTGAAGTGATACCTCATTGTAGTTTTGATTTGCATTTCTCTGATAATTAGTGATGTTGAGCATCTTTTCATGTGCCTATTGTCCATCTGTATGTCTTCTTTGGAGAAATGTCTATTTAGGTCTTCTGCCCTGGTTGTATTTTTCTTAATGAAACCAAGGCTAATTGAGTCCAGAGAGAGCACACATTATTATTTAAATAGTATGTCATCTGCTTTAGTAATGTCTCGATGCAAGAGAAGTATGATTTTGGGTCTTGAATTTATTACTGTTGGAAATGATACTTTCTGAACATGATTTATTCTCTGCTAAGTATTATTTAGTCTGCTTTCATTTTTTGTAACTTTACCCCCTTCTATGTAGCCTTTTCCTTTTCATAAATTGGAATCTTCTTAGAATGCCCTTTCCTAAAAGGCATCATGTCAGATGATTTCTTAGAGAGTTGCTTTCTACAGTCATTTATTCATTCAACAGATATTGATTGAACTCCTGGTTTGTGTGGCCAGTGCAGTCATGGTTGTTCCATTCTAGTTCAGATCTGAGCAGTGGCTTTGGTGTTCTGCTGCTGTTAGTTTTCTACACGTCTGTGTAACAGGGTGGGACAGTCTTGGCTTTAATCTTGGTAGGCTGATGGAATTTCTAGAATCTTCATGCTAAAACACATAGCTAAATTTCAGTCCATCTTTGAATGTTCATTCAATGAAACTAAGCATAGGTCTTATTTTGTTTTTTAATTTATCAACAATTTTTTCCTACATAAATTATTTAAAATAGTATATTGTTAAATACAGAAAGGATTTTGTTTATATAATAATTAAGTTTTTGTTTACATGAGGTTTTTTTTAATAAATTTTTAAATTTTATTTTACTTATTTTTGGCTGCATTGGGTCTTCGTTGTTGCGTGCGGGCTTTCTCTAGTTGCGTCAAGAGGGTGTGCTACTCTTTGTTGCAGTGTGCGGGCTTCTCATTGTGGTGGCTTCTCTTGTTGCAGAGCATGGGCTCTAGAGCACGGGCTCAGTAGTTGTGGCTCACGGGCTTAGTCGCTCTGCAGCACGTGGGATCTTTCCGGACCAGGGCTTGAACCCGTGTCCTCTGCATTGGCAGGCGGGTTCTTAACCACTAGCGCCACCAGGGAAGCCCCGTTTACATGAGTTTTAATGAACTCTTTAATGGTTACTGGTTTAAAATCTCTTACTAGGGAGTTCCCTGGTGGCCTAGTGATTACGATTCTGGGCTTTCACTGCCGTGGCCTGGGTTCAGTGGGGAACTGAGATCCCGTGAGCCAAGTGGTGTGGGAAAAAAAAGAAAAATCTCTAACTAAAAATCATTCTTTTATTATATGTGCTAAAAAAAATGATTAAAAAAATACTGATGGGGTCCATGAAATGATTCATTACCGTGAAAGGAATGTGTGAGTCAAAAGAGATTGGGAATTGCTGGACTAGCATGTTATGTATTTTCTTTGGTAGAGTCAGTTATATTTGGAATAGACTGAGAAACAGTATAATATAGTCATTGAGAGCCCTCTGGAGGAGGCAGACTGCCTGGGTTCAGATCCTCATTTGGCCACTTACTAGCTGAGTGACCCTGAGTGAGTTAACTAACTTCTATTTGTCATTTCCTTCAAGTGAAACACATGGGTAATTATGTCTACCTCATAGGTTGCGGTGATAATCAGGAGTTAATTGTGCTCTACAAGCAGTTTTTGTTTTAAAAATAAGAGAAAAAAAAGTTTTTAGATAAAACCTTTCTCTGCTGTTGGTTGCAATTACACAGATTTGGGGTTATTTGCAAACTTCTCTTATGTAAAGGAATAATACTTCACTGCTAATAGTTTGTGATTTAGGGGTGATTTTTAGACTCTATTGACTTAGCTTACTTTATGAATTCAAAGTCAGATTCTCTAAGTGGTTTGGATCTTGGTTTTCTAAGCAAGAATACCCTTTTGTCTGGGTTTAGTCTTAAGAATGAGAGGTTACTTGAGTTGCTTTTGTAGGCCTTTAGGTCCTTAGATTGTAACAACTTAATGTTCTGTTGAATGTTCTTTTGGGGGGGGCGGAGTTTATCTTCTGTTTTTAATGGTCATGTAATTATGAGCACTGTTTCCCTACTTTTGATTTCAGGACAGTATCCTTGATGAGCTTGACAAAGAAGAGAGTACCCATGATTCTGTGTCTCAAGAATCGGAGTCAGAAGAAGATGGGATTCATGTAGATTCACAAAAGGCTCTTGCTCTAAAAGAAAAGGTACTCTTTAGGTTAGCCGTTGGTTCCTTCAAGTAAGCAGGATATGTAGAAGATCATGTCCATCCCAAGATGTCTACAGCATAATTTAGGGGGTGTTCAAACTTTAAGCTGTTATTGGCTGTATCGCTATCGGGAGGCAGTACAGTGTAGTGGTTAGGAGTATGTGCTCTGAAACCAGATTATCTAGGTTCACATCCTGTGACAAGTTCTTTAAGTTGCCTGTATGTACTCAGTTTTCTCAGCTGTAAAATAAGATTAATATTATTACTAAACCTCAGTGGGTGGTTGTGTTATTAAATGAATTATTATATGTAAAGTGCTTGGAGCATACAGAGAGTTACTCCAGGGCTTTAAGTAGTAGACTGAAATACTAATCAGATCAGCGCGTGATTCTTGACATGGACGTCATATCCCACTCCTCCATATCACAGACCATCTTTGGTTGCTCTTTGGAACGTTCAACATCTCCCTGAGGAATGCCTCATTATTGTAAAACTGGCTGTATTGCTTTTCAAAGAGGTGGCACTCTTCCAGATTAAAATTTATCTTTATGCCTTTCTTTTGTTACATTTCTGTGGGTTCATATTGTCAACAAGAAGTATATAATGCTAGGGATTTTACTCATTTTTCTGCCAGGGCTCTTGGATTGTGACCAAACTGTGACTATGTAGTGAATTTTAGCACTTGTAAAAAGACCACTTTGCTTAATTCCCTTGCCTATCCTGTGAGCCTTGATCACATGGCTAATGAGATAGGAAGAGATGGATAATAATGAAAGAAAATGGCTCTGGAATTCTGTGCCAGTATATATCTGACTCGTATGCTTTTTCAGGGTAATAAACACTTCAAACAAGGAAAATATGATGAAGCGATCGAATGCTACACCAAAGGCATGAGTGCTGACCCATATAACCCTGTGTTGCCAACAAACAGAGCATCAGCGTACTTTAGACTGAAAAAGTAAGGAGTTTCCATAATGTGTGTGAATATTGTATGTGTATATGGAGACTTGAAAAAAAAAACTTCCGTGATAAAATGTGTGGGAACGCTTGAAAAAGTTTTACATTTCTTTTCAACTACAAATTTTTGTAACTCACTCCCTTTTATTCAGTTCTTTTACTTAAGCCGTTTTAAACATTCAGGTGCTCAAACCCTGCTCCTGTAGCCCACTTTACCGAGGTGTTCCTCCTCTAAAAGTTGAGTAATGATGCTCTTTACCTAATTCACAGGTGCAAAAAACGTCAGCTGGGTAAAAATTTTTTATAAATTAATTTTGCTTCATTATTTTGAAAAATTATTTATCCACTATTTAACACAGAGAAATTTTATTATGGTAAACTTAAAATGTGTTTCAACATTTGTTTAAGTCATACCCTTTAAATAAATACTTAATGTTGAAGAACATAAATGTGTATGGTCTTAATCCTAAGCAGGGAACTGACCTATCATAAGAAATTTTAAAAAGACAAATACCATCAAGGAGGACATGCTTACTGTTTTAATTATTTGGAAATACGAACTATATTGGTGTCTGAGTTTTTACTGTTTGAAATAGAATATTTTTAGATCTTTGAAACTCGTGCTATTCATATCCTGACAAATTAGGGGAATATTTACATTTTATAATATTTGATATCTACACTATGTAAGTGATGAAGAAAAATTTTAAATAAACCTGCATGAGCCTGCCACCCAGCTTAAGAACCAGAACATTATTTTTGAAGCTACCTTTGATATTCTTTTCCATATCCTGACCCTTGTCCCTCCCAGTAAACCATTATCTTGAGTTGTATATCATTCTTTTGATTTAAAAAAAAAAAAGTTCATTATATATGTATGTATCTTTAAATAATATATTGTATAACATTGCTTATTTTTGAGCTTTAAAAGTATTTCATACTGGATGTAGTCTTCTGTGGCTTGTCTATTTCTTTGAATAGTATCTTTCTAAGGTTTGTTTGTATTTTGCATATAGCTGTAGATCTCTCATTTTCACTGTTATATGCAGTTCCTTTTTAGTAATATACCATTATGTATCCATTCTCCGGTTGCTGGATTGTTGGTTTGTTCCTTTCTTTCTCTCTTTCCTTTTCTTCTCCCTGCTTTCTTTCTCTGCCTTCCACCCTCCTTCCCTTTCTTATTTAACAACAGTGATACTGTGAACACCCTTGTACCTATTTCTTGGTGCTGGGTCATAGGATGTGCACAGGTTCAACTTTAAATGGTGGTAACCAGTTGCTACAAGGGTAGTTGTAACATTCCTGTTAGCAGTGTATAAGAGTGAATGTTCCGTATCTTTACCAACACGGGTATAATTGGGCTTCTGAATTGTTTTCAGTCTAGGGGGTGTAAAATGGTAATTCACTGTGGCCTTAACTTGCATTTCCCCAATTTCTAATGAGGTTGAGCATCTTCTTATATGTTTATTCACCACTTATTTATTTTTTTTCTGTGAAACGTCTGTTTTATCTTTTGACCATTTTTCTGTTAGGCTGTTTTGCTGTTGATTTTTAAGAGTTCTTTATTCTAGATACTAATTCTTTAGTGTTTATAATAATTATCTTGTCTCAATTTGTAGTTGGTCTTCCTTTTTTTATGGAGTCTTGGTGAGCAGAAATTTTTAATTTAATGTAATTTTTTATTATTATTTTTATTTATTTGTTTAATTTTTGCGGTACGCGGGCCTCTCACTGCTGTGGCCTCTCCCGGTGCGGAGCACAGGCTCTGGACGCGCAGGCTCAGCGGCCATGGCTCACGGGCCTAGCCGCTCCGCGGCATGTGGGATCTTCCCAGACCGGGGCACAAACCTGTGTCCCCTGCATCGGCAGGCGGACTCTCAACCACTGCGCCACCTAATTTTATTTTTAAAAAATATATTATTATTTTTTCGACCCCACCATGTGGCATGTGGGATCTTAGTTCCCCAACCAGGGATTGAACCTGTGCCCCCTGCATTGGGAGCTCAGAGTTTCAACTACAGACTGCCAGGGAAGTCCCAGAAATTTTTAATTTTAATGTGTTTCATTTATTGATTTTTGTAAAATGTTGGCACTTTGAAAAATATGATTTGTTAAAGTAGTTTCCTTCCCTGAGTTCGTAACAGTCTCCTATATTTACTCCTAAAAGTTTTACTTTTCACGCTTAAGTCTTTTTATATATGCTGAAGGTAGAATTCCAGTTTCGTATCTTTTCACATGAATATCCCAGTTGTTTCAGACCTATTTGTTGAATATCCATGCTTTCCCCATGAATCTGCAATTCCACTGTTGTCATATGTCAAGTTTGCACGGATCTCTTTTTCATCTCTGTATTCTTTACGTTGATCTGTTGCCCATTACTATAACCATTCCACACTGTCTTTAATTATTATAGCATTATAATTATAATTTCTTGGTATTTGGTATAGGGCATTCTCGTACCTTATTATTCTTTAGGAATGTTGGGTATTTTTGAACTTTTACTTATCAATATAAATTTTAGAATCATCTTGTCAAATTCCTTGAAAACTTTTAATTACAATTGCATTGGATTTATAGATCAGTTTGGAGAGAACTATATTGTTGTGTTTTTGTGTCTTATTATAGATGAATGTGAAATTGCTCTACTTCTTTGATGTCTTTGAAGACAGTCTTGTAATTTTCTGCATATGGATCTTGTACATCTTTTGTTAGATTTATGAGTTTTTTGTTGCTGATCTCTAGTAGAGTAGCCACCTTGCTAAACTTTCATTATTTCTAACAGTGTCTCCAGATTGTTTTTGAGTTTTCTTGGTAGACCATCATATCATCTAAGAATGTCAGTTTTGTTCCTTCCTTTACAGTTCTTTTGGCTGTTATTTCTTTCTTATGGAACTACATTGGCCAGGACCTCTACCACAGTACTGAGAAAAAGCAGTGATAGTGGGCATTTTTGTTCTTTGCTTTAAAGGGAGTAGTGCTCAAGTCTCAGCATCAGGAATTATTGGTTTTAGTGGGCTTCACTAAAAGGAGATGGGAAACATGCCTTCAGTTGGGAAGTAAATTCCCTTTTCAGAGATTTCAGAAACAAATTTTTTGAAGTTTTGGTTTAACAGATGATTTTTATTTATTTTTTTAAATTGTAGATTTGCTGTTGCTGAGTCTGATTGTAATTTAGCAATTGCCTTGAATAGAAGTTATACAAAGGCTTATGCAAGACGAGGTGCTGCTCGAGTTGCTTTGCAAAAATTAGAGGATGCCAAAAAAGGTATTAATATTTTCCAAGTCATCCATATCTAAAAAATTATTTAAAATTTTAATTTAACTGATGCTATATGAAGAATAATAGAGAATGATAGTTACTACCTTCAGAGATCTGTCTATTATTGAATAAAACTCATTTTTGCAATTTAAACTGTGTCTTGATATTTTGGGAAAAGAGCATGTTATTTGCCACCAATTAGACTTTGGTTCAAATTCTCATTTGACCATGAGCTGTGTGACCAGGAGAAGGTTACGTATCTTCTCTGATTTTCAATTTCTCATCTGTAAAATAGGGATTAAAACATCTTGTTGGCTATTATGAGGCTAGAGGTAATGCATGTAAAGCCTTAACACATTTTTATTTATTTGTAAATTCTAAGCCTTCCATTATTCCATAAAATAGGTTTGCATAGTACAAATCACAAAATCTGAATGACGCTGATGTCTGAAAGATTGTGCTCCTTCTTGGTTTTATGAAGTATAACTTATGATAGCAAGTATTCTTCCCGGGGCTGGTAGAAGAAGGTGATCTGTCACAAGGATTCTGTCAGGGTTTTGTCTGTCCTGGGGGAATGGAGGCAGTCCAGTGGCATAATGTTAGTGTTTCTTAGTTCCTCTTAATTTTGCTACAGGATAGTTACCTATTTGTCACATGTAAGCAAATGATTGTTGTTCTATACCGGTTTTTTAATCTCATATGTCTTTCAAATATTCTTTATCTTCTGTTTTACTCAGATTATGAAAAAGTATTAGAACTGGAACCCAATAACTTTGAAGCTACAAATGAACTCAGGAAAATTAATCAGGTAAACTGGTTATTTAAATTAAGTACATTACTTATTACTTTTATTTGATAAAGTAAAGGTTTTTGCATAGACTTTGTACTATGTAACATAGACATTTTTCTACTTTTAATTCTTTGTACTATAGAGTTTTTTACTAAACAAATGTGTAAGCTAGAGGTGGTATAATGGTATTTAAAGATTCTTAATTAGTTATTATCTTAAAAAGTTGTCTGAGATATTTAGAACTACTGCTGCTTCACTTTTTCCTAGATGTCAGAATCATTTTTCTTTATCTCACTGATTTTTCTGATTTGGCTTGTGCTTTGATTTTTGTACTTTTGCATATTTCTTTGATTTTGTATAGTTTTAAAGTTGCTCCATCTTTATGGTCTATATAGCAAAAATAATACTAATTTTTTAACAGTAAGAAAATAGGTACTTAAATGTAAAATTTGCTGTCAAATGATACTGAACAGTTACATATTCCTTTTACTTTGCTGTTGAATCAGTTATAATTATTTTGCCATCTGTTGAAACTTTGATAAAAAAGTGACAATGATTGGGGAAAGTCTGCCTTTAAATATTGCCATTACTTATTGCACATAAAATCTGTTGGTAGATATATCAACTTGATTATAATTGTGAACTGTATTGTGTATTTTCGTGTTTTGTCCTAGGTCAAATAATGACTATGAATATTAAATTTGAGAAATTTGGTGATGTGGTCTCAAATACCTTCTTTATTTTTGAAAATTGTTCCTAGAACAGTGTAGAAATTCAATAAATATTTGTTGAATAAATAAATGAACAACTGTCTTTAGTGAATATTACTTATTTTAATTGGAATAAGATACACATTAAATTTCTTTGCTTTTTATTTTAGTAAGTAGAAAGATTTTGAATTGGCATAAATATTATTTTAATTATTTGAAATGTGGCAGGAATTCTAATATATTTGAATAATTTATTGTTTTAAAGTCAAATATGTATGCGTCTTCCATTACTTGTTTTATTTTAGCTGACTGCTATGTCTCCTAGGCTTTAACTTCCAAAGAAAACTCATATCCAGAGGAAGCTGATACAATGATTAAGTCAGCTGAAGGAGAGAAAAAACAAATTGAAGAGCAACAGAATAAACAGCAGGCCATTTCAGAGAAAGATCGGGTAATCCAGGATTCCAACAAATATATGTTTCTCTGAGCTTACTCTTAGCTTTTTGTGTATCAGTTAAGTTTCTGTCTTTCCTAATATTATATTAAAATTCTTCTTCAGTAGAAACTGAGACTTAAATATACTAAAACTTCTGGGGCCTACTAATTAAAACTTTGAGTAATTGATGACTTAATACATAATATTAAAAAAGTATTTAAGTTTAGGAAACAAATTATTTTTGAGCATTTTAACATATATTTACATATTGTGGTTATAAATTTAAAATACAAATAAATTACAATTCATTCTTACTTATTTTTCATTAACTCCCACTGAACTATTTCTGATAAAAATTTCTTTAGAAATCCTGAGTTGAGATTTAATTTAACATATTATAGCCTTTCATGGACCCACAACAAATACTTATGGAATGATTATTGATTGTGATATATCTGATTCTGATTAGAAATAAATGTTACAGTGAACTCTAGTATACACATTCCAATACAGTTTAATTTATCCTATGTTTAGGTATATTAATGTTACTGAAGAGTGAGCTGTACAGTCTGATACTCTGTTCTTTCACAAAAATTATTTGAGTTTTGAAATTCTTCTGTAGAGATTCTATTTTTTTTGGCCGTGCCTTGTGGCTTGTGGGATCTTAGTTCCCTGACCAGGGTTTGAACCAAGGCCCTCAGCAGTGAGAGCGTGGAGTCCTAACCACTGGAACGCCAGGGAATTCCCTGTACAGATTCTAATATTACTAAAGAGTATAATATTCGGGCCTATATTTATTTATTTATTTATAAAATTCTATTTACTTATTTATTTTTTGGCTATATTGGTCTTCGTTGCTGCGCGCGGGCTTTCTGTAGTTGCCGTGAGCGGCAGCTACTCTGCGTTGCGGTGCCCAGGCTTCTCATTGTGGTGGCTTCTCTTGTTGCAGAGCACGGGCTCTAGGCACACGGGCTTCAGTAGTTCTGGCGCACGGGCTTCAGTGGTTGTGGCTCACGGGCTCTAGAGTGCAGGCTCAGTAGTTGTGGCACCTTGGCTTAGTTGCTCCACGGCATGTGGGATCTTCCCAGACCAGGGCTCGAACCCGTGTCCCCTGCATCGGCAAGCGGACTCTCAACCACTGCGCCACCAGGGAAACCCCTGGGCCTATATTTATTAAAATGTGTTTTTAATTTAAGCTTTGTCCAATCTTAATTAATAAAATATGGTTAATGCCACAAGGTAATATAGTAGCATACTTTTTTTTTTAGTACTGAAAAGAGATTAACACCATTGGAAAAGCAATCCAAACTAACAGATTCTAAAACAAGTATCATGGATTTTTAGCAATTAAAATATAGTTTAATTACTGATATAATAATGATGGGTATACTTGCAGTGTTGCTAAAGATTTGAATTCAACTAACTTTTTTTTTGCATTTTCTTTTTTATTCTTCTCCATACTTCTTTCCAAAATGACAGGGGAATGCATTTTTCAAAGAGGGGAAATATGAAAGAGCAATCGAATGCTATACTCGAGGGATAGCAGCAGATGGCGCTAATGCCCTTCTTCCAGCTAATAGAGCAATGGCCTATCTGAAGATTCAGAAGTAAGTATTGGTTACTTTTAATTCTTTTCAAGATGAAAAATGAAATTTACCATAAATTGGCATATTAGCTAAATAATAAATTTAATTCATTTACTTCTAAGCATTAAAGTTAGAGAGAGAGAGAGAGTTGTGTATGTGTGTCATAGTACATATTCAGTAAAAGTTAGCTCTAAAATATTTTTCCAGTTTTAATGCTCTGGCATTACACAATTTAACGCTTCTTTTATTTCTTTATGTTATTCTGAATTAGCGATTTGAAAGTTATTTTTAACCTCAGAACCCTTTGGGCAGAATCTTACCTGGAAGTGTATACATATATAACAAAAGGGAATTGCTGTCATTGAAACTGCTGATTGATTACATATACAACTAAAACTTGGTCCTGTGATACTAACCACATATTTCTGGATGCGCTCAAGGGCTCCATGTTGGACAGTCAGCAGGATAATATCTGATGACAGAAACTATGTCTTTGAATCTGTTGTAATAATACTTTACACACTAGTTACAGAATTAAAAATTCCTATAAATATTATAAGTAAGGATTCTAAACTATTCTGGTGCCGTAGACCACTTGGGCTGCATGATGCATCTTTCTCAAGATAATATTTTTAACTGCATAGTGATACATTTAGGATTACAAAGGAAATCAACTATGTTGAAATAGAGTTTTAAAAATATTAAAATTTGTGATACATTGGTGTACATACTTTTAAAAATTAACATAGTACAAAATGAGAAACTATGTTTAAAATACAGGCAAGTTAAAAATAAAAATACAGGCAAGTTAAAGTTAAAAAATTTTTTAAAGACATATTATTGTGAAAGTTTGAATAAAGCCACTAGAATTTGGGGGTGTTCTTTGACACATCTTCCACATATTGATCAACCAGTATGTCTAGGTAATGCCCAGAAAGCAGCACAGATGATTACATTATACCAGTGTGATAACATATGGCTTCATTCTTTGGCATCCGAGTGACTGCTAGGGACAGCATTGCCTGGTAGCTGGCCAGCTGTGTCGTAAGAGCATTTATAAACAGGGGTACTATGATCACATGCAAACAAACAGCAGGTTAAACTGCCACTGTATTCCTGAAGTAGTTGTGTTATCTTAAAGATGTCTGTAACAAATGTAATGTGATATGAAAATAACTGATTTTTATTGGTGACAAAGTCATAGGTACTGTTTTTACTACTGTGGTTTGTTATCTACACTTGTAATTGAAAGGAAAGCTGCATTTCATTTAAAAGTTAATGAAAATAAGGGTACAGTATTTTTCCCAACCAAGTTTTCAGATCTCTCACAGGATCTCAGGATAGGAACCTCTATCATATAAGAAAATTTTCATTGTATATTTAACCTCATTGAAATTAATAGACACATTAGAAGTGTATTATTTTGATTAGTCAGAGTAAAGATCATTGCATATCTTACTAACTTAGGAAAATTTTGAATTTTGCTATTCCAGAATTGCACATGATTTAAAAATTGTAAGGCCTACATTTTTAGGTTTGACTAGTGCCAAGAATAATACCTTCTAATAGGTGATTATATTTACATTTATGAGAGCTCTAATTTATTGTGTTTTATTACTTTAGTTGATAACCACATAAGTATATTATGACAAGTTAACAGTATTTTTTAATTTGAAAGAACTATTATGTGACTTTTTAAAACACCTTTAGTGGAGTATAATTGCTTTACAATGGTGCGTTAGTTTCTGCCTTATAATAAAGTGAATCAGCTATACATATACATATGTCCCCATATCTCCTCCCTCTTGTGTCTCCCTCCCATCCTTCCTATCCCACCCCTCTAGGCGGTCACAAAGCACTGAGCTGATCTCCCTATGCTATGCAGCTGCTTCCCACTAGCTATCTGTTTTACATTTGGTAGTATACATATGTCCATGCCACTCTCACTTCGTCCCAGCTTACCCTTCCCCCTCCTGGTGTCCTCAAGTCCATTGTCTACATCTGCGTCTTTATTCCTGTCCTGCCCCTACGTTCTTCATAACCATTTTTTTTTTTAGATTCCATGTATATGTATTAGCATAAGGTATGTGTTTTTCTCTTTCTGACTGACTGCACTCTGTGTGACAGACCCTAGGTCCATCCACCTCACTACAAATAACTCTATTTCGTTCCTTTTAATGGCTGAGTAATATTCCATTTTATATATGTGCCACACCTTTTTTATCCATTCATCTGTCGATGGACACTTAGGTTGCTTCCATGTCCTGGCTATTGTAAATAGAGCTGCAATGAACATTATGGTACATGACTTTTTGAATTATGGTTTTCTCAGGGTATATGCCCAGTAGTGGGATTGCTGGGTCATATGGTAGTTCTATTTTTAGTTTTTTAAGGAACCTCCATACTGTTCTCCATAGTGGCTGCATCAATTTACATTCCCACCAACAGTGCAAGAGGGTTCCCTTTTCTCCACATGCTCTCTAGCATGTATTGTGTGTAGATTTTTTTGATGATGGCCATTCTGACTGGTGTGAGGTGATATACCTCATTGTAGTTTTGATTTGCATTTCTCTAATGATTAATGATGTTGAGCATTCATTTGTTTGTTGGCAATCTGTATATCTTCTTTGGAGAAATGTCTGTTTAGGTCTTCTGCCCATCTGCGGATTGGGTTGTTTCTTTTTTTGATATTGAGCTGTATGAGTTGCTTGTATATTTTGGAGATTAATCCTTTGTCAGTTGCTTCATTTGCAAATATTTTCTCCCATTCTGAGGGTTGTCTTTTGGTCTTGTTTATGGTTTCCTTTGCTGTGCAAAAGCTTTGAAGTTTCATTAGGTCCCATTTGTTTATTTTTGTTTTTATTTCCATTTCTCTAGGAGGTGGGTCAAAAAGGATCTTGCTGTGATTTATGTCATAGGGTGTTCTGCCTATGTTTTCCTCTAAGAGTTTTATAGTGTCTGGCCTTACATTTAGGTCTTTAATCCATTTTAAGTTTATTTTTGTGTATGGTGTTAGGGAGTGTTCTGATTTCATTCTTTTACATGTAGCTGTCCAGTTTTCCCAGCACCACTTACTGAAGAGGCTGTCTTTTCTTCATTGTATATTCTTGCCTCCTTTTATCAAAAATAAGGTGACCATATGTGCGTGGCTTCATCTCTGGGCTTTCTATCCTGTTCCATTGATCTATATTTCAGTTTTTGTGGACAGTTCCATACTGTCTTGATACTGTAGCTTTGTAGTATAGCCTGAAGTCAGGGAGGCTGATTCCTCCAGCTCCGTTTTTCTTTCTCAAGATTGCTTTGGTTATTCGGGGTCTTTTGTGTTTGCATACAGATCGTGAAATTTTTTGTTCCAGTTCTGTGAAAAATGCCATTGGTAGTTTGATAGGGATTGCACTGAATCTGTGGATTGCTTTGGGTAGTGTAGTCATTTTCACAGTGTTGATTATTCCAATCCAAAAACATTGTATATCTCTCCATCTGTTTGTATCTTTATTTTCTTTCATCAGTGTCTTATAGTTTTCTGCATACAGGTCTTTTGTCTCCTTAGGTAGGTGTATTCCTAGGTATTTTATTCTTTTGTTGCAGTGGTCAGTGGGAGTGTTTCTTTAATTTCTCTTTCTGATTTTTCATCATTAGTTTATAGGAATGTAAGACACTTCTGTGCATTAATTTTGTATCCTGTTACTTTACCAAATTCATTGATTAGCTCTCGTAATTTTCTGGTAGCATCTTTAGGATTCTCTATGTATAGTATCATGTCATCGGCAAACAGTGACAGCTTTACTTCTTCTTTTCCAATTTGGATTCCTTTTATTTCTTTTTCTTCTCTGACTGCGGTGGCTAAAACTTCCACAACTATGTTGAATAATAGTGGTGAGAATGGGCAACCATGCCTTGTTACTGATCTTAGTGGAAATGGTTTCAGTTTTTACCATTGAGAACAATGTTGGCTGTGGGTTTGTCATATATGGCCTTTATTATGTTGAGATAAGTTCCCTCTATGCCTACTTTCTGGAGGGTTTTTATCATGTGTGTGTTGAATTGTGTTGAAAGCTTTCTCTGCCTCTAATGAGATGATCATATGGTTTTTATTCTTCAGTTTGTTAATATGCTGTATCACATTGATTGATTTGCATACATTGAAGAATCCTTGCATTCCTAGGATAAACCCCACTTGATCATGGTGTATGATCCTTTTAATGTGCTGTTGGATTCCATTTGCTAGTATTCTGTTGAGGATTTTTGCATCTATGTTCATCAGTGCTGTTGGCCTGTAATTTTCTTTCTCTGAGACGTCTTTGTCTGGAAGTGTTTGAGAAGGATAGGTGTTAGCTCTTCTCTAAATGTTTGATGGAATTTGCCTGTGAAGTCATCTGGTCCTGGGCTTTTGTTTGTTGGAAGATTTTTAATCACAGTCTCAATTTCAGTGCTTGTTTTTGGTCTGTTTATATTTTCTATTTCTTCCTGATTCAGTCTTGGAAGGTTGTGCCTTTCTAAGAATTTGTTCATTTTTCCAGGTTGTTCATTTTATTCGCATATAGTTGCTTGTAGTAATCTCTCATGATCCTTTGTATTTCTGCAGTGTCAGTTGTTACTTCTCCTTTTTCATTTCTAATTCTGTCGATTTGAGTCTTCTCCCTTTTTTTCTTGATGAGTCTGGCTAATGGTTTATCTATTTTGTTTATCTTCTCAAAGAACCAGCATTTAGTTTTATTGATCTTGCTATTGTTTCCTTCATTTCTGTTTCATTTATTTCTGATCTGATCTTTATGATTTCTTTCCTCTTCTTAACTTTGGGGTTTTTTGGTTCTTTTTTCTTTAATTGCTTTAGGTATAAGATTAGGTTGTTTATTTGAGATGTTTCTTGTTTCTTGAGGTAGGATTGTATTGCTATAAACTTCCCTCTTAGAACTGCTTTTGTTGCATCCCATTGGTTTTGGGTCGTCATGTTTTCATTGTCATTTGTTTCTAGGTATTTTTTGATTTCCTCTTTGATTTCTTCAGTGATCTCTTGCTTATTAAGTAGCATATTGTTTAGCCTCCATGAGCTTGTAATTTTTACAGATTTTTTCCTGTAATTGATATCTAGTCTCATAGCATTGTGGTTGGAAAACATACTTGATGCAATTTCAATTTTCTTAAATTTATCAAGCGTTGATTTGTGACCCAAGATATGATCTATCCTGGTGAATGTTCCATGAGCACTTGAGAAGAAAGTGTATTCTGTTGTTTTCGGATGAAATGTCCTATAAATATCAATTAAGTCCATATTATTTAATGTATCATTTAAAGCTTGTGTTTCCTTGTTTATTTTCATTTTGGATGATCTGCCCAGTGGGGTATTAAAGTCTCCTACTATGTTTGTGTTACTGTCGATTTCCCCTTTTATGGCTGTTAGCATTTGCCTTATGTATTGAGGTGCTCCTATGTTGGGTGCATAAATACTTTCAATTGTTATATCTTCTTCTTGGATTGAGCCCTTGATCATTATGTAGTGTCCTTCTTTGTCTCTTGCAATAGTCTTTATTTTAAAGTCTATTTTGTCTGATGTGAGAATTGCTACTCCAGCTTTCTTTTGATTTCCATTTGCATGGAATATCTTTTTTCCATCCCCTCACTTTCACTCTGTATGTGTCCCTAGTTCTGAAGTGGGTCTCTTGTAGACAGCATATATATGGGTTTTGTTTTTTATCCATTCAGCCAGTCTGTGTCTTTTGGTTGGGGCATTTCATCCATTTACATTTAAGGTAATTAGCAATATGTATGTCCCTATTACCATTTTCTTAATTGTTTTGGGTTTGTTATTGTAGATCTTTTCCTTCTCTTCTGTTTCTTGCCTAGAGAAGTTCCTTTAGCCTTTGTTGTAAAGCTGGTTTGGTGGTGCTGAATTCTCTTAGCTTTTGCTTGTCTGTAAAGCTTTTGATTTCTCCATCGAATCTGAATGAGATCCTTGCTGGGTAGAGTAATCTTGGTTGTAGGTTTTTCCCTTTCATCACTTTAAATATGTCCTGCCACTCCATTTTGGCTTGCAGTTTCTGCTGAAAGATCAGCTGTTAACCTTATGGGGATTTTCTTATATGTTATTTTTTTGTTTTTCCCTTGCTGCTTTTAATATTTTTTCTTTGTATTTAATTTTTGATACTGTGATTAATATGTGTCTTGGCGTGTTTCTCCTTGGATTTATCCTGTATGGGACTCACTGCGCTTCGTGACTTTGATTGACTATTTTCTTTCCCATATTAGGGAAGTTTTCACCTATAATCTCTTCAGATATTTTCTCAGTCCCTTTCTTTTTCTCTTCTTCTTCTGGGACCCCTGTAATTTGAATGTTGGTGCATTTAATGTTGTTCCAGAGGTCTCTGAGACTGTCATCCATTCTTTTCATTCTTTTTTCTTTATTCTGCTCTGCAGTAGTTATTTCCACTATTTTATCTTCCAGGTCACTTATCCGTTCTTCTGCCTCAGTTTTTCTGCTATTGATTCCTTTTAGAGAATTTTTAATTTCATTTATTGTGTTGTTCATCATTGTTTGTTCACTCTTTAGTTCTTCTAGGTCCTTGTTAAACGTTTCTTGTATTTTCTCCATTCTATTTCCAAGATTTTGGATTATCTTTACTCTCATTACTCTGAATTCTTTTTCAGGTAGACTGCCTATTTCCTCTTCATTTGTTTGGTCTGGTGGGTTTTTACCTTGCTCCTTCATCTGCTGGGTGTTTCTCTGTCTTCTCATTTTGCTTATCTTACTGTGTTTGGGGTCTCCTTTTCGCAGACTGCAGGTTCGTAGTTCCCATTGTTTTTGGTGTCTTCCCGAAGTGGCTAAGGTTGGTTCAGTGGGTTGTGTAGGGTTCCTGGTGCAGGGGACTGGTGCCTGCATCTGGTGGATGAAGCTGGATCTTGTCTTTCTCGTGGGCAGGTCCGTGTCCAGTGGTGTGTTTTGGGGTGTTTGTGACCTTATTATGATTTTAGGCAGCCTCTCTGCTAATGGGTGGGGTTGTGTTCCTATCTTGCTAGTTGTTTGGCATAGGGTGTCCAGCACTAGCTTGCTGGTTGTTGAGTGGAGCTGGGTCTTAGCGTTGAGATGGAGATCCCTGGGAGAGCTTTTGCCATTTGATATTATGTGGATCTGAGAGGTCTCTGGTGGACCAATGTCCTGAACTTGGCTCTCCCACTTCAGAGGCACAGGCCTGACACCTGACTGGAGCAACAAGACCCTGTCAGGCACATGGCTCAGAAGAAAAGGGAGGAAAAAAAGAAAGAGAGAGAAAAAAAAGAAATAAAATAAAGTTATTAAAATAAAAAAATTAAAAAGTAATAAAAAAAGAAAAGAAAAGAAAAAAGAGAACAACCAAACCAAAAAACAAATCCACCAATGATAACAAATGCTAAAAAACATACAAAAAACCCCCCAAAAATTAATGGACAGACAGAACCCTAGGACAAATGGTAAAAGCAAAGTTGTGCAGACAAAATCTCACACAGAAGCATACACATACACACTCACAAATAGAGAAAAAGGAAAAAAATATATCGTTGCTCCCAAAGTCCACCTCCTGAATTTGGGATGATGCGTTGTCTATTCAGGTATTCCACAGGTGCAGGGTACATCACGTTGGTTGTGGAGATTTAATCCACTGCTCCTGAGGCTTCTGGGAGGGATTTCCTTCTCTTCTTTGTTCGCATAGCTACAGGGCGTTCAGCTTTGGATTTGGCCCCGCCTCTTCGTGTAGGTCACCTGAGGGCGTCTGTTCTTAGCTTAGACAGGATGGGGTTAAAGGAGCAGCTGATTAGGGGGCTCTGGCTCACTCAGGCCGGGGGGAGGGAGGGTTACGGATGTGGGGTGAGTCTGCGGCGGCAGAGGCCGGCGTGACGTTGCAACAGCCTGAGGTGCACCGTGTGCGTTCTCCTGGGAAAGTTGTCCCTGGATCATGGGACCCTGGCAGTGGTGGCTGCACAGGCTCCTGGGAGGGGCAGTGTGGAGAGTGACCTGTGCTCGCACACAGGATTCTTGGTGGCTGCAGCAGCAGCCTCAGCATCCCATGCCGTCTCTGGGGTCCGCGCTGATAGCCGTGGCTCATTCCCGTCTCTGGAGCTCGTTTTGGCAGTGCTCTGAATCCCCTCTCCTTGCGCACCCCGAAACAGTGATCTCTTGCTTCTTAGGCAGGTCCAGACTTTTTCCCGGACTCCCTCCTGTCTAGCTGTGGCGCACTGGCCCCCTCAGGCTGTGTTCATGCTGCCAACCCCAGTCCTCTCCCTGCACTCCGACCAAAGCCCGAGCCTCAGCTTCCAGCCCCTGCCCGCCCCGGCGGGTGAGCAGACAAGCCTCTCGGGCTGGTGAGTGCTGGTCGGCACCGATCCTCTGTGCGGGAATCTCTCCGCTTTGCCCTCTGCACCCCTGTGGCTGCGCTCTCCTCTGTGGCTCCGAAGCTTCCTCCCTGCCCACCCCCTGTCTCCACCAGTGAAAGGGCTTCCTAGTGTGTGGAAACTTTTCCTCCTTCACAGCTCCCTCCCAGAGGTGCAGGTCCCATCCCTATTCTTTTGTCTCTGTTTTTTCTTTCGCCCTACCCAGGTATGTGGGGAGTTTCTTGACTTTTGGGTGGTCTGAGGTCTTCTGCCAGCGTTCAGTAGGTGTTCTGTAGGGGTTGTTCCACATGTAGATGTATTTCTGATGTATTTGTGGGGAGGAAGGTGATCTCCACGTCTTACTCTTCTGCCATCTTGAAGGTCTCCCTACGTGACTCTTATTTGTATCTTTTTCTAGTGTGTCTTTTAGATTCAGTTAATATCAGAAGTTTTCTCTTCTACATAGTGACTGCTGTCAGATATTACAGACTAGATGAGGAACAAGGAGAAGAGCAACTCTTTCAAACAGGAGTTTGACCTGAACCGAGATCTAAAGGGATAGTATGATTAGTGAGGTGAAAAAACAGGTCGAGTGTCCTCGTGCAGGTTCACAGGCACAGGAGTTGGAAATTCCATGGTACCTCTGGAAAGGACAAGTGGTTCATATGATGGCTGGCATGCAGGGGCAGTGATAGAGATAAGGCTGGAGCGTCATGCAAGCCCCCGACTTTGTGCTCTGCAGACTTTATTGTAAAAAATGTGGGGACCATGCAGTATCTTGAATGGGAGAATGATATAATCAGTCAAGTAGAACATATACTGGTTGGGGCATGGACACGAACACACACAAACATGTTCTTTCTCTTGCTGAAAAGTGAATTAAAGAATTCAGAGGTGTTTAATCTTTTTCACCCTAGGTCTTGTTTTGAAGGTAGAATGGCATTCACTTAGGCCTTGGGAAGAATGTGATCACAGAAGATTCTTTTTTAAAAAAATATTTGTTATTATGAAACTTTTCATAATAAGCTCTATGTACCAAATCATCTAGTGTTCACTAGCCATACCTTTTTTGTCATATTTGTTTCAGCTGTTTTCCCCCGGAATTATTGTAAAGCAAATCAGAGACATTATGATATTTCATCCCTGAAGGATGTTTCATACATAACCACAATACCATTATTATGCCAAATAAATTCACAATAATTCATTAATGTCATTTTAATATATATGAGGGTCTCAAGTTTTTTCTATTGTTTGGTTTTTTTTTTAGCTTTTCTTAGCTTTTTGTTGTCATAAAGCAGTACTCAGACTGAATTAATTGCTGGTTGCATGACTGAGTAGAATTTATGAAAAGTAGTAGGTGGTATGCTTTCACGTATATAATGGATCCTGAGTTCTGTGTGTGCTGTTTTCCTTAGGTGATGTGTACTGTGGGTAAATATTAATGAAGTTTGGAGATTTAATGCCAGTTATAATTTTTATTATAGTAGCTGTACATACTGAGAGTTGGAGGGGAGGTACACTGCCAGCAGTGGTGTTCTTTTGTCTGCTCTACTCATATTTTATCATCATTAATTTCATCCTTCCAGCAGACTCATTCCTGACTTCCCCTTAATCTGATACCTTCTCTTTCCTCACCAGATGATTCCAAAATTTGGTGAGAATAAAAAATTTAAAAATTAGTCTTTTCCCTCAAACACAGATTTGGGAGCTGGTAATTGAAATTATATGTATATTTTTATATTAGAAACTCAGTTTATATGAAGTTTGCTGTAAGCTACATTTTTCCACTTGGTCGTTTTATCATGTTTAATAGGTATGAAGAGGCTGAAAAAGACTGCACACAAGCTATTTTATTAGATGGCTCATATTCTAAAGCCTTTGCCAGAAGGGGAACTGCAAGAACATTTTTGGGAAAGCTTAATGAGGCCAAACAAGGTAAGACTATTTTTATAACACCCGGCCCTCACTCTTCCTGTTGACACTCCTGTTATAGAAGCAGAGATTTGCATAGCCTTCCCATGTTTCAAGGATACAGAACCTAGAAAAGTACGTTTTCTTTCACAGTTTAGATCATGAATACGTTTGTAGATTTGAAGGAATTCAGCTTCCATAGTGGACCTGGTTATCTTTTAATAGCATACAGTACAATCTGACCAAAATTAATGAAAAATTCGAATTATAGGTGAGAAGGAAAAAAGCAAGAAAAAGGCAAGAATGAAAAGGGAGTCAGCAACCAGGAGGTAGAGGATAATATGAGACTGTAGTGATGCCCCCGCTTTTTTTCTTATACTAGTTATTCTTATTTTTTCATGATCTTTTACATATTTATTCTGTTAGTTATTTTGAAGAACCAACTTACTTCTCTTGTGTGTTTTCTGTTTTACATATTTCTGCTTTTTATTTCCTTCCTTCATCTGTCTTTTGGCTTAATTTGCTGGTTTTCTAACTTCTTGACACATCAATGCTTACATAATTGGTTTTCAGCCTTTGTGTTTTGAATGTTCATTTAAATCTGGCAGTTTAAGTCTGGCTTCAGCTGTAGCCCATGCATTTCTTTATCATGGTAAAATAGACATAACATAAAATGTACTGTTTTAACCATTTTTAAGTGTACAGTTCAGTGACATTGAGTACATTCACATTGTTGTCAGCCATCACCATTACACATCTCCAGAACTTTTTCATCATTCCATTCTGAACATGCTACCCTTTTGACAATAACTCTCCATTCCCCCTTCCTCCAGCCCCTGGTAATCAACATTCTACTTTCTGTCTCTGAATTTGACTATTCTAGTACCTCATGTGAGTAGAATCATGCAGTAGTAGTAATCAAACAAGTAGTCATACAGTAGTAGTATCATACAGTAGAATCATACAGTAGTAGTAATCAAACAAGTCTCTGGCTTGTTTCACTTAGCACGTCTCTAAGGCTCATGCATGTTGTAGCATATATCAGACTTTGATTCCTTTTTAAGGCTTAATAATATTCCATTATCTGGGATTCTCTTAGATTCTGTCTTATGTTTGGTGATTACCCTGTCGTTTGTTAACAGTGTGAGTTTTGGTAAGTTAGATGACCTCTAGATCAAGGCCTCAGTTGTTTCACTGTAAAGTGGAGTTGTAGTCATGGTTACATGAGAATTCATATAAAGCAACTAGAATAGCAGTTGGTAAATGTTAGTTCTTATTATTGCTCACCAGCTTCCTAGCATCCTGAGTAAAACTTCTTGAGATAAATATGGGGTTACTAACTAAATATATAATTTTTTGAACTCCATAAAGTATTTTCACTAATTTATTATATTTCTTAAAAATTCATTTTAGATTTTGAAACTGTTTTACTTCTGGAACCTGGAAATAAGCAGGCAGTGACTGAACTTTCCAAAATTAAAAAGGTATGCATTCTTTCCACCAAAATATGGTCTTATTTTCTGAAGCATAAACACATTTATTTGCTGCGTGATTAACTTGAGCATATTTTGATAGTCATGGTTACACATTTATTTTCAAGGAATTAATTGAGAAAGGACACTGGGATGATGTCTTTCTTGATTCTACTCAAAGGCAAAACGTGATAAAACCCATTGATAATCCACCTCATCTTGGATCAACTGTAAGTAAAGCCCTTTAATTTTTTCCCTTGCTATTTAAATATCAGTGTTCTATTAATAAGAGCTGAAAACAAATGTTGAGTTAGTAGACTCTGAAAAGAAATGTTGAAATCTCTTCCAAGAGCCATTTTTAGAATCTTTAAAAAATACTTCTTAGGAATATTGGCATAATCAAATTGGGGAAAATTGAGCTTTTTAAAGTTCTGGGGTAACTTTTTAAAGCGACTTTTAATTTAGCACTAAATATTTCTACATATTTTCTGGCTTTAAAGGAATTTGGAGCTGTTTTACATTTTGTAATTAAATATTTTTATTTCTATTACTATTATTTGAGATTGGGATTTTATTACAGTAGTGTTGCATCTTCTGTGGGGTTTGATCTAAAGTTAGCACTTTGGCAAACATCTAGTACAGGCATACCTTGTTTTATTGCACTTTGCAGATACTGCGTTTTTTACAGATTGAAGGTTTGTGGCAACCCTGTGCTGAGCAAGTCTATCAGCGCCACTTTTCCAATAGCATTTTCTTACTTCGTGTCCTTGTGTCACATTTTGGTAATTTTTGCAATATTTCAAACTTTTTCATTACTATCATATTTGTTATGGTGATCTGTGATCAGTGATCTTTGTTACTATTGCAAAAAGACTTGCTGAAGGCTCAGATGATGGTTAGCATTTTTTTGCAATAAAGTATTTTTTAATTAAGGTATGTACGTTTTTTTAAGACATAATGCTATTACACACTTAAAACAGTACAGTATAGTGTAAACATAACTTTTATATGCATTGAGAAACCAAAAGATTTATGTGACTTGCTTTATTGCAATATTCACTTTATTGTGGTGGTCTGTAACTGAACCTGCAGTATCTCCAAGGTATTGCCTGTATAGGCAGAGTTATTCTTAAGAATATACACTGCACATTGTTTTTGGTATGCCATACTGTTTTTCATTAAATCCAACAAAGCCAGTTTTTTCCTGCAATATTGGAACAGAAAGAGTAGCTGGTAAAATGCAGTGGTTTGTTTTGTTTATATATATAGATATGTATCTATATAGTGTGTGACTCTATGGTAATTTCTAACATTTACATGGTATTATATATAGAAATAATGAAAGATAAAATGCATATAGAAAAGTACACAGAACAAATTAAGATTTAAAGAATAAAGTGAACATCTGTGAAACCACCAACCAGGTCAAAAAATTGAAAGGTATCAGCCTCCAAAAATCTCCCTGTGTGCCCCTCACTGATCATGATCTCCCTACACCCTAGAAGTAACTGTTATGCATGGATGATGCTTTGAGAGAAATAACAATTTTACAAGGAAGTCGGAGCAGATATTTTTATCCTCCTTTTACGAAGGAAGAAGGTGAGGCAAAGAAAGTTTTGTGTTTTGCCAAGCTCATAGTTCAAGTTAGTAAGAGATAGAGAAATTCTTTGTTTAATATTTTTCTTGGGTTCTTATTTTGACTTTATTCTTGAATTTTCTGAGATAATAATTGTTTCATGGGCCAGGCATAAATCTTAGTTGCTTTCATACATTTTCATATATCATGTTCATTTTCAAATATCATATTCACTTGCTATTATTCTATTAACAATAAAGGTGATTAAATGTTTAATCCAATGTGATTTAAACTTTTATCTCTTTGTAAAACTTTGTCACAGAAGTTAATTCAAAAGGTAAAAACAAAGCCTTTGTCAGACTTTTGCTGTCCATAATTATAAAGACATTACCATGTGGTAAATCAGATATCTGTGTATGGAAGAATGTCCCATGGCCAGTATACCCTAAACAGCTTTTATAAATCTGTTGGGTACTCTTCTCCCTCAGTTTAAAAATCAGTTTATGTTAATAGCTGTGAAAATGCAACATAAATTTGAATCTTTTGTGGCTGGATCTCAAAACAGAACACCTTCATGAATTGAGAGATCTGGGGTAAACCATTTTGTAACTGATCCAACAGAAACAAAATCATTATCCTAGTGGGAAGGGGAAAAATTGCTATTTATTTTTATAATAGGTCTCCATTTAAAAAAGTGGGCATTATTTAAAAAATAGTAGGTGCAGTTTGGTATGATGCTTTTGAGTTGATTTGAGCCCCATTTCATAAGCTTTAAAATTTTAGGCGAGTGTGAACCCTATGTGATTCTTACTTTTTCTACTTAAGTTGAGAATAACTCACAGGTTAGTTGAGATCAAAGGAAATAATGTCCAATAATGCTAAGGCAGTTTCACGTAAAACAAATGTTAATTTCCTTTTCAGTCATATATGTGTGAGGCCAGCTGGACACTGAGGAAAGTGGTCAGGAAAGAAAGGAAGGCCCAGGAGGTGGAGAAAAAAGAGTCCTGGGGTTACTTTATTCAAGCGAGAGGCTCAGTTGGGGTGTCCTGTGCTTGAGGGTTTGCAGCGGGGAGTACTGTTAATATATCTTCTATAGAGAGACTGTAGGAGAGCAGTAATGTACGTCAGCTGGGCCTGGGGTTCCTAGGTAGGATGGTGGTAAATGAGAGTTTGTCCTGATCTCTTGGTCTCCACTAAAATATTTAATTTTTTTCGTTTTCCTGTTTCCCCATATAAAAAATTCACCTTTCTGCTTGGTCTCCTTTGTCTCTTTCTCCTTTTCTGTTTATTCTTTTTTTTAAAAAATAATTTTATTTATTTATTTTTGGCTGTGTTGGGTCTTTGTTGCCGCACACAGGCTTTCTCTAGTTGCGGCATGCATTGATACAATTCAGTAGTTACAGTCTATTTTTTATAGTCTGTTCTTTAACACTATTTTTTAACACTAACACGTATCCATTCTTGGTCAATATCTTGATAGAAAACTATTGGTGTTGATAGTTATCAGCAAAGCAAAGGCCTTAGATTAACATGATTATCCTTAAAGATAGAACCGCTAAGGGGATTCTGTTAACAGACTTTTAATAGCTTTTTTATTTATGTGCATTCATCTAGTAACACTCAGTTGTTACCATTAGGTCTTTTCTTAGTTATGCTAATGGAATGCCTGGTTTTAACACTGAGTTTAGTATATATGTCAAAAGTTTTCATATTTACAGCTTTCTGATTTAAAATTCAACTGTACAGTTGGAATGAAAACTTAGAGTATACTGAAGAACGTCTTTTATTAAAAAGCAAAGAGTATTACATGTAAACTTAGGAAGAAATTGAAAATATTTGCCACCTGTTATGATTGAAATAAATAGTGAATGCTATTTATATTAATAAATTAAAGACCATTATTGTGGTCAGGTACTTACCAACTTTGTGTAAATTATTTGGCAAATCTTTAATTCTAGGCTGGTTTTATCCAGCAGTTAGAGGATGCAGTTAGGTTTTTGTTTTTGTTTCTTAAAAATATTTATTTATTTCCTTATTTGGCTGCATCAGATCTTAGTTGCAGGATCTTCGTTGCGACATGCAGGATCTTTTCTTTCATACAGAATGCAGGTTATTGCCTGGCCTTGTTCTACTTGCCTTCAGCCCACAATACTGATGTCACTTGGTCATATTTTTTTCTTGGCTTTGTTGCCTCTAGGATAAACTTCAAGCTCCTTGATACAGCACACAAGTCCCTTTATAAGCTGCCTTTAAGCAGCCTTTCAGGCTTTGTCTCCACCTCTCCTCCCCTTGCACCAGCCCTACTGGACTTCTCACCTTTCCACTGACCATACCCTTCAACACTGCCATTCCTGGGTACTTTTTCTGTGAAGCCCCCCGATGTCAATTTTTATCTTCCTTCCTCTGTTCTTTTAGCACTTTGTACCTGTACCTTTTATAATGCATATTCCATTGCCTTGTAATTATTTATATATGCATCTTCTTTCCCCCATTTAGACCTACATATGGTAGTCTGGCAGTATGACTCCAAATTGAATTTACTTACAACTGGGATGTTGGCTGTAAAAACACTGTAACCTTTTAATTTGTGCCCCTAAAATAGGAAACCTTTGTATGTTGATGCAAAGAATTGATTTTAATTGTTTTAGAAACCACTCAAGAAGCTTATTATCGAAGAAACTGGTAATTTGATACAGACTGTTGATGTGCCAGATAGCACTACTACTGCTGCTGCTCCAGAGCGTAATCCTATTAATCCAGCAAAGGTAACAGCAACCGCTGGCACAAGTAAGAAGAACTCAAGCCAGGATGACCTTCTGCCCACAAGTGATATCCCAAAAGCAAAAGTATTGAAAATAGAAGAAATCAGTGATACTTCAGCTCTGCAGTGAGTAGAAATACTTTTATCTGATAGTCATCTAGAATGGCAGTAATCCCACTAGAAAATAGATATTGCTGATGAGACTTCTGGTTTGTACTCATCCACATAGTTTTTTGAACTATCCAACTTTACATTGTAGTTTTTCTTTTAACTGTAAGAGAGGTTTTGCTGAAGGAATGATCACTATTCCTTTACCACACTGAGGACTTTAGAAATAAGAGAGAGTATCTTTTTAAAAAAATATATTTTAATTTTATTGGAGTATAGTTGATTTACAATGTTGTGTTAGTTTCAGGTATATAGCAAAGTGATTCAGTTACACATATACATATATTCATTCTTTTTTAGATTCTTTCTCAATATAGATTATCACAGAATATTGAGCAGAGTTTCCTGTGCTATACAGTAGGTCCTTGTTGCTTATTTATCTTACATATAGTAGTTTTTGTATGTTCATCTCAAGCTCCTGATTTATCCCTCCCCTCCACGTTTCCCCTCTGGTAACGATAAGTTTGTTTTCAATATCTGTAAGTCTGTTTCTGTTTTATAAATAAGTTCATTTATATCTTTTTTAAAAAAATTAGATTCCACGTATGAGTGGTATCATATGATATTTGTCTTTGACTTAATTCACTTAGTATGATAATCTCTAGGTCCATCCATGTTGCTGTAAATGGCATTATTTCATTCTTTTTTATGGCTGAGTAATATTCCATTATGTGTATGTACCACATCTTATTTATCCATTCCTCTTTCGATGGACATTTAGGTTGCTTCCATGTCTTGGCTGTTGTAAATAGTGCTGCAGTGAACATTGGGGTGCATGTATCCTTTCAGATTATCGTTTTCTCCAGATATATGCCCAGGAATGGGATTGCTGGATCATATGGTAGTTCTGTTTTAAGTTTTTTAAGGAACCTCCATACTGTTCTCCATAGCAGTTGTACCAATTTACATTCCCATCACCAGTGTAGGAGGGTTCCCTTTTCTCCACACCCTCTCCAGTATTTATTGTTTGTAGATTTTTTGATGATGCCCATTCTGACTGGTGTGAGGTGATATCTCACTGTAGTTTTGATTCGCATTTCTCTGATAATTAGTGATGTTGACCATCTTTTCATGTGCATTTTGGCCATCTGTATGTCATCTTTGGAGAAATGTCTGTTTAGATCTTCTGCCCATTTTTTGATTGGGTTGTTTGATTTTTAGACATAGAGCTGCCTGAGCTGTTTGTATATTTTAGAGATTAATCCCTTGTCGTTTGCTTCGGTTGCCAATATTTTCTCCCATTCTGTGGTTTCTTTTCGTTTTGTTGATGATTTCCTTTGCTGTGCAGAAACTTTTAAGTTTAATTAGGTCCCATTTGTTTATTTTTGTTTTTATTTTCATTATACTAGGAGGTGGATCAGAAAAGGTATTACTGCAGTTTATGTCAAAGAGTGTTCTGCCTGTGTTTTCCTCTAAGAGTTTTATAGTATACAGGCTTACATTTAGTTCTTTGATCCATTTTGAGTTTATTTTTGTGTATGGTATTAGAGAATGTTCTAATTTTATTCTCCTACATGTAGCTGTCCAGTTTTCCCAGTACCATTTATTGAAGAGACTGTCTTTTCTCCATTGTATAGCCTTGCCTCCTTTGTCGTAGATAGTTGACCATAGGTGTGTGAATTTATTTCTGGGCTTTCTAGCCTATTTTATTGATCTGTATTTCTGTTTTTGTGCCAGTACTGTACTGTTTTGATTACTCTAGCTTTGTAGTATAGTCTGAAGTCAGGGAGTCTGATTCCTCCAGCTCTGTTTCTCTTTCTCAAGATTGCTTTGGCTATTCAGGGTCTTTTGTGTTTCCATATAAATTAAAAATTTTTTTGCTCTAGTTCTGTGAAAAATGCCATTGGTAATTTGATAGGGATTGCATTGAATCTGTAGATTGCCTTGGGTAGTATAGTCATTTTGACAGTATTGATTTTTCCAATCCAAGAACATGGTATATCCTTCCATCTGTGTCATCTCTGATTTCTTTCATCAGCATCTTATAGTTTTCACAGTAGAGGTCTTTTGTCTCCTTAGGTAGGTTTATTCCTAGGTATTTTATTCTTTTTGATGCAGTGGTAAATGGGAGTGTTTCCTTAATTTCACTGTCAGATCTTTTGTTGTTAGTATATAGGAATGCAGGAGATTTCTGTGTATTAATTTTCTATCCTGCAACTTTACTGAATTAATTGATGAGCTCTAGTAGATTTCTGACAGCATTTTTAGGATTTTCTATGTATCGCATCATGTCGTCTGCAAACAGTGATGAAAGTATCTTGAACAAATTGATTTTGTGCATTTTCTTTTCTAGAACTTCAGTAAATATGTTTCACTTTGTAATTCAGGATTTTTAATTTTTTATAGGGAAGCTTCATAAACAATGTAGAATTTAGGCATTATTATTCTAGCCATTAATATTTAAGATATTCATGGGCTCTTTAAATTTTGTTTGGAATTTTTCAAAAAGTCATGCATTTTCTTAATGATGAGAATATAAAAGACATAGTTTAGTAGTTTACTTTGGGGTGTTGAAATTTTATTCATATATTTTTGCATTGCTACTCAACAGTCCTATTAAAAGGTTTTTTTGTTTTAAACTTTGAACTTTAGTAGTTGTTTACAGTGACATTATAGATTGTGGGAAAACTTTAAGTAGGCAGTTTTTTTTTGTTTTTTTTTTTTTAAAGGAGGAAGCATTTCTTCCTTCTTGGAATCTTTCTTGAAACTGTGGTAATTCCCATAATTCAGAGTGAAAGGTTGACTTGTGAGTATATATGATATAATAATGCAGTGTATAGAAATGTTTTCTCAAAAGGTGGCCAGGCTATTAGCTCAGCTAATGAGAATAGTCATTACGTAACCAGCATCTGAAAATTTGCACAAGTATAATCTGTCTTGCCAAAAGTATACATATATTATCAGCTGAAAGAATTTACTACTGGCAGAATATAAATAGATAATACAGTATTAATAAAGTCAGAAATTTAAAAATCTCTGTTGATGTTTCCTTACATAAGCTTTGACTATTTGTGGTTCTTCTCTTTGTTTTTCTTTTTTATTATTATTATTTATTGATTTTTGGCTGCCTTTGGTCTTCATTGCTGCTTGCGGGCTTTCTCTACTCTTTGTTGCAGTGCACGGGCTTCTCATTGAGGTGGCTTCTCTTGTTACAGAGCACGGGCTCTAGGCGCGTGGGCTCCAGTAGTTGTGGCATGTGGGCTCAGTATTTGTGGCTCACGGGCTCTAGAGCACAGGCTCAGTAGTTGTGGCGCACGTGCTTAGTTGCTCCGCGGCATGTAGGATCTTCCCGGGCCAGGGATCAAACCTGTGTCCCCTGCATTGGCAGGCAGATTCTTAACTGCTGCGCCACCAGGGAAGCCCTGTGGTTCTTTTCTAATTGTTTGATGCTTCTGAAATATTTCAGACCTGAAGTCAATTTGAAAAAGGATGTATGTCGGACTTTCAGTGAGAAGATTTCTATAGAGGTAGACAAAACACCTGCTCAGTTTATCAGGACTGCTCTTCCTCCAGTTCCTGCAAACTCATTTCAGCTTGAATCTGATTTCAGACAACTGAAAAATTCTCCAGATATGTTGTATCAATATTTGAAGGTAAGAGGGAGGAAGGTGGTAGTTCTCCTGTAAGTTAGAGGTCAAAGAACTTCTTTGGTCACTATATAATAATAGTACTATATTTGCTTATAATATGATTGTAGAAAATGCTCTTATCCCTTGCCTGATACGTATATCAGCCTGGTCAGACCATTTTAAATATTTGCAACCAGTGAACCTCTGAAAAAGGTTCTGTGTTAAATTTTGTTTTCTAAAATAACTTAATCTAATTTCATACATCATGACTTAAACTTAATTCTTCATCCTTCAAGATGAGGAAAGAAGCTAAAATACATTGAGTGCCTTCTGTGTGCCAAGCAATGCTTGCAATATTTAGGCCGTCAGTTTCCTGAAAATGAGCTTTTATTTGCTCAAGAAAAAGAATTAACTCATATGAAATTTACCAAATAATGGATTTTTAGCATTGTCTTTTTCAAGTAGTTCTATTTTTTAAACTTTCTAATTCTTTTTATTGGTCCTTGAGAGCTCGCTTTCATTTCCTGTTTCTGTTGGGTAGTACACATCTCTCTATGAGATTTTTCTCTGTCTGGAACAGAGTGATTATTTTATAGTTCCTCTAACTTTCATTCTTCTATCATAGTTGCATTTCAGTATGACTCCATTATTATTCATTGAATACTAATGCATAATAGTTATTTTTTACTATGTTGAACTAAGCAGTTATTACATAAATAGTTTGTGATTGGGAATGTTGCCATAATTGAATTTTCTAACACCTTATATTTTTCCCAAGCAAATTGAACCATCCTTGTATCCCAAGCTGTTTCAGAAAAATCTAGATCCAGATGTATTCAACCATATCATTAAAATTCTGCATGACTTTTACATTGAGTAAGTAAGTTTAGTTATGCTTTCATGTTGTAATGCTCAGCTGTTTCTAGTGATTTGGGAAATTCATTCTTTTTCATGTCATATTACCTTTTGTATAGCAAAATTAGCTCTCTTATAAATTTAGCTGTTGCAGAAGTTGTAAAGAGATGACAAGTACAAACAATGAAAAAGGAAATGATTAGGAGGAAAAATGACTTAAAATTTTTTTAGAGAAAGGTAGAGTATGGAAGTGGCAAATATTATAGCAGATTAATAACGTCTGTGCTGTGCCACACATTTAAGAATATTACGATTTTTTCAGTTGACTTGATAAAATTCTTCATTTGGGCACTTAAAATATAGACAGTATGCAGGGGAAAATGATACATGAAGACCTTATTTATATATAATTAGAAATATTATTTTAGTAAGCAGACAATGAGCTGCTTTTAATTGATCATTTGTTTTTTTATTTGGATTATTTCAGGAAAGAAAAGCCATCACTCATCTTTGAAATCTTACAAAGACTTTCTGAACTAAGAAGGTTTGATATGGCAGTGATGTTTATGTCAGAACCTGAGAAGAAAAGTGAGTTCTGTGAAGAAAGCTTTTTCATATCTCTTTATTCTTGTGTGTTCCTTTATTCAACAAATGATAGCAAATATTTATTGAATGTCAATTATGTACAATTAAATTAATTACAATTAAGCTAATTAAATTGAATTACTATTAGATTAAGTAAAGTTAAATTTTTTCATCCTGACAACAACTTTGTGAGGTGTAGGTATGATTATCATTTTGGTTTTACAAAGGAGGAAACTGAAGCATACACAGGTAAGGAACTTGACCGAGGTTCCATAGCTAGGAAGCCAGACCCAGGAGTTAAACTGAGGTGTTCTGGGCTCTTCTACTAGAAAACACAGTGATAATGTAATGGTTGAGCTCCTGGCATGATGGAGCTCGTGCAGGGTTCCTGCCACAGGAGCTTGCAACCGGGCGTGGGTGCATCGGAGGTCTCACCCATTTTTTTGAGCTAATTTCCTTGAGTTTCTTTGATTTAAGCTGAATTCTCAAAAAAGTGCAGGAGTCAGTTGAAGGAGGTGGGAATGTGCAGAGGTTTTGAGGCAGGAGAGAGCAAATTGAGCTCAGAAAATTAAAAGGAGTGCAGTGTGGCTGGATTGTAGAGTTAGAGGGTAGAAAGAGGCAGGTGATGAGCCTGAGGAGTTAGATCCCTTGTTTATTTCTACATCTCAGTCTTTGGCATAAAATGTCAGTTTTGGGGAACGCTAATTTAAGTAAAATCAAACTATGGAGAAACTTCAATTACAATTGACCCTTGAACAACATGGGAGTTAGGGGCGCCAACCCTCCACACAGTTGAAAATCCACGTACAATTTTATATTCGGTCCACAGGATGTGAGGTTCCTCATTCACAGATTCAGCCAACCGTGGATCATGTAGTGCTGTAGTGTTTACTATTGAAAAATATCCGCCTGTAAGTGGATCTGTGCAGTTGAAACCTGCGTTTTTCAAGGGTCAGTTGTACTTGGAGTTTTAAGGCTATACTGTAGTTTTAGGAAAAAGAGAAAAATCATTAGAATGCAGGAGTACCAGTTTTTTAGTTTAAAAATAGCAAAAACTATGATTTTCAGATACTTTCTGGACTAAACATACTTTGGGCTCCTTTTCTGTTTCTTCTTTATGTTTGTAGCAGTGACATTGAATCTGAATTACTAAGAAAAATACTCTGTATGTTGAACTTAGGGAAGTGGACATGTAATTTAGAGAGATTCCTAATAGGGGTAAACCAAAAGAAGTTTCTGCTTAATCTTTAATCAGAAACAGTCCCTGAAAGTATTATCTGCATTCAGTTGAATGCAGACCTCATTTTTTATCACTTTTTTTAGTCATTCTGCCCCACCTCACTGACTTTGTGTCTTTTTAATATACCAAATTACCAAACTTCTTATAGCCTCAGGGTCTTTGTGTTTGACTTACCCCTCAGCCTAGACTATCCTCCCCTGCCTCTTCCTCACTTCATGCAGTTTCCACCTAATAGTCACCTCCTCAGAGACACCTTTCCTCACAGGCCTACTCACAGTAACTGCCTGCCTCCCTTTCCTCATCACCCTCTGTCATCTTACCTCGCTTTATTTTTCTTCATAATACAGAACGAGCTGACAGTATTTTAAGTATTTGTTTATTATTTCTCTCTCCCTAATAGAATGGAAGCTCCATGACAGCAGGAACTTTGTCTACCTTGTTCTCTAGGTCTCAGCGTGTAGAACGGTGCTTAGTACATAATAACCTCTTAGTATAAGTGCATGAGTGAATGGATTTCTTGCCACTATGATGTGATAACTTGAAGTGTGCTCAAAGAATGTGAGTTGGCCCTTCAGACTGGCCTCTACCAACAGTACTGTCTTGGTGGGGTCACCACTGTCCACTAAGTTAAACATGGGAAGCACTTACAGTGGTTCCTGGCGTGTAACTTAATATTCAATAAATAGTAGCTGCTGTTGTCTTTTATTATTGTCATTATTATTAAAAACTGTTAGCTAGTTTTAATGTTGAGGAATGTATGAACTATAATAGCGTTTTCCATAGTGTTGAGTGTAGACCGGCCATTTCAGTGGTATGAAAGATATTAAATGACTCATAAGCAAATCTTTTTTTAACTTTTAATTGTTATTATAAAAATGTACAGCTTGCCCATCAAACATGATTTTTGTGAATGTTATTGCTAATTCTTAATTTATAGTAGTGATATAAATTTTTCTTTTAAAATAAAATGATTTAAGTTTTGAAAAAGTTAATTGGAATATTAAATAAGTAAAAGTATACTTGTTACACAGGTCAAAAATCTTTAGGGTAGTACAGAATGAATTATGTTTCATCTGCAAAGTTAATGTCATTGAGGATGTAGGGGAAATTTTTTACTGCCAAAGCAAAATATTCTGCTAAGAAACATCATTGGACTGCTGTATAGTTTTCTGTTCTCAGGTTGGCTTTTTAAATATCTGAATTAGAATCTATAAATAATCCTAATGATTGCTTTATAATGTAAAAAATATTTAACAGATTTGATTACTCCCTTTAATTTTTGCCTTACTTTTTAAAAATGGAGATTAAAATGAATTTTTTTTCTTTTTCAGTTGCACGTGTATTATTCAATCACATAGACAAATCAGGATTGAATGATAATTCTGTTGAAGAACTCAAGAAAAGATATGGTGGTTGATTTCCATTTTTACTGAAATTATTGCCTTTGGATTTCATATGTAAATTTTTTTCTACTGAAAATAAAATGTTTTGCTTTTTAAGAAAATGATATACAGGAAAAGTACCATTTTTGGATGTAAGCTAATTAAATATAAAGTGAATTGTGATTTAACTAGTGAGAAATATACTTAAGTGAACTATTTATAAGTTTTTTTCTGAAAATAAAAATATAAATAATGAGGTATACTTGTAAAGATCGGTGTTTTATGTCATTTTATTTTATTATTTTTATCAACAAAATTTTTTTTATTTTTATCTTTGGCTGCGTTGGGTCTTTGTTGCTGTGTTTGGGCTTTTTCTAGTTGTGGTGAGCGGGGGCTACTCTTCGTTGCGGTGCACGGGCTTCTCGTTATGGTGGCTTCTCTTGTTGCGGAGCATGGGCTCTAGGTGCACAGGCTTCAGTAGTTGTGGCATGCAGGCTCAGTAGTTGTGGCTCACGGGCTCTAGAGCGTGGGCTCAGTAGTTGTGGCGCACGGGCTTATTTGCTCCGTGTGGCATGTGGGATCTTCCTGGGCCAGGGCTTGAACCCGTGTACCCTGCATTGGCAGGCGGATTCTTAACCCCTGTGCCACCAGGGAAGTCCTATAAGTCATTTTAAATGTTAAGTTTAGATACATTCTTCAGTGCCCCGTAAGTGTTACATTTTTAAAAATATTTTCATGAGTTTTTATAACCACATGACAAGGTTGCTTCCTTAGCATATGAATAAAGTTATATAGAGGGAGTTAAGTAGATATCAGATTGTTTCATTATAAAATGTTTTCGTACCATTGTGCCAGTTCATTATCACAAAATTGCTTAGTTGCAGGATGTGTATTTTTAGTATTTATGTTGAAAGGAGACTTTCAGTTAGACTTTGTAAATAGGTTACTTAGAGAGTCACAGCGTACTTAAATTTCAGTGCTACAGCTGTTTTTCCTCATGATATCCATGTCCATGTTATATGTCAACTGAATGCAGGTAATCTAAAGCAAGGTGTAAAAGTTTAAAAACTAGGAATGTTTAAGGTAGTAATTAGTGTATAGCTTGTGTGTGCGTGGCTCATGTGAGTGTGGTGTCTGTGAGCTTTTGAAATCCAGGCTAGTGTTCTACTTATCCTCGTTCTGCATGGTCCCTGGCCCAGTCCTTTGCACAGTTAGGTGCCCACTTGGTAAATTTAATTGAATATAAAATTTAATTGAATTGATGGTAGGAATCAATTTTAGTAAATGTTCAAAGTAGCAACTTAGCAAATTTTGGGCATCCTGTAAATATTGCTAAAATCAATTTAATTTTAGAGGCTGTCATGTTAAAAAAATACTAGGTCACCATCCTATAGCTGTTAGCATCAATAAGACAGTCAAATTTAAGACTTTATTTTTGTTGCAGCATACATATTATTATGCCTACAATTCCTTGAGGAATAATCAATCTGTTTAAAAAGATAATTTTCCCAGTTCATGGTATAACTTATTAGATCATAATTTGTATAGCTCAGTGTTTTACTACATGCTTGGAGTTTATTAATGTTATATGTTGCTAAATGTATAGTCTTATGATATATAAACAGGCAATGAAATTTAGTCATAAAGTATAGCTTATACATAATAATAATAGAATGACTTGAGTTTTTCTTAAGTCATTAATAAGAAGGTGATTTTGCAGGGATTTTGCAGTCATTAATAAGAAGGTGATAGGCAGGAGGGTGCTTGTGGGGGCTTGGCTGTGGGGAGGTGGCTGAGAGGGTGGGAGCCAGGGCATGAAGGGCCTTCCACACAGTGACAGAGAGGCTGGTTTTCTGAAAGTGATGGGGAACCACTCAAGGTTTTAAGAAAGAGAGTGACATGTGGTTTGAGTTTTAAGATCATTCTGGTAGCAGTGATGAGCAGTGGATTGGTGATGGTGTGGCTAGAAACGGGGAGACCAATTGAAGAATACAAGAATGCAGGAGATAAATAACATTTGAACTAATAATAATGGGTAACATGAAGTACTGCCTATTTGCCTGACATTAGGGGCTTTATGTCTTTTTTCATTTAAATCCTCAACAAACCTAGGAGGTAGGTTCTGTTATCTCCACTTTACAGGTAAGGAAATTGAGGCATATATCGGTTATGTAACTTACCTATGGTCACCTGGTAACAGGTAGTCTGTATCCAAAGGCTACTTGCCCAACCACCATTCTATACTATGCTGACTGGTGCAAAGGGATGGAAGACAGGTTGAGTTTAAGATATCTTAAGGAGGGAGAATCCACAGGGCGTGGTGGTATTCATTCACATCTATTCAAACATTTCTTGAGTGTCTGTAATGTGCTGGTAGGTGACTAAGCACCGGGGAAAACACAGGCCCAGTTTCTGCCCTCCAGTAGCTCGCAGTGTAGCTGGGGAGTCAGATAAACCAGCAGTTGCAGTACAGTGTCATGAGTGCCTTGATAGTTTGGAGAGGGCACTGGGGGAGCACAGAGGGTGCAGCTCTGAGTCAGACTGGGTGGCACAGGGAAGGAGGAGGCAGTGTTTGATATGAGATTTGAGATATGAGAACGATGGTCCAGGTGCATGATGGGAGGGAAAAGGTCCTGGCAGAGGGATCAGCATAGGTGGAGGTCATGTAACATGTCATGAGCCCCTTGACTTGCCCTGGGGGTTGTAGGCAATTCCATGCACTATCAAGACTGTTGTATGGGATAGAGTTTGAATTTGATTGGCTACAGTCTCCTTTCATTTGTTTTATTGTTTGTTTTTTTAATTTTATTTTTTTATTTATCTTTGGCTGCGTTGGGTCTTTGTTGCTGTGCACGGGCTTTCTCTAGTTGTGGCGAGTGGGGGCTACTCTTCGTTGCGGTGCGCGGGCTTCTCATTGTAATGGCTTCTCTTGTTGCGGAGCATGGGCTATAGGTGCGTGGGCTTCAGTAGTCGTGGCACGTGGGCTCAGTAGTTGTGGCTCGTGGGCTCTAGAGGCTCAGTAGTTGTGGCTCACAGGCTTAATTGCTCCACGGCATGTGGGATCTTCCTGGACCAGAGATTGAACCTGTGTCCCTCCATTGGCAGGTGGATTCCTAACCACTGTGCCACCAGGGAAGTCCCTCCTTTCATTTGTTTTTATTTGTTAATTTTTCATGTGCGCGCATCCTGACTCCATACTAGATTTTAAGCTCCTTGATGGTCGTGACACTGTCATGTGTGTTCTTAGTGCTAACATTGGCCTTGTTCATGACAGAGGCTCCGTTAACGTTTATTGATGGATCAGTCTTACCACCTTTCTTCTTAGATTAGGCTAGAGTTAGTGCATTTCTTCTCTCACTGTGGTTATTTAATGTAGGACGCTCATTAATCCTGGCTCTAGGAAAACAGTTTCTCCTTAGTGAGATTCAGTGATGTTGAAACCAACTCACAAAGAAGCTATCAATTTAGTTTACCACATACCAAATCCTTCCTTTTTTGGGGGCTGCTACTGATTGGCTTTGATTGCAGACATTTTGCTACAGCTAATCTTCACAGATGTGGTTAAAGAAACCTTGTTTTCATGCTTTTAAAAATCTGAAAAGGTAGAAAGTAGACTTTCAGGCACATTGGCTTTTGAAAAAGAGGTGAGAGATTCAGTTGTTTCCATGAAGTGAGTTATAAAGCAGGTGGCATTACAAAATAAAGCAGAATGTCTAATTCACTGGAGAATTACACTGTTCACAACTTTTCCACAGAAATCACTTGGAAAATAGAAGAAAAATGAAACTATACATCGTATGGGTTATCCCCATATCAGTAGGATTAAAATCAATAATAATTTGGGGCAAAAAAGGACTTGGTTAAAAAGCCTTTTTAACATGATTGTTTTATTGAGCTTGTGTAGGTATAAAAACTCAACTATTTCTCCTTGAAGCATGAGGATGGATAGCTTCCCTTTAACTCAGCCCTAACACCAGCTCATCTAGCCGTAGGACATTTAACAAGATGAGTGATGTCTTTTACTTCTATACAGCAGTCCACGTGGCCTTCTAATCCCAGCCTGGCAGTGGTGAGGAGGCAGAATTCCTTACATCTGAAAAGGGCTGCTCCTACTTGAGAACCTCAGTATGTGGAAACCTTCATTAACTGATGCTTACTGTGGAGTTTAAAAGTAAGCAGAAAAGGCCTCTGGGTAATTGTACTTCATAAATGTTCATCTGCTGTGTATGCCGCACTAGATGCAACTCTTGTGGCGACTGTGGTTAATAGTGCAGAGGGCCTACGGAGGGCTTGGTGTCTCAGTTCTCCTAGGCTCTTCCTATCCCAGGATCCGGGGCCGTGGGCAGCTTATCTAAGAAGACAGCACTCCTTCGCTTTGTGTTGACTTCTCTGATGGCAACCAGCCGAGCACATGGGAGATGGGAGACAGTAGATTCCCACGTAGCTCATGGAATCCGTGTGGTGCCTTGGCAGCGACTGGTGCTGTGCTGACAGCTGCAAAGCCAGCAGGACTGAGAGTGATGAAAGGCTCAACGGAGGTACGGTTCTGGAGCTGGAGATGTGGGGAACAGACAGGGAAGGTTGCAGGGAGAAGGTGGGGTCTGAGCGGGCCTCAAAGGACAGGTGGGATCTGGGTAGGTGGGGGAGGGGTGACGACATTCTAACTGTCCTGAGTGGCAGATGGGTAGTAAAATGGCAAAGTGGAAATTGCTGTGACGGCAGTTCCCTAATGGCACAGCAAAACCCAGTGCTGTTCACGCAGGAGAGGTCGCAGGGAGAAGAGCAGTAGTAGACTTGTCATTTGGTGTGTTTCCTGGAGGATCTTATATTTTACATAATGACCCTGCAGCATTTAAACTTCACGTTTTGAAATAATCAGCTTGAGGGGTCAGAGAATAAAAGGGAACAGGCCATGTAGTTGACATGGGTAAAACTAAATTTAGGCCTCATTAGAATCCTTCTTTTGTTTATTATCTCTGGGGAATAGTGTAAATGAGGAAGGTATGCCTGAGTTCCAGTGGTCTGGTTTAATCTACTGAAACTAATCTGCTTGCTTTACTGACCAACATTTAAAACCATCAAATTGAACATATTGATGATGACCCTGAGGCCGATGATGGGGGAAAATAGTTTCATGAAACCAAGGACATCCCTTGGGTGGTGTGGGGCCGATGAAATCAGGATAAAATATGCAACTTAATAAAGGTTGAGTATAGAAATATTGAAAAGTGTGTGAAAATGTTGTCAGTAATAAGAGATTCTCAGCTGCTGATACGCTACTGAAATACATCAAATGCTCTTCCAACCCCTGTCCGGTTGTCTTTCACTGATGAGCCTCCCGAGTTGCTTCCTGTCTGGGGGTGGAGGCCTACTGTATTTGCATAGAGCAGAGCACAGTTGGGCGCAGGATAAATGCTCACTGAATGGAAGGGAGTGGAGCTGGAGACAGTTGTTGCTGTGTATTGTCCACAAACACCAGGCAAAAGTGATGCTGAATTAATTCAGTTTTACAAAAGGAGAGTTTAAAAAAACAGCCATTCCTATAGCCAGAGTGGGAAAGACACACAAGGGTAGATGACTCAATCATTCCATTAATCACGTAGCAGAATGGAATTTGCAGCACTGTTTAGAATACATCTGGCATTTTGTCCCGAAGAATCAGGACCATAGAGAACATACAGTTTTTATCACAACAGTGTGCTCTGTGCTGTATAGTTTTCTTGACACTTCGTCCTATTTGACCTTTGAAACTTGAGAGATTTAGGGCAGCACTTAGGTTAAATTATTTGCTCAAAGTCATGTGAATAGTGATATAACTCAGAACTCTGTGCTGGTTCCAGAAACCTCTATCAGGTCTCCTCACATGGAATCCAGTAATGGTATGGACTTTACTGAGTCAAGTTTTACACCACAAACCACTGAGTGTGGACTCAATGGGAACTAGAACTAGTCTGCATATCAGTGGGATATAAACATGCAATGTGTTTTCAAGAGATGGTTTCCATAGCACATTACTTGGCTCATAATAGGAAGTTAATAAATATTTGCTGAATAAATGAATGAATGGATTCAAGTACTATAGAATGGGCTGAAGAATCCAGATGAAGAGCCTTTTAAGTTTGGCTCAAAGCACTTGCCTGAACGTTAAAGACCTTTTCATCGTCAATGGGGATTATTTCAGTTCTCTTTTACAGGACTGTGTTCAGAGAGCTCCTACCCGCAAACATTTTTTGAATACTAAATTAGTGTGGAAAGGGAATAGGAATTTTGTGGAACTCTCTTATTGGTCCTAACAGTTCAAACAGACTAGTGATACTGTTAGCTACCATTTGTATGCACTCTGTTGTATGCTGGGCACTGTACCAGGGCTTTGCCTATATCATCTCACTTAATGCTTACAATATGCTCAGAGAGATAGGCTGTCCTGTGAAGCTGGGAGTCCAGCAGAGGTCAGACTGACTTAGACACTCTTACTTCTACGCTGCAGTCACAGCTGAACAATCTTCGTGATAACACAAAAGCAGGACCAGGGGAGAGGCAGGCTGGCAGCTGGGATTTCTTTATTACTGCCACCCCCTGGATCGTCAGAAAATAGCATGTACGTGGCCGAAAGCATAGGAGTCAAAATGAAAGTGAATTTATTGTTTATTGAGGTAACATTGGTTTATATATAACATTATTTAAGTTTCATGTGTATAACATTATGTTTCTACTTCCATATACACTATAGTGTGTGCTCACCACCAAAATTCCATCTGTCACCATTCAGTTGACCCCTTTTACGCATTTTTCACACCCCAAAGTCAGTGCCCCATACTGACCATGTCAGAGGCCCCACCTTCCTACACCAAGCAGAGTCCCCTTTTCCACTTTCACAAGGTCTTTCTAGGGACCCGTAGGATGTGGAAGGGTATTCTTCCTTCAGTACTTTAGTGCATGGGACCTGGATCTAAAATAAATATCAGACCGGGCTTTGAAGAGGAAGAGACGTCCCAAAAATGCAGTCAGAACGCAGTGTGCAGAAATGTCTGTCTTTCCTTGGGCCAGAGAGAGGGAAGTACATGTTTGTGTGTGTATGCACGCCCGCGTGTGCGGTGGGAAATGGCTGTGTCTGTATATGATAGTCGTGTGTTTTAACTACCGGCATACAGGGATACCTGTTTCTCTTCTATTTTCCCTGCCTCCCAGTTTCTACCATCAATAAATTGTTTTGATATTTACTTTATAGAGTCCATTTACGTAATAAAATATAGTGATTTTGCTTTTTATAGTGATTTGCTTTTTTGATTCCATGGAATCATGGAATATGTATGTTCTGTGACATCAGAGCAAAAATTCATCAAGGCAGATCCTGAATTTTGGGAAAGGAGTGCATTTGCAGTGGCAAAAGGCCAAGTTGAGACCAAGAAGTTGTCACTGTTTTGTGGTCATTGGTTTGATATCCCAAAGATTATATCATGTTCCATCCTCTCTTTTCTACTCTTTGTATGAAGCCTTTTGTGAGTGCTAAACATCCTGGAATTCTCTGTGATTAGTTACTTGCTCATTGGTCAAGTGGTAGTTTATTAGGATGGCAAGAGGACCAAAGGAAAGCACTCATGTATTTATTAGCCAGCAATAGATAGAGACCACTGATGTGCCAATCTGTTTCTCTAGCTACTGATCTTATTTTAGCACCAGGAGACTACAATTCAAGACCCAAGCAGTGTTATCCAGAGAGTCTGGCAAGGGTGGAAGCTCTGCTTGGTTGTAGACTTGATCGTGTTCTCGGTCTCTGAGCAGTGCCAGAGGGCCCCTTGCCAGATACGTCTCCCCACTGGCTTGCTGCAGTGCCTGGAAAACCTATTCTACACCTCTTGGAAACACAAACAGTTTACTCGGCCCAGGCCTTATAATAGTTTGAATTTGAGCGAATCGGCCCATTAGCAGAGATAATTTTATCTGATAAAACCCACGCCATCCTCATGCTTTGGAGAAGAGGATTCTGCAAAACTCCAAAGGCAGGCCTTGGGACACCAAAGCCAAGGTGGAGTTTAGGGTAATCCAGAAGTGAAAAGGGTGATCTAACTGGGGAAATGGAGAAGCGTAAGGTAGGGAGCCTGCCGCCTCCCACAGGTTCAGAGCTTTGCCTGAGTGGGGCCTGGAGAAGCCGAGGTCCCGGGCTCACAACTTGACTTTGAGTATCCATGAGTCTCCAGGGTGAGCGTTCTGCTGAGTCAGTTTAGTGCTACGCACTCCTAACTTATAGCTCTGGTTATTGTTACCTCAGTAACAGCTGGGCTGAGGTTAGTAGAGGGTGAGGATGCTGTAAGATGGCCCCCATCTGCCTTCAGTTCTACTGCAGACCAAACAGTAAGGCCATGTGAAGCCCCCAAGATGCAGAATACCAGACTTAAATAGACTTAGGTATCATCACTAGGGCTCCAGCTCTAGGGGATCATTCCTCACTTTGATGCCCCCAAACAACCTGAGCTGCCTCCTTGTGTCACTGGAAGACACCAGGCTTTAATGGGTCCCAGCGACACCCAGCCCAGGGAGTGCTTACCCGCGCACAAGTCCATCCTGACTGCTCCTTGTCAGCTCTTCTCTGGACGGCTGCTGCAGGCTTCCCTCACAGCCTCCAGGCTTCGCTCCTCCCCAGGCCGGTTTAATCCCACGTGTGGGTACAGGCCTCTCCGTTAGCTTCCCAAACTCAGCTGATACCAGAAGGCAGAGTTTAACAAAACGTTACCGAATACTTGAGGATGCCATCAGAGCATTAGGGGACAGAAAAGAGAACAGGCGTCCCTGCTACCAGAGCCCACTGCTTCTTTGCACTGGTGCCCCTGCTCCACTACAAGCTGCCTAAGTCAGGTGAAACAAGCCCAGTTCCAAACCTCACAGTTTATGAGCAAACCTCATAGTCTCTGCAGAGTTTCACTACTCTCTGTGAAGACGGACCTTACATTTGAAGGCTCAGCATCTCAGCCTGCAACCTCTGCACTTGGCACTTGTGTTATTCCTGCTTTCAGGACTTCCCTTGACCAAACCCCGAATTGTGTTTCCCAGAACAACGGGAGAATCTTCCCAAAGGAAAAAGAAAAGCCGGGAAACACACAAGAATGCAGAAATGCTTGTGAGTCCCCAAATGTTGGCTTGATTTTGATTTTGTCTGTTACATTGGGTACCTGGGATTGGACTTTGCCCTTTTGACTCACCCTATCACCTTCTTTCCCATCCAAGAAAGCCTGATTTGGATAATCAGAGCCAGTCAAAATGTGGATTTCTAGTCTGTGGTAAAAACTCCAGCCTGCAGTCTGAAATGCTACAGTCAGGTTGCACTGCCTATTTGCCATCTTATTTTTCATTTCATTTAATTGTCATTGCTTTTGATAGAGCAAAGCAGAACAAAGTTTTCTCTAATATCGACCACATGAGAGCTTTGAGTCCAGGCTGGGTGGACATTCAGAGGAGAAAATCATGTAAGGGAATGCGGCTCCTTAGATGAACTTGGAAGACAGTTTTAACAGGTCACCTTAACTAGCTGTAAATGACCTGAATTCAGGACTAAGATTTTCATTACCATAGTGATCAATACTGATTTTAATTATATTATCCTTAACATTTGTTAGAAGGAGAGCAAAGAGTCTCATTTTCACCTATAATTACTTTTCATAGATCTGCTTTTTACTCGGAGCTGTATTCATTTTTCAAGGGCTGCATTATTAGCTTTGATCCAGGAGATGGCAGTGTGCTTTTCATTTGTGGACTTGGATGTGAACTCTTACACCTTCTCCCATAAGCTGTCATGTATAATAGGACTGGTGCATTGTGAAATCCATGATGTAATATGTTCATTGGTCCACCACATTAAAACATTAATAAAAAATTAAATTGGAATATAGGAATGGGGTCATATTATAACTATTATAAATTCATATTATAAATTATTTAAAAAATGGGGTCATATTATAAATTCTACTTATAAATAAGTAGAATTAATCTACTTATTTTTAGCAATCAAATAGTGAACACTTAATACTGGATATACCCACTGGATATTCAGTGGGTAAATAGAAATATAAAAAGCCATTATTACTTTAAAAAGCTTAAAACCTAGATGTGGACTCACAAGGCTAATAAAAATGAAACAGAAGACAGTTATATGTTAAATGAATTAGGAGTTAAGAGATTTCCATGGTCTAACATCAGCAAGAGGACTTCTCAGAGGGAGTGGTAATTAAAAGAACGAGTAGGGACTTCTGGATAAAGAGGGTGGATTAAGCACCATCACTTTCCCCCCTCTCCTCAGATCCTACTAAAATAATAGTAAAGGATTACAAATAAATAAATCACGAACAGCAAAAAGAAAGGCAACAGGGCATTAGGAAATAAGATACCAACAAATTTTGGAAAGATGAAGGTGGAGAGACTTATAAAAAGGATTTCCATGAAGGAACATAAGGAAAGTTTTTATCAAGTTGAAGAAAGTGCATTTGATTTCTATTTTTCTCAAAGTTTTTTTTTTCAAATCAAAAATGGGTGTTAAATGTTTTTCAAATGCTTTTTTGGCACTACTTATCATGTGATTTTTTTTTCCATTAGCTTTTTAATATGGTGGATCATATTGGTTGATTTTCAAATATTGAACTAGCCTTGCATCCCTGGGATAAATCCCTTTGGGTCATGGTATATAAATCTCTTTATATAATTCTGAGTTCTATTTGCTAATATTTTGTTAAGAATTTTTTTTACATCTATATTCATGAGGGATATTGGCCCATGTTCTTTCTCTCCCTTTCTTCCTTTCTCCTTTCCTTTCCTTTCTTTTCCTCTTTCTTCCTTCTTTCCCTTTCTTCCTTTTCTTTCTTTTTCCTTCCTTCCTTCCCTCCTTGCTTGTCTGGTTTTGGTACCAAGGTAATACTAACTTCACAAAATGAATTGGAAAATGTTCTTTCCTCTTCTATTTTCTGCAAAAGATGGTGTACAACTCGTGCTAATTCTTCTTCAAATGTTGGATCAAATTCTCTAGTGAAACAATCTAGGCCTGGAGATTTATTTTTTGGGAGTTTTAAATTACAAATTAAATTTCCTTAATATTATAGGGCTATTCAAATGATCTATTTAATATTGAGTGATATATGCTAATTTTTGGTTTTTGAGGTATTGATCAATCTCTTCATTGTTAATTTGTGTGTATAAAATTGTTTGTAGTATTCCCTTATTATCCTTATTATTTTAAAATTTGTTGAGGTTTGCTTTATAACCCAGGATATGGTGAATGATTTGTGGGAACTTGAGATAAAACTATGGATTCTGCTGTTGTTAGGTGTATATTTTATAAATTCCTACCTGTTGGTTGAGGGTATTGAGTTTTTCCATGTCTTTGCTGATTTTTTGCCTAGATATTTTATCAATTTTTGAGAGGAATGTTGAAGTCTCTAACTATAATTGGGAATCTGTCAATTTCTCATTTCAGTTCTATCAGTTTTTGCTTCATATATTTTGCAGCTCTGTTCTTGGTACGTGTACATTTAGGATTGCTATGTCTTCTTGGTGGATTGATTACTTTGTCATTATGTAATGTCTCTTCTTGTTTCTAATAATTTTCTTTGTTCTGAAATTTACTTTGCTTGATATTAATATAGCCACTCCTGCACTCCTTTGATTTATGTTAGCATAATATGCCTTTTTTCATCCTTTCAACCTTCTTATATCATTATACTTGAAGTGAGTTTCTTGTAGACAGCATATAGTTAGGTCATGGTTTATAATCCAACCTGCTAATCTCTGTTTTTAATTCATATATTTAGACCATTTATATTTAATGTAATTATCAATATTTTAGGACATAAGTCTGGCATTTTATTTTTTTGTTTTCTGTTTGTTCTATTTTTTTTCATTTCTTTTTTTCCCTTTGTCTTCCTGTGTGCTTCTGGAATCTATTTTAAAATTCCATTTTGATTTATCTTTTTAAAAAGTATATATTTTAATATAGCTCTTTTATTGGTTCTCTATTACATTATATATATGTATATATATATACATATATATGTATATATATACATATATATATAAATATATAAAACTTATTGCAGTCTACTGGTGGTGTCATTTTACCAGTTCAAGTGAAGTATAGAAACCTTACCTCTCTTTATATCCCTTTACCCTTCCCTATTTATAATATAATAGTCTTAAATATTTCCTCTACATACATTTAGAACCATACCAGACAATGTTATAAATTCTGCTTCAACTTTCAAACATAATTTAGAAAACTCAAGTGGAGGAAAACCTGTTGTATTTACTTAGTTCCCTAATAGTCCAAGGTTCCTCCTTGTATTGTTTTCTATCTGTTTAGAGAAATTTCTTTAGCTATTCTTTTTGGGTAGGTTTCGTGGTAAGACTTTAGCTTTCCTTTATCTTAGAAATTTTTTGTATCCATGTCATTGCTGAAGGATATTTTCACTGGATGTAGGATTCTTGGTTGACAGTTCTTTTCTTTTGGCACTGCAAAATATAATACCACTTCCTCTAGCCTCCATGGTTTATGATGAGAAATCTGCTGTTATTGTTATTTTCCTATATGTGAGTTGTCATTCTTCTCTGGCTGCTTTCAAGATTTTTTCTTTGTTTTTAGCTTTCAGAAGTTTAATTATGATGTGTCTTGGTATGGATTTCTTCAGTTTTATCCTGTTTGACATTTGCTTAGCTTCTTGAATCTGTAGGTCTTTTTCTCCTGGGAAATTTGGGAAGTTTTCAGCCATTATTTCTTAGAGTCCTTTTTCAGCCCTGCCATTTTTCTCCTTGCCTTGTGAGACTCAGATTACATAAATGTTAGATCTTTTTTAAAAAAAATAATCCCACAGATCTTTGAGATTTTGTCTCTCTTCTCCATTTTTCAGGTTAATTTCTAATGTTTTGTCTTTCAGTTCACTGTTTCTCTCCTGTTTTCTCCTTTTGCTGTTAAGCGCATCCACTGAGATTTTTATTTCAGTCATTGTATTTTTCAGTTCCAAAATTTCCATTTGGTTTTTCTTTATACCTTTTATTTCCTATTTTTATTTGTTTGAAGCGTATTTGTAGTTGCTTGTTGAAGCATATTTATTGTGGCTGCTTTAAAATCAAGTCATGTTAATAACTCTGAAATCTCTGTGTTGGCATCTACTGTCTTTTTCATTCAGTTTGAATGCTTCCTATTTCTTTGTATAATGAATTATTTTATTGAAACCTGGACATTTTCATATTACGTATGAGGTTCTGGACTTTATTTAATCCTTATTTTAAAAACTGATTTAATCTGACACTTCTCTGGCAGCAGGGGTGGGGTGGAGTAGGAGAGTGGGGAGGAGCACCACCACCCTGTTACTGTCAGTTGGAGGTAGAAATCTGTGTTCTCCATTCAGCCTCCTTAAGTGGTGGGGGTGAGAGTGAGGATTCCTCCTTACTGGTGTGTGGAGATGGGAATGTTGTTTCCCACTGTGGTCTCCACTGACACTGTGGTAAGGGCAGTCTTTTTATTGCTGAGTGGTGTTGAAAGTCCTGATTCTCCATCAGGCCTCCTCCTCTTCTGACCCCATCCCAGTGGGGAGGGGGAATGGGTACCTCATTATTGCTGGGTGGGGGTAGAAGTCCATTTGCCCCATGTGGTCTCCATGAATACCATGAGGGTTGGGGTGTTTGTTACCGGCCAGTGGGGGTAAAATTCCTGGCTCCCTACTTGGCCTTTTCTTATACCAGCCCCTTGGGTATCAGAGCTCCTCATTAGAGCCTTACAAGGGTGGGAGACTAGGCTTCCTACTTGGTTTTGATGGTGTGGATGAGAGTGGGGCCACGGATTTTTCTGCAGTGTTTGCCTGGAGTAGAATAGGTATTATCTAAAAGTTTCTGTCTTGGGACTTCCCTGGTGGCCCAGTGGGTAAGACTCCGTGCTCCCAACGCAGGGGGCCCGGGGTTCAATCCCTGGTCAGGGAACTAGATCCCGCATGCGTGCCGCAACTAAGAGTCCACATGCCACAACTAAAAGATCCCACCTACCGCAGTGAAGACTAAGACCTGGTGCAGCCAAAATAAATAAATAAATATTAAAAAAAAATTAAAAGTTTCTGTCTTGCTTGGCTGTACCTTTCCTAGTCTTTTGGTTAGAGAGAGCACGCTTTTGGGGGAATTTTTTTGGTCTGTGCCCCCTGGTGTTTCTGGATTGCTATCCTCATTAGCCCCACGTTTGGGATATACGAGGCAAAAGGAAAGCCCAGGGTATTCACCACTGTGTTCTTTGGGTCCCAGAGTCCCTAGCTGATCTGCCTCCTCTCTACTTTTTAGAGTCTTCTTATATTTGATTTATAAATAATGTCCAGGATTTTTAATTGTACTTAGCAGGAGAAATAGGGGAAAGTACACCTACTGCTAGTTGTTTGAAAATATTTTCTGTACTTTCAAACTTAGTCTCACCCAGAAGCAAGTCAAAATCTCCACATCAAGCTTGGTTCCTTACTTTCCCTCATTTTCCACAGTCAGTCCTCTTGGCTCTCTCTCTGAAACGTATTCAAATCCTCTCCTCTCCGTCTTCGCTTCTGTCAGCCAAGGTCAAGTCATCATCTCCTTCCTAGATTACTACAGTCAGGAGCAAGCGCTTGTTAGAGTGAACTTTTAAAAACATAAATCACTTCACATCACTACCCTGATTAAGAAACTCTTAAAACCAGTTGGTTTTTCATCGCACCTTGAATAAAATATGAATTCCTTATCCTAGTCTATTAAGTCCCCAAATAATCTACCCCATACCTACCTCTCCAACCTCATCTCCTCCACTCCTCTCTTAAGTAAAAATGCTCTCATCACACTTACCTCATTTTCCTCTCATATAGACTTCTAACTTGTACCTGCCTCAGGGTATGAACTTGCCATTGGAGAGCTCAAAGTGCTCTTTTTCCAAATCTTCACAAGTTTTTTTGGTCACGTGGATTCCAGCTTAAACGTCACCTCTGAGAAGCCTCTCCCACCACCTCCCTTGCCCAAGTAACTTTCTGTATCAACACCCTGTTTAATTTTCTGCAAAGCATTTTATCACTAGCAATTTTTGTTATATTTATTTGTGTACCAGCCATCAGCTGTCTTCTCGCTCTGAGATATAAACTCTATGACATCAGGGTCATTGCTTATCGTGTCTACTGAGATTCGCTGGGGACACAGCATCTAAATAATTTTTATTGAATGGATGAATTTAATCAGTTCCTAGTGAGCTAATGACATACAAGGGTTTATATTGGGTGCAAGATAATATTTTACATCTGACATATCATTGAATCTGAATGTTGATGTTTTGTTGTAGACATCTTTGTCACCTCCTATAAAGGAGGAAATGGAAGCTTGAAGAGATCCAGTCCTTCCCCCAAAGTTAATGAGTTTGATTCCACCAACATTTACGGGGGGCACATTTTCATGCCAGGCACAGTGCATGATACCAGGGATACAAATGTGAATAAAGCAGGGCTCTTGCCATCTAATTGCTCACAGTCTGGTGTGGAGACAGAGCACAGACCACTAACTGTACTATAACGTGCTGTGTGGATAAACTGTGGTAAGCCTTATGCCAAAAGTAGGAACAAAACATTAGGAGATAAAGAATTGTGTGACTAATTTTGCTGGATGGTTGGATGAAGATTTCGAAAAGCTTTACAGAATAGATGGCATTTGAGCTAGGCCTGCAAAGATGAATAGGCTTTTGCCAGGTGCAGAAAGGGTGATAAGAGCTTTCCAGACAGAGAGAAGAGGAGATGTGAAGGCAGAGGGGCTTGAAAGAGGACACATCCTGGCTAGTTAGCTGTTTGAGAGCAGGCTGGACTTTCACAGCACTTATGAAAGCGTTAAAGTGAGTCAGGCTGCAGGACTGAATGAATAGACTTTCATTCTTTTCTGAGTTAATGAAGTTTTGATCTACCTCCAAGAGTCAGTAAAAGTTTGCTTTGTCTAAAATTTTATTTCCAAAGCTTTATGTAGTTACGTTACACATGTTTTGTCCTCCAGAGATGGAAGAGGATGGTGCGTGTAGCCAAACAAGGAAGGTGTTACGCAGATCGTGAATAGGGGAACCGCACACACGCACCCAGCAATGACACATTCATCTCCTACGCCTTATACAGGTGTTCCACAAAATGCAAAAAGCCTTTGATTTGTCTGCTGTGTCTCTGGAGTTTTTAGCCACCAGTCAGGCTCGCAGGGGAGAGCAGAGGTGGGAGGAAGAACACTCTGCATCCTGGGTCGATACAGGATCCACCATTCTGTACCTCCTTCCTTAGAGCCGGAAGCTGGGTATTGTTCTGTCTTTCAGTGACTATTACATGTACCTTGAACACATCGCTAAGTGCTGTAGAATTGGTGGTAAAGGAGAAGTTTGCTGTTTATTACACTGAAAATAGAACCTCACTTCCATAAAGACACAGACCTACTAGAGAATGGACTTGAGGACACGGGGAGGGGGAAGGGTAAGCTGGGACGAGGTGAGAGAGTGGCATGGACATGTATACACTACCAAACATAAAATAGATAGCTAGTGGGAAGCAGCCGCATAGCACAGGGAGATCAGCTCGGTGCTTTGTGACCACCTAGAGGGGTGGGATAGGGAGGGTGGGAGGGAGGGAGACGCAAGAGGGAAGAGATATGGGAACATATGTATATGTATAACTGATTCACTTTGTTATAAAGCAGAAACTGACACACCATTGTAAAGTAATTATACTCCAATAAAGATGTTAAAAAACAAAACAAAACAGAAAAACCTCACTTCCAGCATCAGGTAGAATCTCCTTGTTCACTTCCCCTTAGCCACATGAGCTTCCTTTCTATTTCTTGAACACACCTTAAGCCGTTGCCTGGCCTTCTCTTCCCTCCTCATCCTGCAGGTCCCAGTCCAAAGGTTACCTCTTCATTGAGGTCTTCCCCACACAGACTGAAGTCACTCTTTCCCTCCCGGCCACACACCTGCTTTAGTCATTCTCTAGCATATTCGCTTCATTTATTGCAATCTTAGCCTTTATCACTCTTTGGATTATCTTTTTCATTTATCACTTACTGTTTCTTGTCTGTTTTCTAACCTCTAGAATGTTAGTTTCTTGCAAATGGGACCCTTGCCTGTTTTATTCCTAGCATATAGCTTAGAATAATCTATAGTAGTTGTTCAATAAATATTTGTGAATGAATGAACAGCACTGTTGCTGCTTTTGGGCTTAGACTCAAGATTCAGACAGCCAGGAGTTTGAATTCTGGCTCTGGCTCTCATGACCCAAAGTTTCAGAACTTCAGATTTTTCATCTTTAAAAAGGAGATAATAATAGCACTTACTTCACAGAGTTGAAGTGAGGATTAAATGAGATAATTTGTCTAAAGTGCTTGGCATTGGTTTTGCAACATAGTCAGGGACAACAAAGGTGTTTTATTATTATGGGGAGCAAATCTGTAAATGTAAAGAATGCGATAAGATGTAATAAATGGGGTGAGAGGGGAGGTGAAGGGCAGGTTGCCTCAATGACATCTAAGGTGAGACCTGTTTCAGACAGATTTCACTGAGGAGCCGTATCCATCTAGTTACACCCATGACTGAAATCAGCAAACCACTCTGAAGGAGACACGTTAGTGACGAGGGTCCTCACTGGCATCACAGTACCAGAAGGATCATACCTGAGCTCTCGTCCACTTACCTACAGCCCGAGAATCAGGCTCTTTGTTACAGGGGAGGCAGCAGCCCCAAAGCAGTGAGCACACTTTGATTAGGGATGCTGATGAATGCCTTTAATAATGTGATGTCGTTGAGATCGCTTTCTCTCATTTGGAGCCTGGATCAGGTATTGGAAGAAGCATACTAACCCTTTATCTGCTGTCAGTTCAGATGTCAGGCTTCCTTCTGCATGCTCTATCTAAATTAGGTCTCCAGTCCACTGGGGAGCCCTCTGGCTTTTACCTCCTATTTTTGGAACAGTAGTCAAGACTTGGATCTCCCGAAAAGGAGGCCCCAGGCTCCTGCTGTGGCCGGGGCTCCCCCAGGCTCTGCCTGCTTGGCACATTCAGCCAGACCACAGTGGCTCTGAGAGTTTGTTTCTTTTTTTTTCTGCCGCCGGGTAATTGTTCAGCAAGTACCACCAGTGGTGTCTCAAAGCCAAGCCCTTGTCCATCAGCATTTCCAGGACCTCCCCCACAGGCTCTGAAGCCAGAGGTCCAAGGACAGCAGAGGAGGTCCTGCCTTTTATGCTTGTGTGACTCTTTTTTGGATGAGTAAATAGACTCCCACAAAGAACGACACGTAACAGCAAGCTAGAGGTGTAGTAATGGCTATGGAAGCTCAGATTTATGTGCTGGATTGAGAATGTTGTCAAAGGTCAGCTGTGAACAGTCCTGGACCCTGTTGCTATTTTCAGTAACACGTGGGTAGAGCTGGGGTGGGGTGGGGGGTAACTGATGGTGCTTTTTGACTGACTATAGTTACTAGTTAATGAAAGGTGCCAATGTATTTTACAATTTCTGGGTTCATTGGGCTGCTCACATCATACCTTTAGTTTGACTTTTCTTTTTGCTGGAGAACACCCTTTAGTAGTTTCTATATAGAGAGCGTGTGGGTGGTAAAAAAAATCTTTTCGTTTCTGTATATTTAAAATGTGTTTATTTTGCCCTTATCTTTAATGATCGTATAGCAGAATACATAGTTTTTGTTACACTTTCTTTTAGTACTTTGGAGACACTGTTCTGTTGTCTTCTGGCATCCATTGTTGCTGCGGAAAAGGCTGAGCATGGCTTATATCCTGGAGACAAAGGAGAGCCATTAGAGGGATTTGAGTTCAGATGTAATTTGATGAGTCTGCTTTTAGAAAATTAGTCTGGGTGCAATATGTGAGATGATTATATTAATTTTAATTGCAGAGTTGTAGACAGCAGGGTATTGAATGAAAAATGTTCTATAAACATTTTATTTACAAAAGCATAACTCTTACATTATGTTGTGGCAGAAGACTATTTTAAGATACCAACAGAGTTTTCTTTTCTCCCTGAATTTCCTTCTGTCTCTTTTGCATGCAAGCAATTAGTTGGTCCTGTGCTCCTTGTCAGAGGGAAGCGGATGGGGTAGAGGTATGTAAGTGTGGGAATCCTTTTTTTTAGTTTATAAAGCAATTTACTTTTACATATATATGTATATTTGTTAAGGTCATAATCATTATTTATGAGAGTTTGAATATTGGCCTTTACTATGTTATATAAAGTAATTTGTAGTGAAGCATGGATAAGAACACTTGCTTTTCGTGTTCAAGTTTGGTTTTCTTGGAATGTTACAAGATTATATTGTGAAATGTAATTTGGATAATAATAGGCAAAAACCTGCTTAGTTGTGGGCTACATACAGCCAGAAAAAAGTAAAAACAATAAAGCTTCATGGTTAAAAGTGAGGATTCTGGCTTCAAAATCCAGGGGTGGGAATTTTCTTGACTTTTTTTTTTCCAAAGGCTAAACTCCGAGGAACAGGGAAACGATTCTGAAGAATAGATAGAAGTTCCCGGTCAGACACTGAAGGGAGGTGTGATCTCTCAAAGACTAGAAAAGAAAAATCTCCATCTTGTCCCCAGGGTGGACAGAGGGGGGTGAGAGGTGGTGAGAGCAGGGAGAACCTGCTCCCTGCTCCCAATCAGAGCGCACAGTCAGGGCCTGCAGAGGCAGCCAGGCTCCCGGGCTCGGCACAAGGAGGATGTGGCCTCCGGCAGCTCCCCAAAGGCCCGGGACTTCGTGTCCCTGCAGCATCAGCGCTTGGGATTTCAGCAGCGCCTAATGTGAGCAGACAGCAGGGTCACGAGAGGGAACACTGACCCCGCAGCAACCTGATGCTGGCTCGCATTCCAGGATCGTGGCTGAGTAGGAAGCCTACACTTCCCTGTGTGTCTCCTTTGCTCTCACGCTATGACCTCACTCACAACACTGCTGACACCAGATGTGGGTTTGTTTTTTCCCATACCACGCAATTCTCTGATACCAGCCGGGTGACCTACAAGTTAACTGACACCATCTATGTGGAGATAGCATCAGATCCTGCAGGTTAAGGTTTCAGTCCCACGAGACTGCCTTCCATCCACTTCGGCTGCCCATCACAAGTGGGTGGTCCCCAGGTTATCCGCAACTTCCATCCAACTTGGCTACAGATCAGGGGTTCCCATGATCTCCTCCCCCTTGGATTTGAGTGTTTGCTACAGTGGCTCGTAGAACTCCGGGAAATACTTACAGGGTAAGATAAAGGATACAGATGAACAGCCAGATGAAGAGATCCAAAGGGTGAGGTATGGAGGGTCCGGGAGCACAGGAACTTCCTTCCCTGTGGAGTTGGAGTTGGGGTGCATCACCCCTCCAGTACGTGGTGTGGATGTGTTCACCAGTCTGGAAGCTCTCTGAACACCATGCTTTGGGACACAGGTGTGATCAATTCTTAACTCCATGTCCAGCCCCTCTCTCCTCTCTGGAGAATGAAGGGGCGGGGCTGAAAATTCCAAGCTTCTAATCGTGGCTCGGTCTTTCCGGTGACCAGCCCCCATCCAGGAGCCATCCAGGAGCCCACCCAGAGTTGCCTCGTTAGAACAAAAGACGCTACTATCACTTAGGAAATTCCAAGGGATTTAGACACTCTGTGTCAGAGACCAGAGTCAAAGGCCAAATATGAGAGCAAAAGTTGCTCCTAGGGCTTTTATCACTCAGGAAATTACAAGGGTTTTAGGAGCTGTGTGCCAGGAACTGGGACAGACACCAATGTTTATTTTTTGATCACTTCACTATGGCGGCACATCCCAGGGAGAGGGTTGAGAAGTAGTGCTTCCACTATTCTGGGAGGAGGAGGATTTAAAATAGAAACTAAGTTGAGTTGTAAAAAGAAAGGTATAATTTTTGACCCCAAGGTATATGGCTTGAGATTCATAGTGGCTACAAGGTTAATTTAGCTATAGTGACAAATATTAGTTTACTTGACTATGAGTATCTGCTAGAGGCAACTTTTTCTTCTTCTTTTTTTTTTTTTTTTTTTTGCGGTACGCGGGCCTCTCACGTTGCGGAGCACAGGCTCCGGACGCACAGACTCAGCGGCCATGGCTCACGGGCCCAGCCGCTCCGCGGCATGTGGGATCTTCCCAGACCGGGGCACGAACCCGTGTCCCCTGCATCGGCAGGCGGACTCTCAACCACTGCGCCACCAGGGAAGCCCGAGGCAGCTTTTGATAACTGTCTATTTGCAGATCTGGGTGGGGAGTCTAGACCTCTGACCCCAGGCTGGTGGAAAGAGCCCTGGGCTTAGAGGAGAAGCCCTGCCTTACAGTCCCAACCCTGCCATGTTGGCACTGTAAGGAAGGGCGTAAGGTTGCCATGTACGTACAGAACACTCAGTTAAGTTTGAATTTCAGATAGTGAAAATTTATACTAAAATATTGTTTGTTATTATCTGGAATCCAAACTTAACTGAGTATTCTGTGTTTAAGTCTGGCAACCCTACTTCGGGCAGGTCATTTAACCTCTCGGAGTTTCAATTCCCTCATCTGAAAGACAGCAGAATGATACCCACTTGAGAGCACTGTGCTTCGGATCACGTGGGGTCCCTGCAGTGAGGCTGAGTTTCCCTCAACCCTCTTAGGGTCCCTGTCTGGGTCCGATACTGACCAGCGTTCTTAACCTTCCCCTATCAATAGAACTTGAAAAGAGGCCAGACAAGAAACTCGCGCAAGGCTTTCCTGGGGCCCCTGCAGGGGGGCAGTGAAAACAAGTAACAGGTTCCTTTGCTCTCTCCCTGAGGGAGTGTGAGCTCGTTCTTTATACAGGGTGAGGGGAGGGGTGGGTCCAGGGTTCAGTGGCTTAGGTGGTTTGCCCACCTCTTTGGTGGTGTTGCATGCAGGGGGCATGCGCAGTACCCTGCTGTTGCTCCCAACACCTGTTTTTGCTCCTGGCTCTCAAGTAGTGGCAGTTGGGTTTTTTTTGGTCTTTTTGTATCTTTTTGTCCCTAATTTGCCCCAACAGCGCATGCACTCAGTTATTTTTGGTCCCTTATAAGTTCTTTGTATTTTGTTGCTTGAGGAGATGTGCGTCCAGGCGCAAGTGCTGCAGCAAAGGGTCTCAGGTCCCGGGTCCCAGCCTTTCTGAGGTCTGAAAATTAAAGTGACACAGATTAACAAGAGAAAATTATACACATTTCTTTAATATAAATTTCATGTGGCACAAGAGGCTTCATAAGGAAATGAAGAATGGAACATAATAAACCAGTTAAACTGACTATTTTAACGCTGGGTTTGATGAAGAGTGGGTAGTCATGGAGAAATAGGATAGGTTAAGGAGTATGAAGTACGTATAGTAAACTGGGGAAGCTTAGCAAGGCCTACTTCTTAGGATTCTTCTTGGGGTCCCTTGGTCTTCAGAGATAAGGATGCTCCTTTCCTCCAGGTAAAGGGAGGGCACTTTCCACAGGAGGGTTTTATGACCTGTTTCAGGGGGAAAAGGTGGGGAGAAGTCCAAAGTGACCTTCTTGCTTCTTCGGCCTTCTCACACTCCTTCAGCTTAAAATACTCACTATACGAAGGTGCCGTATTTGGGGATAGCGTGTCCTGAACCCCCATTACTAATGGTTGAGATGGTTAAGAATCTGCAGTCCTATGCACTCCTAGAATAGTTCTATAATAGTTACGTCTGTGTGGAGTAAGACGAACTCAAGTTTTAATTCTTCTACTTAATAACCGTGTATTGTTAGCTATCCGTAAAATGGGATATTAATGGTATCTACCTCATGGTGTACTTACGAGGCTTCGATGAGTTAATGTATGTAAGGTGCTTAGCCCTGAGCAAGATACCCGATAAGTGCTCAACAAATAATACTGAGTTCCCACTGCAGCTGTGCAAATATGATAACATTTTATCAACGGGAATGGAGGAGACTTGGAAGTGAGTCATTGAACTGAGGTTGACTTAGTGCTATCTCTGCAGTCAGTGCTGAGGGGCAATGTCTTTTCCTTCCTGTTAGTTATTAGAAGGGGACAGAAATTGCCAAGTTTAGAAGGGGAAGAAATTTACAAAGTTTTCTGAGTGTGTTAAGAGACAAAGATAACACCTTTGTGAGAATTTTTTTTTTTTTTTGTGGTACGCGGGCCTCTCACTGTTGTGGCCTCTTGTGTTGCGGAGCACAGGCTCCGGACGTGCAGGCTCAGCGGCCATGGCTCACGGGCCCAGCCGCTCCGCGGCATGTGGTATCTTCCCGGACCGGGATACGAACCCGTGTCCCCTGCATCGGCAGGCGGACTCTCAACCACTGTGCCACCAGGGAAGCCCCTTTTGTGAGCATTTTTGAAGAGTAAAGAATTTTCCTGAATCTCGGTCCATTCTATAAACTCAGAAGAAATTAACGGCTGATGCCTACATTTTACCCCAGGCAAAAACATCCCTCAGATACAAAGTGTGGATTCACTGCAGTCTTAGATGTATCACTAGCCTGAGGCTAAAACTCTTCCTGTTTGAAAGAAAACAGACCCTATCTGGGTCACAGCATTAGTGAAGGGTGAGCTGGCCTCGCCCAATTTCTTCAGATCCCTGAACAGAGGGAGAAAAAAAAGAATGAATCAAACAGAGCTTGTCAGGTGAGTTTCAGGAGGGGCTCTGATATCTTTTAGTACAGGAGAACATTAAGATGTAACTACACAGAAAGGTAGAAATAAAAGCTAGATTTTAGTGACAGCAGCATCGGTTTTAAACAAGTTTTTGAGCTTGTTTAAGAAATATGAATATTCGTTTCGCTGTATCTCGTGTACTGTCAGTGATGACTTTTCAGGGACCTCAGAGATTTAATGGAAAAGTGAACTGATAAGCACGTGATTAAGCCATCAGACCCTGCAGCCATCAGCTAAATGGAAAACCCAGCTTTCCCCTCAGCCCCGTCTCTATGGCCCCTGAGCCCACCTGGACTTGAGGTGCAGATTTCTTTACGATGCTCTTTCTCTCTTTCCTCTCTTTCAGTCTTTCTCTCTGGTGTCTTCTTTACTGAGTTTTTCTATCCTGAAGCTTTCCCAGTCCAATCTCTATGGTGCTCCCTTGCAAAGTCATTTTTAACATTTGGTAGGTTTAATTGCTGGAATAATTATGCCCTTCCCTTAACGGATGTGCTGGGGTGTGGAGTGGAATGAACAAGTGAATATCTGTTTATGGCGCTTGAAGAGTGATAAACAGATTTACATCAAGCAAGCTGCATAGTCTGAACTGACATGTAAGATGCCCCTGGGGAGTGACTGATTTTTGCTTTTTTATTTCTTTCGTTTGAAGTACCTGTCGTTTCTTTTCATTTCATATTTCTTCAGAGGCAATCAAGACATGTTAGTGAATATAAAATGCACAAGTCAAACATTTCTTTAAAAAGTAACTGCTTTGAAACAATGCAGCCTGTAGAAGTCGGATGTATTTTCTAACCTTATGAGAAACACCTGCTATTGTGAAAGCCTTATTATGTAAGCCCATCTGCATATGCAATGGTAAATAATTCCTTAATACCGTCGGTTGGTTATGAAATAGTCTTACAGGTTGAAAAATAAATTATAGCTTCTGTTAAAAGTATATATTTCTCTCCTTTCTTACTTATGGTTCCTGTAGCTCAAAGTCCATGGTGGTCTGTGAAGTCTCCTGCATATGTTAGTTTGGTTTTTCCGGTGAACCTCTGTTAGGTTACCTTGTGGTTCTTAAGCCTCTTGCAGTTCGTTCTTGTCTCATTTTCTCTTTCTCTCTCCCAGAAAAATCATTTGGAAAATTTATCGCTAGTCAACATGTGTTGACTGTTTCCCATTACAGGCTCTTTGTGGTTTGGAATGTGGGGAGATATGAATTAAGCAGTGGGAGAGGCAGCCTGTGGAATGGACCAGGCTGACCCGGTTGAGCACGTTGATGTAACCAGATCCATCATCTCATCACCCTCTCTCTCCGCTTCCCCCCATCTGCCCGCCTCCTCCCACCATCCCCAGTACTTCAGACAAAGGCAGTAGAAAGAGCATGAGCATTGGCATCAGACAGACCTGTCTTTGAATCCTGCCAACTCCTAAGCTGTGTGACTGGTCAGGCACTTGGTCCTGTAGGTCAGGGTTTTGTTAGCTGGAACATGAGCTGGGTTACCATATGCCCCGCCTTGCCTGGCCAATCTTGGCTTACGCTTTGTGTCCTGGAATCCTTATTAATAACATCTCCTGGACTTTCCTGGTGGCGCAGTGGTTAAGAATCTGCCTGCCAATGCAGGAGACACAGGTTCGATCTGGTCCGGGAAGATCCCACATGCCGCAGAGGAACTAAGCCAGCGTGCCACAACTACTGAGCCCGCGAGCCACAGCTACTGAAGCCCACCTGCCCTACAGCCCGAGCTCTGCAACAAGAGAAGCCACTGCAATGAGTAGCCCGAGCACCTCAACGAAGAGTAGCCCCCGCTCACCACAGCTAGAGAAAGCCTGTGTGCAGCAATGAAGACCCAACGCAGCCAAAAAATAAAAATTTTTTTTAAAAAAGTCTCCTTTCACTGTCTCAAGTGCCCTGAGTAGATTATATGGTGACCCTAAAAATAAGGATAACTGTTATCTTCTGTTGTTGTGGTGAGGATGGCATTACAACCGTCTACTGTAGTGTCTGGCACATAGATCCTCGAGATGGTACCTTTCATTATTAGTAGTAATCATTTGAAAGGATGCTCCACCTGATCTAAGTGGTTTACTTGATGTGGTGAGTCTAGACATGAGCTTAGAACTGAACATTTCATTTTCGTTTTCTACTATAGAATTCATTTAGGTTTTATGCTTTGTTTTAGAAATAGAATTAACTCCCATCTAGGTTTTTTAGGCTCTCAATTAAATGTAGGGCTCACCAAGTAAATTTACCAATGTCAGAAGCAGTAATGATGACTTTAGGTTGGAAAAGAGAAGAGAAGTTAGGCACAATTTATTTCATTTTTAACAGGAAAACAGTGCTGTTTAAAACAAAAAATAAAACATTCCAGGGAAGGGTAGAATTAGTCATAGGCACAGATTGCTTTTTTCTCTAAAGTACTTCTCTTGAATGAGCTCTTTGGGTAGAGGTTGAGAGTTGAATAGCCTGGTAACAAAATCCAGAGGGCAGAAGTCCTTGGAAAGATGGGTGGGGTGTCTCAGTAGGGGTCCAAGTGATGCACAAGGTAAAAACCATATATACAAGAAGTTCTCTGTTGGAAATGACAGAGGGATTTATGGGGAAAAGATTGTTAGGAAGAAAACCAAGGGTTGGCCCTGTGTGTGTCTTTTCTGGAGTCATGAACCAGCTGTCAGACATATTAACTGCACACTGTTATGTTCCAGACCCTGAACGAGGCCCTGGTAAGGTGGGGATGTGACACACGGTCCCTGCCTCGAGGAGCACAGGCTATAGAGAAGGAGAGACACATGAACAGCAGCAGTCCTCTGTACTGTGGTAAAGTTGTGCTTGGTGGCTAGATTGGTTAACTGCTGCAACAAACAGCCCCAAAGCCCTCGGTGACTCACCACACAGACATTGTTTCCCTCTTCTGTTAGAGTAATGAGGTGTTGGGAAGGCAGTCCTCACACGGCTCCCGTGATCTCCATGGCCTTCGAGCTCTCTTCCAGATCCTCTGCATCCAGTCCTCAGGTGGAGGAAAGAGGACACTGAAGTGTTGCACAGGAAGACTTTCTGGGCCAGGTTTGGAAGTGGTGCACACAGCCATTTGTCATAGCTTAGTCACATTGGCCCATGTAATGCCGTGGCCAGGCAGCCACTTTCTGGCAACAGTTCTACACTATGGAAGAGGACCTTTAGTCTTTGGTGAACAGCCAACTGTTTCTGGGACTTATGCATGGAGAAGGAGTGTAATGGGAGCTTAGAAGCAAGAGAAACCCAAGTGTGTGCAGGGGGTCAGGGGGAGGGAAGGGAAATGATAGCAAAAACCTCTCAGGAGATTAACATTGAAACTGAGTTTGGGAAGAGAAATAGGATTTAAGTCATAAAGAACTGTGGGGGAAGGACAGTTTAAATAGAAGAAACAGCATGTGCAAAAGCACTGGGGCACTCATTCATTCATTCATCTAAGGAATCTTTATAAAAGCGCCTTTGAGGTGCAGGAATCATTCTAAATGCTGGGATGGCGCTATATTAAAGACAGACAAGTTTCCCACTCTCATGACCCTATATTCTAGTGAAGGGAGACAAACCATAAATAAACAAGCCAGTAAGTACACAACTCAGAACATCAAAGAGCGTGTTGTGTGGGGGAACCGCATGTCTTCAAGTCGGGTTGGGGCAAATTTCTGATTTATAACAAAGTGAATCAGTTATGCATATACATATGTTCCCATATCTCTTCCCTCTTGCGTCTCCCTCCCACCCTCCCTATCCCACCCCTCTAGGTGGTCACAAAGCACCGAGCTGATCTCCCTGTGCTATGCGGCTGCTTCCCACTAGCTATCTATTTTACGTTTGGTAGTGTATATATGTCCATGCCACTCTCTTACTTTGTCACAGCTTACCCTTCCCCTCCCCATATCCTCAAGTCCATTCTCTAGCAGGTCTGTGTCTTTATTCCTGTCTTACCCCTAGGTTCTTCATGACATTTTTTTTCTTAGATTCCATATATATGTGTTAGCATACGGTATTTGTCTTTCTCTTTCTGACTTACTTCACTCTGTATGACAGACTCTAGGTCCATCCACCTCACTACAAATAACTCAATTTCGTTTCTTTTCATGGCTGAGTAATATTCCATTGTATATATGTGCCACATCTTCTTTATCCATTCATCTGATGGGTGCACAGGAGTTGAATAGCCTGGTAACAAAATCCAGAGGGCAGAAGTCCTTGGAAAGATGGGTGGGGTGTCTCAGTAGGGGTCCAAGTGATGCAAGAGAAAGCTTTTGACAAAATTCAAGAGAAAGCTTTCGACAAAATTCAACTGTGCAAATATTATTACACAGAACAGCTTTCCTGAAGACCAGCTCTGCAATCTTTCTATGTTTTTAAATTAACTTACAAAGGATGTGACTAAACATATCTACTTTGTTTGTGTCTGTGGCTGCCGGGGTTTTCAGCATACACTTTTATAGTAACGCTTTGTAATAGAAACACGGCTGTCTTCTAAGACAGATTTAAAATATTTCTCAGAGTAAATATGACCATCAACTGGGAAGGAGACTGTTAAACGGTGAGTTTAGTTTCCTAAGGTGCATCGTTAGTAACAACTGTTTTATGTGTAAGAACTTCTCCCTTAGGGAGAAAAATGGAACCCCAGTAGTCAAGGCAGAACATTATGCCTATAACCTTCTGGATTCAAATGATGGGGCTCTAACCCGAATGTAATGAAAATTTCAAAGATGAAGTGCAACTCCCTAGAGCATAGAGGGAGGAAGGAGAGGCATCAGAGAGGATCCCAGGACAAGTCTACTCACTCCAGATATCCTGGAAACAAGACAGATGTGCTGCTGAGGCAGGGGTGCAGAGACCTTCCCTCTGGGCGGCCCCAGATATCCCTGTGGAAGGAGCTGGGCTCCTACCCATACGCCCTGGCGAAGGGAAGGGATCAGGAACTCTGGAGACTGACTTGTTTTCTCAGTGAAGCTGAGCTATGCTAGGCAGAGATCAGAAGCCAGAAATAAATGATTCTTTAAAGTTCAAGGTGTCCAAGAAAGAAAGTTCATTTCCCTTCTGCTGTATGTGTTTATAGAGAAGTGTTATGTTAGAGTTGAGTGTGAATTTAACACCAGTGCTATTAATCAATTGCTTATTCCTTTTTTCAGTTGATTTTTGTTTTTTATTTTATTCTCTTTTTCCAGTTTTATTGAGATGTAATTGACATACAGCACTGTATAAGTTTAAGGTGTACAGCATTTATGACTTGACTTACATACATCTTGAAATGATTACCACAGTAAGTTTAGTGAACATCCGTCACCTCACCTCATAGATACAAAAGAAAAGGAAAAACTATTTTTTCCTTGTGACGAGAACTCAGGGTTTACTCTCTTAATAACTTTCATATATAACGTACAGCAGTGTTGATTATATTAATCATGTTGCACATTGCATCCCTAGTACTTATTTATCTTATACATTTTGCATATTCATTGATTCAAACTCACACTTCTTGAGCATCTACCATGTACCAGAAACTAGGCTTGATTCTAAGGATCTAAAGCTGAATTAGGCATAATGTTTTATCTTCCAAACTCAAAACCCCAGTGGGAACAGTCAGTTAGACAAGTAAATTTAATACAGTGAGATAAGTGCTAATAGATGTATGTACAAAACGCCAGGAGGCGTCATGCTAAGACCAGTTCAATGAAGCTGGGGAAGGTTTGTTTCATGGTGGAGGTGATATTTAAATAGATCAAACTTATCTTCCCTTGTCTGTCTCAACTCCAGTGAAAACCAGTAAACATAAACAATATTGACTAGTTCAGTGCTTCTTCTTAGCTATGCAAACCACAGAGGACAATGGAGCAGTTTCCAAACCTGGCACCCTGTGGGTGCCTGTGGGGCTTAACAGAATTTCTGTGACCTTGAAACATATGAAAAAGCTCTCAACCACACTCACACACACAAAAACGCAAATTACTTGTCACATTGACGAAAATTCGAGACCCATTCTGTTTGTGAGGCTGTAGGGGAAACAGGTCCTTTTGTGTATTGGTGGTGGGAATGTAAACTGGTACTATGCAGGGGAATGTGGCAATACATTATAGGGTAATAAATTAAAGAAGCATTTATCCTTTGACCCAGCAATTCCACTCCTAGAAATGTATTTTAAGCATAGACCTGCATAAGTGCAAAATTACACATGCACAGAAGTTATTCTTTGTGGTTTTCTTTCTTTCCCCTCCCTCCCTCCCTCCCTTCCCTTGTAATTGTTAAGTACCTATGGGAAGGAACTTTGAAACTATGTAAATATCGTTTCTCAACAAACTTTTGATTAACTAATTAATATCGTGATTCCTTATTTTATTCATGGATTATAATTTGTCCTATCATTACTTACTTTGAGGCCCAAATTGTCCCAGATTGGACTAGTAGGAGCTTCTCTGTCCTTCTTAGATGGTGTCATTATTCTTGGAGTTCTTGCTTGTTTTCTGGCACAAGATGTTCTAATGTTGGACTTTCCCTGACCCAGCCCTGGAACTGGTCACTTCTCCAAGGATCCCTGGTTCCTTTTCGTGGTGAATGGTGTTTAGAAACTAAGATTTACGTGCTAGCTGTGCCCATTCCGGTTGGGGTGTCACTGCTCTCAGGCTCTCTCAGTAGACAGATGGATAAATATGTGTGTTTGTGTATATATGTTTACATCTGTATTTATTTCTATGTCTATGTATATATTTCAAAACAGAGTTCACCTTGATATCTCCAATTCCTATCTAATATCACAGGATTCATTCTAGTGTTCTACTTATTATTTGTAACTCCCTTCTCTGACACTGAGAAGCTTGGCTCCCATTTTCCTTAATATAGTCACGTATTTGCTCAATCCACCTGGTGTAACCCACTTCCCATCGCTGCCTCTGCCCCTATGCAGATGCTCTCCTCACTCCACCTGTGCTCTGATGCTTGCATCAGTTGGAACCACTGCCCAGAGCCCTCACCTTGCTGGGGCTCCAGCACCCTGCACCAGGTAGCCCTCCCAGGTGAACCCCTCCTCACCCTGCTTTGGGCTCTGATGACCCATGCCCAGCCCCTGCCACTTGTGGATGTCCTCCTTACCCAGCTTGGGCTCTGGCCCCCTGTTTTGGGCCATCACAGCAATGCCTACCTTCCTCCATAGCCACATGCTTTACTCTGACCTGCTAAGAGTTTTAGGACTGAATAGTTCAGGAAGGCAACATTGGGAGGAGGAAGCGGAGGAAGAAAAAAGGTGGAAGCATTTAAATAATTTTTTTTAAAATTACAAGATGGAGGAGACAGGGATGGAATCAAGACTCATGTACATTTTTATTTGATTCTGATTTTTTGACCAAGTGACTCTTTTAATATTCAAAAAGAGAATTCTTAAATTTGAAAATAAATAAATGTAATTATATATCAAATAGGTAACAAACATACCAAGAAAATCAAATTATTTTAAATGCTTTAGAAGACAATATTTTAAAATTTATTTTATTGAAGTATAGTTGATTTACAATGTTGTGTTAATTTCTACTGTACAGCTAAGTGATTCAGTCATATATATATATATATATATATATATACACACATTCTTTTTCATATTCTTTTCCATTATGGTTTATCACAGGATATTGAATATAGTTCCCTGTGCCATTCAGTAGGATCTTGTTTATCCATCCTGTATATAATAGTTTGCATCTGTTAACCCCAAACTCTCAATCTATCCCTCTCTCACCCCCGCCTTGGCAACCACAAGTCTGTTCTCTATGTCTGTGAGTCTGTTTCTGTTTTGTAGATAAGTTCATTTGTGCCATATTTTAGATTCCACATATAAGTAATGTCATATGGTATTTGTCTTTCTCTTTCTGACTTACTTCACTCAGGATGATAATCTTTAGTTTCATCCATGTTGCTGCAAATGGCATTATTTCATTCTTTTTTATGGCTGAGTAATATTCCACTGTATATATGTATAACATCTTCTTTTTCTATTCATCTGTCGTTGGACATTTAGGTCATTTCCATCTCTTGGCTATTGTAAATAGTGCTGCAATAAACACTGGAGTGCATGTATCTTTTCAAATTATAGTTTTCTCCAGATATATGCCAAGGAGTGGAACTGCAGGATCATATATAATAGGCAACTCTATTTTTAGTTTTTGAGGAACCTCCATTCTGTTCTCCTTAGTGGTTGCACCAATTCACATTCCCACCAGCAGTGTAGGAGGGTTCCCTTCTCTCCACACCCTCTCCAGCATTTGTTGTTTATGGACTTTTTAATGATGGCCATTCTGACTGGTGTGAGGTGGTATCTCATTGTAGTTTTGACTTGCATTTCTCTAACAATTAGCGATGTTGAACATCTTACATGTGCCTACTGGCCATCTGTATGTCTTCTTTGGAGAAATGTCTATTTAAGTCTAGAAGACAATGTTTTAACCTGCTTAGTGGGATATATTCTCAGAACAAAAAATCTCAAATTTAATTCAGGATTTTAAAACAAGTTATAATATTATTTTAATTTTTAAAAAAAATCATAAATCAATCAGTTAAATAAAAATAAATCAATATTTTGATTTTTTTTATTTATTTATTTTGATTTTTTATTTATTTATTTTGATTATTTATTTATTTTTATTTTTTATTTATTTATTTTGATTTTATTTATTTTTTAAATAAAAATAAATCAATATTTTAATTTTTAAAAAAATCATAAATCAATCAGTTAGCTGATTTATTTATTTATTTTAATAAATCTATTCATTTTATTTATTTATTTTTGGCTGCGTTGGGTCTTCATTGCTGCATGTGGGCTTTCTCTAGTTGTGGTGAGCGGGGCTACTCTTCGTTACTGTGTGTGGGTTTCTCATTGCCGTGGCTTCTCTTGCTGCAGAGCACGGGCTCTAGGCACATGGGCTTCAGCAGTTGTGGCACACAGGCTCAAGAGCTGTGGCTTGCGGGCTCTAGAGTGCAGGCTCAGCAGTCGTGGCGCACGGGCTTAGTTGCTCTGCGGCATGTGGGATCTTCCCGGACCAGGGCTCGAACCCATGTCCCCTGCATTGGCAGGCAGATTCTTAATCACTGTGCCACCAGTGAAGTCCCTGATATTTTAATTTTGAAACTAATATATATATATTGCAAGATAAAGCAAATAAGTGATATGTTAATGTTAGCAAGTAAATTTTTAGTATAAGAGAAAAGCAGTGTTAAGTTAAAAATCAAAAAAGTTAAAGACCTCTGTATTGTTAAATTTGAATTGGAAATTTCAATATGAACATATGATTTAAAAATATATACGTGTATATTTCCCCCTACCTCTATCCATTGGAAGGACCTAGAAGCATTAACAACTCAGTAACAGTGAGTATCCCTAACACCCAGATTTTGATCTCTAACCATTATTCCCACTGAAAGGAATCAGGGTTCTTTTAGAGAAATGGCTGATTTTGGGTCAGGGTACAAGGTGAGACTGGGCTCCATTTCTGTGCCAATAATTGGTTCTCATTGGCCGGAGATGGGACAATTTGAGCTTCAGAAAGAAAGGCTGCAATGGAATAAAACACTGAATAGATACAAATCTGTAAGTCTATAAAATGATACTCAGAAAAGAGAAAAACAAAGACAAAACAAAACAAACGAAATACCATTTGTCACCTATCCCTTACTCTGAAAAGTGATAATTTAAATAAATAATTATTTACCTTGCCTTTCCAGAAGGAGCAGTTGATGAGATACATCTCCCTTTCTCTCTCTCACTCTTTCTTTCTCTCTCCTATTATCAGCTAATAAATGTTGGATGAATGTTAGAAAGAAAAACATCATCATATTGCAACCCCTAATGTAGTAATCGATTACGGCAAGAATCATCAGCAGATGAGAAAGCCATTATATATAAAGTGATGGAGAACTGGATGCTCCAGTGCTGCTGAAGTATTACTCCACAGATTATCTGATGATTTAAAAAGAAAAATGGAACTTTACGATGGAGGCATGACAGTTGTCTCTGGCTTACTGATAATGGGTCAATTAGATATGATGTACTTCGCAATGTGTTGCAATATGATACAGCATCAATAATGATATCTTGCCTAAAGTGTTTAACCAGAATGTAATCCAGCCTCTATCTCCAAACTCCAGTTTACACGAAATGCTTGGGTGACTGGAATAAGTTAAATGACACTGCAAATTTAACAGTTGGACAATGTCAGAAAGTAGGCCATTCTGAGGAACAGCTGGCCTGGCCAAAGAAATGGGGGGGGCATTTTTCTGGGTTACAAGTGACTTAACAGATATAACAACCAAATATAATGTGGGTTGGATCCTGGTAGCACTAAACTAGGAGTAACATATATTTTTGGAGCAATTGACAAAATTTGAATATGGATCAGGTATTAGAGGATGATAAAGAATTTTAATTAATTTTGTTAGCTGTATAATGATATTGACTTTAAGAAGGAAAATGTTCTTATTTTCATGGTGTCAATATAATTTATTGAAAACACTTAAACAAAAAGATTGATGAGGCAAACATGGTAAAAATGTTAACAATTATTAGTCTAGGAAATGGGTATGTAGGTGGTAAGTATACCATTCTCTTTTTTGCTTTATGCTTGAATATATTTATAATAAAAAAGTTAAAAATCATTCTGATTCCTAGGTCCCAATCCAGACTTACTGAATGAACATAAGCCCTAGTTGGTATCTGCATTTTTTTCAAGTAGCCTATCTCAGTGAAGGGATGGATGAATGAATGTCTTCTTCCTACGTATAATCTTTTTTTAAACAAATATTTATCAGGTCCTTACTGTGAGCCAAGCACTTTTCTAGGTGCTGAAGATTCAGCAGTGAACAGAACAGATACAAGGCATCTTAAACCCATGGAGCTTGGCATCCTGCCTTGTCCATAGGTAGGCATCTTTAAAGCAAACAAGCAAACTTAAAAAAAATCATTAACTATAACACAAACACAGAAAACCACATGAAACAGATGCACAGTTTAATGACTTGTTAGGCAGCACACCGTGCCTCCCACAGGAGTTAGGAGTCTTCCATTCCCCGCGCACCCCAGTCACCGCCGCCCAGTGAGAAAGCCTCTTACCCCCACAGAGTATGTTTTAGGATGCTATTAAGAATCAAAGACAAAGTTCAGAACACCGCCCTTAAAATTCTTCTGAGTATGTCTCTACCCCCGCCCCCAAAGTGAGGTTTTACATTTTTCCTTTGGTTCAAAAGGTTTTTCATCTCAGCTGTACAGAACAGTACAACTCAGTTATGCATTATTAGACATGCAATTTTCACTTTATAATATCAAGGAAACGGAGCCGCTCTGGGGCAGACTCATTCCTGATTCACAGCTAATTCTGAGAACATAATGTCATAAAGGATCTTCAGAGGCAAACACATAATACTATCATGGTGGGATGAAGAAATTAAAACGTTATTTAAAATAATCTCAGAGCCGGCTTCAAATGAGTGAAGGTAAGGTCTCCAGAGACTGTCTGCAGAGTCATTATGCTTGTAGTGATGTTAAAAGGTGGCCGGAGGCACTGCTTGTTACCTGGGGTGGTCGAATCAAAATGAGAAATAAACTTTTCTCCTTCCCCACCCCCCCCAACTTAACACTCAGAGAACTTTAATCTTCTACCCGTTTTATACGATTTTGTTTTCTCTCTCTTTTTTTTTTTTTGCGGTACGCGGGCCTCTCACCGCTGTGGCCTCTCCCGTTGCGGAGCACAGGCTCCGGATGCGCAGGCTCAGCGGCCATGGCTCACGGGCCCAGCCGCTCCGCGGCATGTGGGATCTTCCCGGACCGGGGCACGAACCCGTGTCCCCTGCATCGGCAGGCGAACTGTCAACCACTGCGCCACCAGGGAAGCCCTTTTTTCTCTTTTAATTTAGGTCTTCCAGACCCCGAGCTGAAAGAGTGTAAAAGTGGACGATGTGTTCCCTGCCTGTTCTCAGAATGCCCAAGTCTTGGTACCAACACAGGGGCTGAAAAGTAAAGATACACGCGTTTTGTTTGGAAGTCTCAAAGCTCTAATACGAGGCGATTTTTAGTGCACAGTAATGTGCCGTCTTCACCAGGCTGTTATGTGCATTGAGTAAAATAATAAGTATGCACAGCAGCTCGGGGTACACACCAGGAGTGCAGGAAGGGTTGGGAAAGCGGCTGAGTTGGGGGGGCAAGCGTTCCAGACCGGGTAGGAACTGGACTCCCCTTCCTGCAACTCTGTCTCCTCTCTGGATGGCCCTGGGCCCATCTCCACGTGGTGAAGCCTCCGTCTCTCTACAGGTCAATGTGGGGGAGATGCCACTTTCTCCCAGGGATGCTGGGGATTAACGGTGATTCTTACCATTGCCCTAGTGCTCGCTGGGGGCTGCTCTGTTTTGACACCTGTCATCTCGTGTGTTCCTCTCAACGTACTGCCCTACTCACGTTATTCATGAGCAGCTAGAAAATGTAGGAGGCATACGTTGTTCTTTTTTTTTTTTAAAGGGGCACTTTGCCATTTCCCCTCATCCCCACCACACCCCATCCTCAGACAAGAGGCATATTGATTGCATACTGGGTCCTCCTTTGATAGTTGGAAACCTCTTTCAAGTTACTTGATCTCTCTAAACCTTAATTTCCTCACATATAAAATGGGGATTAAAATAGTACCTTTCTATTGGGTTGTAGTGAGGATTAAATGAGATAAGGCATTTATGTTTTTACTGGTGATGACGTCTGAGTTGTTATGGAAGGTCTCATCTGAGGCTCTGCTGCCCACGGGGTGGTCTTTGCTGTGCTGAGAGTTCCCCCACCTCATCCCTCCAGATGTGAGCGAAGTAGAGAGAGTTTTCTGCAGCTGGGGCTAGAGAATGACAGATGTGGCTTTTGGCCTGTGCTGGAAACTCCTGCTACAGCCCAGGCTCCCCTCAGCAAGACCTAGGAAATAGCAGAGGGATGGGGAAAGCACAATTGTATTACTTTTCACTATCTATCATCACTTCCTTTCTCTAGTTCATAAATTTCTCCCAGCTATTGCCTCTCAGCGGCTTCCTCGGGGTTTAGAACTTGACACTTCAACTTTTAATGAGGAATGATAGCCACATTTGGCTTTCATTGTTTTTCTCTTGTGCAAAACCTTATATTTGTTTACTTTCTGGAAGAAAAATAGAAGTGTATCATGTTGTCCATCTTGGGCTGGACATTAAATAAAAACAGTCCGATTGAAACTGAATGTCAGAAAAAGTGTTTAGCTTTGGCTGTGGGGTTTCGGATGTGACCTTCCTGGTCCCTGAGGGCTAGGAAGAACTGTGACTCCTCACAGCAGGAGTCCAGGCTGTTTCTTTATGGAAGTCTCTTAAAGGGCCTTGATAAAAGAGATGTTCACATGTTGAGGTACGGGGAAGTCATTCTGGCTTATACATGAGTTAACTTGAACCTGATGCTAGCCAGAACAGTGTGTTTATGGCCTATCAAACATACATTGTATATCTGCTTTAATTATTAAGGAGAAGGGCACATTGACCAGAAGTAAAGAACGTCCATGTTAAAAATAAAGACATCCATTTGCAGCAACATGGATGGACCTAGAGATTGTCATGCTAAGTGAAGTATGCCAGACAGAGAAAGACAAATATCGTATGATATCGCCTATATGTGGAATCTAAAAGAAAAAATGAATGATATAAATGAATTTATATACAACACAGAAATAGACCCATAGACATAAACATAGAAAACATAGACATAGAAAACAAACTTGTGGTTACCAATGGGGAAGGAAGGGGAGGGATAAATTTGGAGCTAAGGACTAACATACACACACTGCTACGTATAAAATAGATAACCTATTTTATACAGTAGCAAGGACCTACTGTATAGCACAGGGAACTATACTCAATGTTTTGTAATAACCTATAAGGGAAAAGAATCTGAAAAAGAATATGTATGTGTATGTATATATATAAAACTGAATCACTTTGCTGTACAGAGGAAACTAACACAACATTGTGAATCAACTATATTTCAATTAAAAAAATAAAAAATAAGAAAATAAAATTAAAATAAAGACTAAGTTCCTCCCTTCCTGGGATGCAATGCTGGTACTCCTTCGATGATAGGACTTCCTTCCCAGATGCCAAGGCCATTCTGACTCACTGTGTACGTGCTGACCTGTTTTTTTGAAACTTTGAAGGAATGTATCCCTGACGTGTTTGATGTTCTTTGTTCTGACAAGATATAAAACTGCTGAAAACCATGCTTCTCTGGAGCAGTTCCTCAGCGTTATCTGAGAGGCTGTCTTCTGGGCTATAGTCCTCAGTTTGATTCAAATAAAACACTTTTTCCTATATTCCTATTATAGATTGTTTATTGATTATTTTCATTGACAGCCTATTGCATCAAAAAGCCATTTGGAGGCTTCCCTGGTGGCGCAGTGGTTGAGAGTCCACCTGCCGATGCAGGGGATGCGGGTTCGTGCCCTGGTCCGGGAAGATCCCACATGCCGCGGAGCGGCTGGGCCCGTGAGCCATGGCCGCTGAGCCTGTGCGTCCGAAGTCTGTGCTCCACAACGGGAGAGGCCACAACAGTGAGAGCCCGCGTACCGCAAAAAAAAAAAAAAAAAAAAAAAAAAAGCCATTTGGCTCTGTTCACAGGTTGAATGCTACCTTCATTTTGCTTCTCTTCTGGGTCCTCATTTGAATGTAGGGTATGTGCCCAAGGACTCAGGTTGCTCTGAGACCCTCATCTCCCCTGAATGTCTTCTTTGCCCACTTACCTAAATTTCTGTCACCAGCCATGACCCCTAGAAGGCTACTGATGTAATGTTACATGAGAGGCGTTCTGTTCCAGGGTCTCAGTTTCCTTCCTTGGAGAGCAGCGTGGGCACTGGCTGCCAGGTTCCTCTGACTCCTCCCTCCAGGCTCCCAGGCTCTACCCCTGTGGCCTTAGCACTGTCCTTTGACCACTTACCCCCAACTCTCCTCTCCCCCCGCAGCTGTATTTCATCTACAGGCCATTTACTGTTGAGTCTGCCAACTTTATATTCTCCTGGGAAAAGTACATCTACTTCTCTCTTTGTAAAATACATTTTATAGATTAATTTCTTCCTCTTTCTTTGTAAAATTCCTTGGCATGTGAAATGTGTTGAAAAGTACAAGGTTTTTGATCTCCCTTCTGTCTCAAGGAATTAAGATTCCCATAAGTCTCCAGATATTTCCCCCCAAGCACTCTATGCTTTGGCAAAAACAGGCGGACAAACAAAACAAAAAAAGCACCCTTCTCAGTTAGCTGTGTGACGTATTAGCAATTCTCACTGAAAATGAGACACAAAAATTTCTTCCCCTTTCTTACAAATATGATTTTAAAATCACTTTGAAACTGTTCTTCTCTTTCTTCAGGTGAGATTAGAGTAAGTGTCTTAAAATCTATTTGTACATTTCTGATTACTTGTACCTCAGGTGTTTATGTATATGCCCATATGACCCAATATGTGTATAACTAATACATTTAATTGGGCCCTTGTTCTTTCCCTGGGGATTCCTGTTATTCATTCATCCACTCAATCACTCTCTCATTCTTTCATTCAATAAATAATTTTGAATGCCTCCTTTATATTAGACTTTGTGCAAAGTCTACTAAGGGGATACTACGGAATACACACAACCACAGGCTAAAATACTACATTTATTTTAGCCATCTGAGTATCTGAGTACCACAGGTTGAGTTGTCTAGAAGTAGACTCTGGAGTTTGGAGTATATAGAGATTTTAAGGGATGGATTCCCCTTCCCGGCTGAGGTCCAGAGGTATCTGTACTTTTCTGAGCTTCAGGAGACCGAGTTCTACTATTAGCTCTGTCCCTAACAAGCTGTGTGATCTAGAACAGGTTGCTTCACCTCTCTGGATTCAGTTTTCCAATGTCAAAACCTAGGAAAGAGAAGTTCTACCTGCCATTTCATCAGAAGGGCATAGTAATAATGATGTTGTGTGAATACTTCATTACTTGCAGAAATAGAAAATCTGTCTTCATGACATCGATATGCAGTAGGCTGGAAAGGAGATGTAATTCCAATTTTACAAATAAGAAAATAGTTTTAGAGAGCTTCTGAAGAAGCTTACTTAGGTGGTCCATTTTGCCTCAGTGAAATCATCAGACCAGGAATGTAAAATAGCTCCTAAATTCACTCAGGTATCCAATGGTTTTGGAAATAGAATCTTTACTTGGAAGGAAGGAGACTAATATTTATTTTTTTAATTTTTTTTAATTTTAATTTTATTTTTTTTTGAGACTAATATTTATTGAGTGCTCACTCTGAAGCAGCAGCGGTAGGTCATTTTACCCGTATACTTTCATCGTGTGTGACCATGTTTCTGTGTTGTTATGTATTATCCCATTTTACAGACTAGAGAACTGAGGTTCAGTTACATGGCTTGCCCTAGCGAGAAGTGGAGACGGATTTAACCTTTGTCTTCTCTGACTCCAAAGCACAGAACTGCCAGGGAGCATGGAGTACAACCCTCCACTAGACTTTTCCAGTGGGGCCATCAAAGCAGGGCTTCCCTGAAACAAGGGTAGTCTTGACTGGGGTGTTTGTGCTGTCCCAGCCTGATTGTCCCCGTATCCACAAACCTTCTTTCATGAACTGCACATACTGTCTTTATGGAGATTCATGGAAACCCCGTGTTATTGTTACGGTTGATGTTTTAATGCATCTCTTCTCCAGGCCATATTTCTTCACATGGTAGTCACGTCATTTGAGAAAAGGTATTTAAGCACGCTTATTTATTAAGTATGCTCCTTCAGACGGATAAACACAATCTGTTAGACAGGCTTGATCTAAAATTTATTTATCATTGAAATAGAACTGAAATTTCCTGGTTTCCTGGGTTTGCATGAAGTCTCGTGGTGTTGATGTATTGTCCACTTTAATATTTAACTGTTTAGTTAGGTTCAAAATAAATCATTTTGCCCCATTTTGTCATAAAGTTTGTATGGCTTACTAGCTGCTTAGATTTCCCTCCACAGCAAATCCTTTTGTAACTCCATATTTCTTCCCCCAGAGTTAGAAATACGCACGCCGCAAGAGGCTGTGGGGAAAAGCAGTCTGCAGTTCTTGGTAACTTTGGGCAAACCACAAACAGCATCAGAGAACTGAGAAAAGTTCAATCTCATGGGCAGTAAGCATAGTTGTTTATTGCAGAATCAGCATTGGGCATAATAGTCCAATAGATTTTTTTTAATACTCACTGAATTCTTTTTCATCAAAATCTTGAACTGTTTGATTCACTAAGGAAATACCATATTTAGGAAGTTACGGCTGAATCAGGTTTTCAAATGGACACTTACCTGAAGTTTATTTCCTCTTTAGAAATTTTGAGCTTGGGAAGAAGTTGAGAGGAAATTTGGTTCCATCCTCTTGATAGAGGTCAAAGATGAAGTAACTTGCCTAAGAGAACACAGCTGGCTGGGGCAGAGGAGGAACAAGACAAGGTCTCTTGACTTTTCTTTCTTTTTTTTTTGTATGGGAGTATAGTTCTTTCACAAGGTTGTGTTAGTCTCTACTGTACAGTGAAGTACAGTAGAGTTCCCTCTCTTGACCTTCTGACAGGGCAATTGTTCTTGCTCCAAATGCTGCAAGCTCCCCCGTATAAGAAACAGGGTAGGACTTCCCTGGTGGCACAGTGGTTAAGAATCCACCTGCCAATGCAGGGGGCACGGGTTTGATCCCTGGTCTGGGAAGATCCCACATGCCGCGGAACAACTAAGCCCATGAGCCACAACTGCTGAGCCTGCACTCTAGAGCCCACAAGCCACAACTATTGAGCCTGTGAGCCACAACTACTGAAGCCTGCGTGCCTAGAGCCCGTGCTCCGCAACAAGAGAAGCCACTGCAATAAGAAGCCGGCGCACCGCAATGAAAAGTAGCCCCCGCTCCCCGTGACTAGAGAAAGCCCGCGTGCAGCAACGAAGACCCAACGCAGCCATAAATAAACAAATAAATAAATAAATAAATCTATTAAAAAATCATTAAAAAAAAAAAGAAACAGGATATTCATGTTGGTTAACAGAAAGTTACCACTCACCGTGGTGACCTACACATGGGTGACTGATTATGTATTTTTATAATGCTACATACATACTTACAAAAAATTCAGGCAATATGAATGTGTATAAAAGGATATAAAAGTGAAAACCTGCTACTTCCTGGCCTCCTTCAACCTTACTCCCCAGAGTTCACCACCAATAGCCTGGTCTGTAGCCATCTGGATTTTTCTAGCCATATGTAACACCCCTTTCTCCCCCAGAACACACACAGTTTACTTTTAAAAATTAAAATTAAATTGTTTATATATACATAATCTTCTGTAATTTGCTTTTTCAACAAAAAACAGATTGTGGGCTTCTTTCCATGTCATTATACATAGCTGTACCTCCTTCCTTGTGTGGTGCTCCAGTGGATAGAACAGAATACATTTAACCAGTTTTCTACTGATAGGAAACTTGGCCAGTTTTTAAGAATTATAAATCATGACCATGGAATATTACATTAGTGGGTCACAGCACCATCCAGTCTGCCTCTCCCCTCCCCTTGCAGTTGTAGGAGTTCCTTCTCCCCATGCCTGATCGTCATTCAATCTTTGGTCTAATAGTTCCAGGGGCCATTACAGTCAGTACCAGCGTCTGCCTGTCACAGTGCAATGTGCAACTCTAAAATCCCACTGAACATAATTTGTGCTCCTGTAGTGATTCAGAGTTTTGAAGTGCTGCAGGCTCATTATTAAATGGCCATTATTCTGTAGAAATCAGGCAGTGCTGGTTATTAGAGGCTTGGACCGAGAGAACATTAAAATCAGTCACCAGCATCTGTACACCTGAAAAACACTGCTGCTATTTCACTTCTTTTTTTTCTTTCTTTCTTTCTTTCTTTCTGTCTTTCTTTCTTTGTTTCTTTGTTTCTCTCTTCTTTCTTTCCTTCTTCTTTCCTTCCTTCTTTCTTTCTTTCCTTCTTTCTTTTTATTGTTATATTTTGGCTGCAACAGGGCTTAGTTGAGGCATGCAGGATTTTTCCTTGTGGTGGGTGGGCTTCTCTCTAGTTGTGGCGTGCAGGTTTTCTCTCTCTAGTTGTGGCACGTGGGCTCCAGAGCATGTGGGCTCTGTAGTTTGCAGTATGCAGGCCTCTGATTGAGGCGTGTGAGCTCAGTAGTTGTGGCACACGGGCTTATTTGCCCGGCGGCATGTGGGATCTTAGTTCCCCGAACAGGGATTGAACCCACATCTCCTGCATTGGAAGGCAGATTTTTTACCACTGGACCACCAGAGAAGTCTTTCTTTCTTTCTTTCTTTCTTTCTTTCTTCCTTCCTTTCTTTCTTTCTTTCTTTCTTTCTTTCTTTCTTTCTTTCTTTCTTTCTTTCTTTCTTTCTTTTTCTTTCTTTCTTTCTTTCTTCCTTCCTTCCTTCCTTCCTTCCTTTCTCTTTCTCTCTCTTTCCCTCCCTCCCTCCCTCTTTCCCATTCTTTCTTTCTTTTTTTCTTTCTTTTTAAATATGAGAATAAAGGACCTTAGTATCTGAGATTAACAAACTTGAAATATCCTGCATATCATCCCTTATGTCATTCATAATTCAACAGCCATTTCCTGAGTGCCTGCTCCATGCAGGTTCTGATCAGACACCAGGCTTCCATGCACATCACACATGGTTATACCCCAGGTGCTCACAGTACAGACACTGACACTTGAAAAGACAGTGTGTTCTTTGGTAGGTACTGGATGCTTTGCTAATATTAAAAAAAAAAAAAGGAAGGAAAAAACATAAAGCAAAGATGAAGATGGGGAAAGAGGAGAAGTGCGCAACAGAGGAGAGAATGCCCTTCTGCACCCTGTGTTAAAAATGATTCAAGAAGAAAATTTAGGGGATGCCAACAAATTTTATTTAACACTTTATGAAGCAGGTAGTCTCTGTTCTCAAGGGTCCAGAGAACTGGAAAATGGGGCGGAAGCCGGGAAACTTTTATAGGATAAAGAATAAGTAACAAGGAAGAGAAAAGGAGAAAATGAATAAGGAGCAAGGAAATAAATATAGAGCCCAGAGCTGGCTTGGCATGTGGGTATCGGCTGACTGGACAGACTGCATTTCTAGTCAAGTAGAGCCTTTATAGGGACATGACAGTTGGCTGAGTTGTGTTTGCTGATGCAGCATCTGGGCAGGAGCTGTTGCATCCTGGGCCCAGAAAGGTATTTCAACACCTGTATACCCAGAGCAGTGGTTTCGCATTTTAGTGGGGATCAGAAGCCCTGGGGTGCTTGTATTCAAGCCCCGGCACCTTCTGCCTAAATTATTAGGAAAGAAGGAAGAAAGGATGGATGTGAGGGAGGAAGGAGGGAAGGAGGAAAGAAGAAGAGAGGGAGAGGAAAGAAGGAAGAAAGGAAGAAAGAAAGAAAATAAGACTTGAACAACCAGTCCTAGCAATTCCCTTTTGTCCCCAGTTTCCACTGCCCTCCAAGTCCCCCAAGCCCCCCACTTTCACTCTCTGGCTCTAACTCTCAAGAGCTTCACAGCTGGGCCCTGAGTGACCCTCCCCCTCCCTCTCTCCAGTGGCTTCCAGGGACAACGAGGGGCCACATCTGCCGAAATGTAGTCTCTCTTCTACTCCTAGCCTGCTTTGCTTACTGGACTTCGCGTGTAACATTTCATTTTATCAAGAGGCCCACTGCCCAAGAGCAAAGCAATGCAAACCGAGTCTAACAGCTATTGGCCTGGAGGATGGAGTCGGGCCCCTAGCCTGGCTTCTGAGACGGGTCTCTCTGTCCTCTGCTCACCATCTCCTTCCCCATTCCCTCCAGCTGCTCCTCAGGGGCATCCTCCTCTCTTTGGATCTTCTCTGGGTCTTTACCAAACACCTGCCACCATCCTGCTTTTCCCTGTGACAAGTGCATCTGGTCCCTGAACCCTCAGCTCAAGTCCCCACCCTGATTCCACCTCCACCCACGCTGGGACCTGCCTCCTGAGAATGGAGCGGTTCCTTCCCGTGGGTATTGAAACAAAAACAAAAGCAGGCCGTGTGGCCTGAGGACGAGGGGCTTGGACTCGAATTCAGAGCACCTGGGGTGAGCAAACTCTGGGGCTTTGTGAGCCTTTGTTTCCTCACCTGTAACTATTCCCATTTTGCAGCGTTACTGTGAGGATTGAATGAGATAGTTTGTCGAGCGTTTAGAACAGCACTTTGTGCTTAGTAAGCACATTAATGTTAGTTGGTATGTACTTATTTTCTTTATTAGTATGATTAGGATCCCACCTCCTCTCATCCCTTTTTTTCTTCAGAGAGCTCTCCATTTATTTATTTAGTTAGTTAGTTAGTCAGTTAGTTATTTTTGGCTGTGTTGGGTCTTCGTTGCTGCGCGTGGGCTTTCTCTAGTTGCGGTGAGCGGGGGCTACTCTTCGTTGCAGTGCACGGGCTTCTCATTGCGGTGGCTTCTCTTGTTGCGGAGCACGGGCTCTAGGCGCGTGGGCTTCAGTAGTTGCGGCTCGCAGGCTCTAGAGTGCAGGCTCAGCAGTTGTGGCGCACAGGCTTAGTTGCTCCGCGGCACGTGGGATCTTCCTGGACCAGGGATCAAACCCGTGTCCCCTGCGTCGGCAGGCAGATTCTTAACCACTGCGCACCAGGGAAGTCCCTCCTCTCATCTCTTTAAGGACACCCATCCAGCAATTCTTCCCCACATCCTGCCTCACCAATCTGACTCTATATGATCACTTCCATATGCAAATAGGTGGTTGTTACTCCCATCTTAAAAAACAAACCGAAACAAATTAAAAGGCACCACCCCACACTTCCCATTTGTAGCGAAGCTCCCTGGGGGTGTTCTCTCTACTCCCATCTAGATTCTCCTCCTTTACTTCTTTCCTGAACTCACTCGAATCAGGCTTTTGCTTCCCCTGCTTCACTGAACCGGCTCTTGCTGCCAAGACCGCTATGACCACTGCATTGTCAGTGCAGCGGCCACTGGGAAGTGTCACTGGCTGTGACACAGCTCTCCCCTCCTCTGTGAACCACTTTTTGGCTTGGATTCTGGCACCACACTCTCCTGATTTTGCTTTTTCCTCAGTTCAGTCTCCCTTGCCGGCTTCTCCTTAGTTTTCTGGCCTCCTAGACACTGGGCTGCCCTGGGACTCAGCCTTTGGCCCTTTTGCCTTTTCCATGTCCACTGACTAGTGATCTCATTTGTCATTTGAGATCATCGACCTGCCCACACGCCTAAATTTACATCTCCAGCTTGGACTTTTCTCCTGAATTCCTGACTCAAATAATTATCTGCCCACCTCGCACCTCCCCTTGGATTCTAGCAGGCATCACAAACTTAGCATGTCCAGAACCGAACTCCTAATCCCGCCCCGACTCCCAGCCAGCGTTCCCCACTGTGCTTCCTGTCGGGTAAGGACAGCTCCATCCTTCCATGTCAGGCTGAAAACTTTGGGGTCATGCTTGACCATTCTTTCGTCACAAACCTGGTTTCTTGTTCCTTAAAAAAATACATGCAGAATCTGACCACTTCTCTCCACTACCACTGTTCTCTTTCTGGTCCAGGTCACCCTCGTCTCTCCTACACACGCAGATTCCTGTAGTCTCCTAACTGGTGCAATGGCTCGGGACGCTCCACAGTTAAAGGAGAAAGGTTAAATCAGATAGCACCACTCCTCTGTCTTAATCCCTCCAGTAGCTTCCCATGTCATCCTACGTAGAAGCTACAGTAGATAACAAAGGCCCTGCACAACAGGCCTCCCTCCCAGCCCTCTCCCTTGTGTCCTCATGAGTTCTTCGTCAGTCATGTCAAGCACGCTCCGACCTCAGGGCTTTGCACTGGCTGTGCCCTTCGCCGGGAATACTCTCTGCCCAAATATCACATTGCTCTTTCACATCTCCTTCAAGAATTTGCTCAGATGTGTGCTCCTCAGTGAGGTCTTGCTTAGCCACTTTATTTAAAATGACACCGCCTCCCTCAACGGGCACTCTCTTTCCCTGTTTTACATTCCCCTCCTCCATCATACTAACAGTACTTAGCATCATCTAACTGTACTTATTTACTGTCTTTCTTGTCAGTGTCTGAATTTTTGTCCCTTTTGTTCACTCTGGCACCTAGAACACTGCCTGGCACACAGTGAGCACTGAATAAATATTTGTAGAATGATGAATGAATAAATGAATGAATGAGGAAATGCATAAAACAGGCAAATTATTTTGAGGGATGTGATCATTTAATGATTTGGAGCCTCAGTTTGCTGGTTAAGAAGCTCCGTTGTATTTGTACACATGGAAAAAAATCAGATTTGGAGGAAGGAGCTACAAGAACTAAACTCACAGGTGGCAAGTCTGTCCTAGACATGTGTTTGCCATGAACCGTACCTGGCCCAGATCCAGCTCCAGCCCCTGGAGGAAGGAGTGCCCTTTCTGGTGCTTCCATCTGTTTAGGAGCCCAAAGAGCGCAGGAGGCTTCTGGGTGTATGAAGAACTAGAGCAAAGAGAGCTGCTTATTCTCAAAAGACCTTACTGATGATTCATCTGTATCCATGGTTACTTTGGTCTAAAGAATAAGGAATTATCAGATGCTCTTTTCTTTAGATGATCCTGAAAAACTGCTACAACCTCTTACTTTCTGTCCCTGGGTGTTCTGTGGAGGCCATTGCCTCTGCTTGCATTTGCTGCGAGAGCTTCCTTCATTTCATCATTTCTCCCTTCAAATTACATGTCTTAAAGGATACAGACTATCTTTCAGTGGTTCTATTTCTGTTGGCTCTTGCCTAAGGGACCTATCTCTTAAAGCGGCGGTCCCCAACATTTTTGGCACCAGGGATCGGTTTTGTGAAAGCCAATTTCTCCATGGACGCATCAGGCGGTAACGCGAGTGATGGGGAGCGGCGGGGAGCGGCAGATGGAGCTTTGCTCGTGCGCCCCCCCCAACTCACCTCCTGCCGTGCAGCCCGGTTCCTAACAGGCTGAGGACTGATAGTGGTCTGCGGCCCAGGGGTTGGGGACCCCTGTCTTAAAGTCCTAGGGAAATTGTTTCAAAGGTCATGGGCACCCTGGCACCTTTCAGCTGAGACCTGGTACCATTCCTCATTGCTCAAATTCAATAAAATGGCAGAAGAATACCTTTTCCCATTGGAACTAGTCTAAAATTTTTCATACTGGTAAGCACTAATCCTTATTGACCTGAAAACTTCAACGAACTCCATAGATGTCTTAGTCCTTTCGGGCTGTTATAACAAAAGCCCATAGACTACGTGGCTTGTAATCAACATCTATTTATTTTTATAGTTCTGGAGGCTGGAAAGTCCAAGAACAAGGTGCTGACATGGTTGTGCTCTGGTGAGGGCCCTCTTCCGAGTTCATAGTCAGCTCTTTCTCCCTGTATCCTCAGGTGGTGGAAAGGGTGAGGTATCTCTGTGAATCTCTTATATAAAAGCACTAATCGCCTCCCAAACACCCCACCTCCTCATACCATCACATTTGGGGGTTAGGATTCAACATATGAATTTTGGGGGTGCACAAAAATTCAGACCAGAGCAATAGACATCATCCCATCTGGTTAGACGCAGAGAATATAGGACCCCATTTTTAAAAATGACAACTATTTCATGGACCATAGGCCTTTCACCTCAATGTTACAGCTCTCTTCTCTCTATCCTGCAGTTCTGGGTCTCCAGGGCCAACATTTTATATGAGGAACCAATGAGCTTCATCTTGGCCTGTTCATTCATGGCCACTGTGCATCCTTCACTTCGCTTGAGTTTTTACTGACCTTTCCTCAAAATGTGGCTCTATGACAGAAGCCAGCTTTGGGTCAGGCTGAATGAGTTCCATATGGACTCATAGTTTTTGATATCCACAGAAGTCATGGTTGCTGTTTCAGTGAGGTAGCACCTCTATCATATCACATACTTATCATTTCTTTTTTTGTGATAGGAATAATTAAAATCTAGTCACTCAGCAAGTTTGATATTTATATGACGGTGTCTATAATCACTATATTGTGCACTAGGTCTCTGGGACTTACTTATCTACTAGTTGCAAATTTGTACCATTACACAGCATCTCTCCTATTCCCCCACCCTCCAGTCCCTGGTAACCACCATTCTACTCTCTGTTTTTATGAGTTCTGATTTTTTTAGATTCTGCATGTAAGTGGTATTACGTGATATTTGTCTTCTCTGTCTGACTTATCTCACAGCATAATGTCTTCAAGCTCCATCCATGTTGTCACAGATGGCAGCGTTTCCTCTTTCTCATGGCTGAATAATATTATATATATATGTTATACATTACATGTTCTTTACCATTCATCTATTGATGGACACATATTGTTTCTGGCTTATCTTTTAATGATTCAGCTAACAATGTCCAGTGGCATAAAGTAGGACTGTGTTCTGCAACCCTCTTTTGCCTAAGTTAAATATGAATGGTTTGAAGCTAACTTTGGTTAATTCAGATGCCTGTCCATTGGCCATAGAAAATAGTTGAATGAGTTTCTCACGCTACAATAACATCAATGTCACAACCTGGAAGTGGCCCCTGGGTGACACATCCTGTGATCAGACCGCTAACAGAAAGTCTAGTCTTAGATCAACTATTTTACAATTAAAATGATTATTTTGTGGGTGTTCTCCAAATGTAGTGATTCTAAGTTTAATACTTCCATTCAACCAGCTAATTTGTTTTTAGTTGTTTAGAGCAGTGGTATCCCAGCTGTTTTAATTACATACCTCATTAGTGAAAAAAATGTCAGCATGCTCTCCCAATCTGTATAGATTTATTTATAAATTCTATACACGTGCTATTATATTACTATGTTATCTGTATTATAAAGCATACATAAAATAGCAATTTAAAAGGATGGGATGAAGGTGAAATGTAACTTTTTTCTTATTTTATTCATTAATGGAACAATATGATGTTATGATGATGAATGTTCAGGCTGCTTCCTTTTAAAAATGTCTTGCTAATCCTGATGGCTTCATGTTTCCATTAGCTAATATCAAAGGCACAATAAAAACTCAAGGCAAGTCGCATCATTAACGAGAGTGGAGGTAAATTCGTATTTTAAGTAGTCTTTTTATTAATTTTAAATGTGGAGATTGACTTTTGGTCAGATATGATGAATCCCTGTTTTACCACATAATGCAACTCCTAAAAAGTTTGTCTGTTCTAAGAATCAGAGCAGTGCAGGCTCTGTCATTTCTTTTTTCATATAAATTTATTTATTTATTTTTGGCTGCCTTGGGTCTTCGTTGCTGCACGCAGGCTTTCTCTAGTTGTGGCGAGCAGGGGCTACTCTTCACTGCGGTGTGCGGGCTTCTCATTGCGGAGGCTTCTCTTGTTGCGGAGCACGGGCTTCAGCAGTTGTGGCTCGCGGGCTCTAGAGCGCAGGCTCAGTAGCTGTGGCGCACGGGCTTAGTTGCTCCGCGGCATGTGGGATCTTCCCGGACCAGGGCTCGAACCCATGTCCCCTGCATTGGCAGGTGGATTCTTAACCACTGTGCCACCAGGGAAGTCCTGCCATTTTGTTTTTGTTGCTTGTGTTTATTACTGACATTTCTTGAATCCTCTCCATTTTATGAAAGTTAGTTTAGTTGAAACTAGATGCTACATTCCATACAGCTGCTTAATTAGGCACATCTGAACTCCAACATGTGGCCATTTGGTGAAAGTGAACAAAAATGTGTCAACTCTCTACCTAGGGAACCTCTACTTTTTCCCAAAGACACCCTGAGAACCACAGGGTGGGGGGACCCAGCAGTCAACATCTAGCAAGTTGACCAAGCAGGTGAGGTGTCTGTCTCAGTTGGAATCTTTAAGTGCTATTAAAGCTTGACTCCTTTCATATTGTTACATCTAAATATATGTCTAATATTTTCTTCCTGCATGCCAGTCTTACATGGCCTCTACAGTGCAGAGACTCTGCAGAGAGATATCTGCTACTAACTCGTCCTGGGAAGTTCACTGGCAATCAGTGCTCATAAACGGATGTTTGAGAGCTGCTTCCCAAACTCCAGGCATTTACATCAGAGCTTCACAAGTCTGCCTTACCTATACATCATCTGTACTCTTAGTTAATTAACATTGATATCTGTATTAACCTACTTTGAAAACTTAAGTTTATTTAAAAAGGAAACATGTGTTACTGGCACGAATAGAAAAGTGCCTATCACTTGCCCTTCATCCTGTCTCACAAACCCGGTTCTTCTCACCACAGCCTGCACACAGCCCCTGCTGCTGGCCTTGGTGAGCTCTCTACACCCTGCAGCTGAGAGCCCAGAGTGTTCCTTTTTCCTCTCCCTGCAATACCCAGCATTCAGCGTGGTGAGGAGAGACCTGGACAGAAAGTGCATTGCACTGCCACCTGCTGAAGGGCTTCTCAGCAACTGGTCCACAGAGGGTGGGAAGGGTGGGTGCATGCTGGCAGCCTTGTACCACCGCAGATCAACTTGGGTATAGTACTTGGGTAGTATACTTGGGGAAACACATCTCTTTTTGCTTTACTTCTGGGAACTACAGAACCAAATATAAGACTCAAATATGGTCATGGCATTGTCCTTACGGCTTGCATATTTGGGGTGGTGTCTCTTACCACCTCTAGCCCTGGGTCTTGATTTTCTACTATCAATTATATTTTTCTTAGTCCTGATTCTTTGTTCTTATTTATGGTATGCTGGTATTTTTACATATGCATTCTTGTAGCAAGCTACCTCAAAGCTTGTGGAACAAGGACAGAAATACATAAAATATCTCACATGACATCCCCTGCTCACAATGTCATCACTGGCTTCACCTCTAGTGAGGGTATAAGTCTGTGTATCTTATGAATGACAGCACTCAGGACGTGTCAGTGGATGTCTTATTACATTATATCTGCTTTATGACACTTTATGATTTATAAAGTCCACACAGAGACCATCTCATTTAGTCCTCAAGACAACTGTGAAAAGGACAGGCCAAGAGAATGTGGGAGATGAGCCAGAGGGCCAGTTCCCAGCCTGGGTCTCAAGATGCCAAGGTCTTTCTCTCTCTCTCCCTCTCCCCCTCCCCCCTTACCTTCTTCGCTCTTTCTCTTACCTGTTCTCTTCCCTCCTCCCCACGCCTCCCCTCCTCTCTTCCTCTATCTCTCCCCTGCCCACCCCTCAGCCCCCTACCATAAGAACAATCCTGGGTGAGCCTACTGAAGGACGAGATTAACTGCATGAAACTGAAGCCATCCTAGAACCACCAGCCCCCAAGTGATCTGCCAACTGACCCCAGAAAGATGAGCACAGCCCAGCTGAGCTCAGTGAAACCTGTCCCAGATCAGCATTGATTTGCAAGAAATCATAAGTGGTTGCTGTTTTTAGCCACTAAGTTTTGGGGTGTGGTTTGTTGCCACATGGCAATTCGCTAACTGATATAGAGACCCATAGATTCAGGTTATATGACAGAGGTTGTTGGTGGCAAAGCTAGGAGTGGAAGCAAGCTGCTTATTAGTCCCTGTCTACCATACCAGACTACCGAGTCCATCTACCTGCCTTCCCCTTGATGAGCTGATGCTCTGTCCTCTGAGAAGTAACCTCTGGTGCAATCTACCCCTTCAGAGAGTCAACAGAGGCCACATGGATGCATGGATGCCATTCTTATACAAAGGAGATCCATTTAGATTTTGTAAAATGAGTTTCTATTTCAGAGGACATATCAAATAATCTTTGGTTGTTCTGTAACTATCCGGCATCTCCATCTGCCCATTTTTTGACATAAAATTTTCATAAACCAAATCAAATTAGCTCTATTTGATTTTTCATCTTAATATATGGCAGGACAATGAAACACTACACACTGTCATCTAGAGGTCATGAGATACATCAGAGTGATTTCCTGATGTTGTTTGGATTCAGGGAATGTTTTGAGGTAGATCCTCCTCCCACCCCACCTTGACTCGATGCTTCCCTTCTGACTGTTGTACAGAATGTCAACCTACCGCCTATACTAGGCTTGATTTCTAAGACCATGCTGATTCGCATGCTTTGTAAAATCTCATAGCAATATAGTAAGAAAGGCCACTTAACAATGAGAGAATTAACATGTTTCCTCCCCATGAATGAAGTTTGGTGTACAAAGAAGCAAAAATAGTGCCGGAAATAAATTACCAGCTTATAAACATGTTTATCAAATGCATCACACTTGGGGCACCAGATGTGAGACAGACAAAGACTAAATGTCAGCACCAGAGTCGCTAAGTAAATTATTTGACTTGTTGCTGGTAATGTGAGGCTGCACTTTGTGTGAGTTGCCGTGAAATTGCATGTTTCCGCTGTTTTGTTCCTCAATGAACCATGATCAACTCTAGAAATTGTTTGGATAAATTTTCCCCTTGGTGTTGATAGAAAAGATAATTCTCTGTAAAAGAAAACCTTTAGAAGTCCCAATATTCTTATCTGAATTCACAATTCTTATGTCTTCATTTTTGGTTGTTACACAGCAACAAATAAGTGAAATTGACTAATAAATGTATCAAATAGAATTTATGATTACCCCTGTCTCGCCTTTCCTCATACCTTGCAAAAAAAATATTTTTGATCTGAGTTATACTCAAGACTTAGAATGAGCAGAAAGAAGAAACTAGAAAGACGATTCTGTTTTGTTAGCATTTCCAAATCATATTTCTGCTGCAGAAATGGGCAAATCTCACAACAAAGCTGCTGATTTGATTAGGAAGACTACTAATTACATACTGTAGCGACATCCTCATCCACAATCATCTCCTATTTATAGATCTGGCATTCTTCCCATTTCTTGTTTAGAAAAATATTTTCTGGCTTGGTTGAGAAGAATAAGTCATTAGAAGCTCCAGTAAACAATTCTGTGTGGGGTGTCCATTTGAGCAAGCAGCTGACCTTTGAAAATTGCCTTTATTGTTTGAGGCTCCCAATTTTGCAGTCAGGAGGTGGTATAAAATCAATTAAGTAAAAGGATCTTTCGGTAATCAGCTCTGACAACTGTGGCCCCAGCTGCGATTATCTGTCGACTGTTGCAGCTCACTCCTTTATTCCTGTGTCACTTGTGCCCACGCGTTAGCCTTCACCTCCTGGCAGCAGTGTGGTCCTGTCCCGTTCCCCTCAGCTTCTTTTCTTCAAGCTGGTTCAGCCCAGACTGCCATCTCCCTGAGCCTTATCCTGACTCCCACTCTCAGATGCCAGGAAAATGCCCTGCTGGGTTAAGAGGTTGTGGCTTTCAGGTCCTCCTCACAGGCAGGTAGGAAGCTGAAAGGAAGTACCACAAATTGATGTTGTTGCTATGGCAACCAGAGCTGCTGCTCTGAAAAGCTGTTTAAGAGGAAAGGCTCCTCTGGTCTTTTGATCTATCTTTCTGTATCTTCCCCTTCCTTCACCTCTTATTAGGCACCTCGAGCAACCACGTCTCCTAACATCCCTGTACATGTCCCCCTAAGGAAATCATTCACACTGAGGCTTAAACAACTGAAGAGCCTTCATCCTTTAGTAAGGCACAAGTTCTTAAACCAAAGCTCATATTATAACATCTAGCATTATAATTTTATGCATCATTTGGCTGGGTGGGGGAAAGGTCTTAAAGTGTAGGGTAGAGTTCATTCATTCATTCATTCATTCATCAAGCACTTATTAAATACTCACCAATAAGTACAGAAAAATGCTAGACACTGGGGATCCAGTGATGAGTAAGACACAGCTTCTACCTCACGGTCTGGTGGAGGGGCAGATATGAAAATAAATATTCACAATAAGGTATTGCTGTTGTCTGATAAAAGTCTATCTGGGGTCTATAAGGCATGGAGAGGGCAAGTCGTTCTACTGGGAAGGGGTATGTGAGGGATTAGGAAAGACTCATGAAGGAGGTGAGTTGTGAGAGAGAGACAGGTGTGCAGTGAGCACACACATTATTTCAGAGGCCTCTTAAATGATCTCCTGAATTCATTGTCTTTGCTTGATTTATAGGCTAGTGGGTTGAGAGGCGCAGAGAGCCTTTGTGAAATTTAGCGTAAATATGATTCAAAGAAAGCCAGGGGTGTCTCCCTAGTGAGTGCTTAGAAGGTGGAGGTGGTAGTGATGGAAACAGGGGTGGTGGAGGCTGGAAATGGGGGCAACCACTCAGGGACTCTCATTGGAGGAAAGCCCTGGCTAGAATATTCAACTGGACCTTGTGGAGGGGACAGTGGGGATAACTGGAGGCTGGCAGGGGAGGAATAGCTGGTATAAGGTAATAAAGCCCCTGGGGGTATGGGAGCCTGAAACTGGGTGGGGATACTGATGGGAAAAGATCCACCTGACTATTAGTAAAAGCAGTAGTATAGTATCATGGTTAACAGCTGGGCTTTGGACTTCAACAGATCTGGATTTGTCTTGGCTCTGCTGCTACTAACTGGAGACTTTGGACAAGTAGCAATCTTTCTCGGTCTATTTCCTTAGCTGTGAAATGTGGAATATATATCTGTTACTGGCTGAATTGTGTCTTCCCCCAAAATTTATATGTTGAAGTCCTACCCCCTGGTGCTGTATTTGGAAATAGGGTCTCCAGAATGTGACCATATTTAGAAACAGGGTCTTTAAAAATGATTAAATTAAAATAAGGTCATTAGGATGAGCCCTAGTCCAATATGACCGGTGCCTTTAGAAGAGGAGGAAATTTGGACACAGACACATACAGAGAGAAGATGACGTACAAACACAGGGAGAAGGCGGCCGTCTACAAGCCAAGGAGAGAGGCCTGGAACAGCTCCTTCCCTCATAGCCCTCAGAAGAAAGCAATCCTGCAGACATCTTGATCTTGGAATTCTAGCCTCCAGAACTGTGAGAAAATAAATCTCTGTTGTTTAAGCCACTGAATATGTGGTATTTTGTTATGGCAGACCTAGGAAACTAATCCATAGAGCTATTGTGAGGATTAAATAATTTATATAATACACTAAATCATGTGATAATTTTCAATATACGGTAGATATTATTATCAATAACAATAAAATTGGCTCTACTTTAAATTAAAAAAGTCCCAACTCACTTGCATTATTGGATTGTTCAGACTATCAATCAATTTTTCTGGTTAACTGAGCACCAGAACACACTTTGTTTCCATTCTGATGCTGAAATCTTTTAAATACGCCTCATCCATCCTTGTGTTGATTAAAATTGAACCTCTTCTTTTGATTTACAGGCCTGAGTGCCTCTCTCTAATTGCAAGAGATTGAAATTGAACGTGCACTGCTTCTAGAAAGAAGTCTTGTTTTGTTCTAATAACTCAGTTGTTAATGTTTTCTAATGATTTACTTCTTTCTTTTTTTTCCACAATGGAGTGCTGAAAACTCTGGTTAACTTTAAGGTTTCAGGCAACTGGACAAATCCAGGGTGTCAACATCCTTTACTTTCCATGAACACATTCTGCAAAACATAGTCTTGCATAACTGCTCTACATTGTAAAGGCTCAAACTTGTTTCTGGAACTTTAATTATAATAAAAAAAAATGCAAATTACTATCATTGTCTGCACTTATTTTGGACCAGCTGTTTCTAAACAATTAACAAATAGATCATGTAAATGCACTTAGTTAAGAGAAATACCAGACTCCAAAGAGAAAACAGAAGAAACTGAATTCTATTTACAGTCTTTAAGATTATGCTTCTCAACCGTGTTTATGGGAGCTGGTACCAAACAGTAAATTGCCCTGATCTGACGTTTCTACTTATCTTCTAAGAGTGAAATTTATTTAGCTTCTTTCTCTTCCTTGGGGAGAAGGTTATAAGCCACAGAACAAATGATCTTTATTGGTTCTTATCTACCCAAGAGAATGCTGTGCCTGGAATTTCAAGTAAAGAAGAGTGAGGAAGAAAGACTATGGGAAGATGTCACTCAGAGTCTCAGAAGGAGGGAATAAAAGACCTTTAATGAATGTGATGGATTAAAATGTCACTCCTCCCATTAGAAGTTTGAGCCTAGCTGAACTTGTATCTGAGCTGTACTGGGCTGTCCTTTGCAACTACCTCTGGCAAACAGAATGTGAGAGAACAAACTGTGATTTCCAAACAAGTCCTCAAGAGGACTTGTGACTGATGCTCTCACTTTCTTGCATCACTGCTCTCAGACTGCCATGAAAAGAAACTTGGTCTAGTCACCCAGAAGATGACAGACTACATGAAAAGGGTTCCAGCTGACTGCTAGCATCCCTGCCAGCCATTTGAGTGGGACCATCTTAGACTATCCAACTTCAGTCTCAGGCAAGACCAGCTGAGTCTAGCTCAAATTCCTGACCTACAGAATCAAGAGTCACTAAAAGGGATGCTGTTTTAAGTCACTAAGTTTTGGGTTGTTTGTTATACAGCAATAAATAGCTAATACAAAAGCGTATAGGACATAGAAAAAACATTTTACAAAATCGAACACTCTGCCATGATAAAAACATGCAACAAACTAGAAATAGAAAGGAATCTTCTCCATCTGGTAATATCATCGTACTTAATCATGAAAGACCAAATGCTTTCCTTCTGTCTTCCCAGAATCTTGATCTCAGCTCACAACATTTACAATAACATAACAGGGAGAAGGGGGCACATACTGGGCCCTGCGAAGTCCTGGTGCATTTCCCCCTTCAGCCAAGAGGAATTTGCATACAGGCAAAGCTTAATCTTGCTGTTTCTACAGCAAGTTCTCCCAAGTAGACACTTCCCTGACAGCTCCTCTCTTTGGGGATATAAGTGTTTGACTTAAAACGCCATGAGGTTTTTGAGATTTATCTTGTTGAAAGTAGTAAGTTGCAGAAAGATGTGTATTGACAAATTGAAGCATAAAAACATGCAAGTGTTGGTATAAACTGTGTAGGGATTCATACACGGCCAGTGAAAACTCAAGCTATACATAGGAATGGAAACACCAAATGGGATAGTGATTACCTCTGGCAGGAAGTGGGGGAGAGGATTGGTAAGAGGAAACAGGGATTTCAATTGGGCATCATTCGTATATGGTTTATTTCTTAAACTGAGTGGTGGGTGCAAGGGTTTTTGATATTATTCTTCATACCTTTTTATGTCTGAGGTATTTCAGAATGTAAAATAAAAATATACAATTAAGTTTGTAATCATTGATCTCTACTTTCTTTTGGAAGGCTGGTGTTTCCAAAAATAGTAGTTGGCTTTAGTGGTTAAGAGTCCAGTCTCTGGAGCCAGCTTCTTGGGTCCCCAACCCTACTTCACCACTCTTTGCTGTGTAGCATTGGGCAAGTTGTTTGAGCTTTCTGTGCTTGTATTTCCCCATTCATAAATGACTATTCCTACATCTTTAGGATATTAACAGGATTAAGTGAGTTATTACAAGTAAAGTGCTTACAACAGTGCCTGGCATATAATAAATGCTTAAAAGATGTCAGCAATCTTTTTCATTTACAAACCAACTGACATTGGTTTTTCCAGGGACTTCTCATGACCAAATATAGGTCCTTCGAAAAATTTTCAGAGGAGTTATAAGCAAGTGCTTTTTGGTATTGCCCACTGCACCCCTCTTTTTAGAAGGTGCAGAGTTCTTTGCTTCCAGAGATAAGTCAAAGTGAAGAGCTAGGAAAAAACATTTGTTTAACTTTGGTTTGCAAAAGTCTAAGCCCTAAGGACTACTGAAAGGACTTTGGACATAAAGCAAACATTTGGAGAAATATTAAGGGAGTGACAGGGCTTTCCCTTCTCCCTAATCCTAGAGAAAGGCCCCCAGGCTCATGAGAGAGAAAAGAGATATTAAGTGAGCTTCAGAGAGAAGGGCATGGGCTGCTGCTTCCAGGCAGCATCTAGCAGAGAAGGCAGGACAGAGAAGGTTATGGAAATACAGAGGGCTGAGTTTCTGAAGTTGCCGTCTTGAAATGGAGTCATTGTAAGAACTCTGAGAGGGAATACCTCAGAGAATCGTTAGGCAATAGGTTCACCAAGGCCTATAGAGTCCCCTTGTCCATGATTGGCCAGGAAAAAGCAGAAGGATGCCCTATAGCTGGGCACAGAAGTTCCAGGAGGTCAGCTGGGCTTGGAGAGACTGTGAAGGCAGGAATGGCAGTGGTGACCCATGAGGACAGAAGACACTGAGGACTCATCAGCCCTCCCTCCCCAAGGCATACCTGTAATTTCCCTTTGCAATCTCCCTGAAACTTTAACCTTGAGGAATGGGTCAGAGAGCTCTGACTTAACAGAGGTCAGACTGTCATCTTTCAGGAATGGAGCTCAAAATAGAACTTGTTACAGGAAAATAAGAAAGGTTATGTTTCTTGGACCCCTGTGTTGTTGGAGTATGATTCAGATACTATGGCAGGTAGATGCCCCCAAAGATTCCTGTCTCCTGATACTCATGCCCTTGTGCAATCCCTTCCTATTGAGTGTGGGCTGCACCTAGGGACTCACTTCTAATGCATCTGGCAAAAGTGATGGGGTGTCACTTCTGAGATTAAGTTACTCAAGACTGCAACTTCTGTCTGGCTGGCACTCTAGCTCATGTTGATAAAGCCAACTGTCATGCTGTGAACTGCCCTATGGAGAGACCCACATGGCAAAGAATTGGGGGCAGGCTCCAGCCGGTAGCCAGCAGCAAGGAAGTGAATTTTTCAGTCCAACAACCCATGGAGAAGTAAATCCTGCCAACAGCCATGTGAGTGAGCTGGGAAGCATCTCCTTCCCCAGTCAAACCTTGAGATGACTTAGCCCAGACGGACATCTTGATTGCAGGCTCATGAGAGATGTTGAAACAAAGGACCCAGCAAATTTGTGCCTAGACCCCTGACCCACAGAAGCTGTGGGATAATAAATATGGCTGTTTTGAGTCACTACATTTGGAGTGACTTGTCATGATTGAATAAATAACTAATACAGATACACTACATATGTAAAGACAGTCATTTTTTGAAGAGACGATACCATTTCCCTACAGAGAACATGGCAGGGAAACTCTAGAAAGCCCCATCCTTGGAGGTCAAGATCTTTGCTTTCCATGGTTTTGGGAAAATTAAAGGCCAATATCACTATTAAACATAGATGCAAAAATCCTCAACAAAATATTAGCAAGTGGAATTCAATAATATATCCCTATCAAGGATCATACGTCATGATCAAGTGGGATTTCTCCCAGGGACGCAAAGATGTTCAATATCCACAAATGAATCAATGTGATAAACCACATCAACAAACTGAAGAATAAAAACTATATAATCATCTCAATAGATGCAGGAAAATCTTTTATAAAGTTTAACATACATTTATGATAAAAAAAAACCTCTCAACAAAGTGGGTATAGAAGGAACATACTTCAACATAGTAAAGTTCATCTATGACAAGCTCACAGCTAACATCATACTCAATGATGAAAAGCCAGAAGCACTTCCTCTAAGAGCAGGAACAAGACAAGGATGCCCACTCTTGACACTTTTATTCAACATAGTATTGGAAGTCCTAGCCACTGCAATCAGACAAGAAGAAGAAATCCAAATTGGAAAGGAAGAAGTAAAACTGTCACTATTTGCAGATGAAATGATATTATACGTAGAAAATCCTAGAGATGCTACCAGAAAACTATTAGAGCTCATCAATGAATTTGGTAATGTTGCAGGATACACAATTAATACACAGAAATCTGTTGCATTTCTATACACTAACAGCAAACTACCAGAAAGAGAAATTAATTTGCTTACAAGAACATCAAAAAGAATAAAATACCTGAGAGTAAATCTAACTAAGAAGGTAAAAGACCTGTACTGGGAAAACTATAAGACACTGATGAAAGAAATTGAAGACAACACAAACAGATGGAAATCTATACCATGTTCATGTACTGAAAGAATTAATATTCTTAAAATGACTATACTACCCAAGGCAATCTACAGATTCAATTCAATCCCTATCAAAACACAATTGGTATTTTTCACAGAACAGGAACAAATAATTCTAAAACGTGTATGAAAACACAAAAGACCCCAAATAGCCAAAACAATCTTAAGAAGAACAAAGCTGGAGGTATCACACGCTCTGATTTCAAACTATACTACAAAACTATAGTAATCAAAGCAGTATGGTACTGGCACAAAAACAGACACATAAATCAATGGAACAGAATATAGAGCCCAGAAATAAACACACACTTACATGGGCAATTAATCTATGACAAAGGAGGCAAGAATATACAATGGGGAAAAGGCAGCCTCTTCAAAAAATGGTGTTGGGAAAACTGTACAGCTACATTCAAAAGAATCAAACTGGACTATGCTCCCACTCCATGAACAAAAATAAATTCAAAATGGACTAAAGACTTAAATGTACACCTGAAACCATAAAATTTCACAGAAGAAAACATAGACAGTAAGCTCTTTGACATCAGTCTTAGTAATATGTTTTTTGGATCTGTCACCCCAGAAACCAAAACAAAAATAAATAAACAGGACCTAATCAAACTAAAACCCTTTTGCACAATGAAGGAAACTATCAACAAAACAAAATGGCCACTTACTGAGTGGGAGAAGATATTTGCAAATGATATATTCCATAAGGGGTTAATATTCAAAATACACAAAGAAGTCATACAACTCAACACGAAAAAGCAAGCAAGCAAACAAACAACACAGTTAAAAAATGGGCAAAGGATCTAAAATACACAATTTTCTAAAGAAGACATACAGATGGCCAACAGACTCATGAAAAGATGCTCAACATCACTAATCATCAGGGAAAAGCAAATCAAAACCATAATGAGATATCACCTCACACTAGTCAGAATGGCTATTATAAAAAAGATGACAAATAACAAGTGTTGGTGAGCATGTGGAGAAAAGAGAACCCTTGTGCACTGGTGGTGGGAATGTAAATTGGTGCAGCCACTATGGAAAACAGTATGGAGTTTCCTTAAAAAATTAAAAATAGAGCTGTTATATGATCCAGCAATTCTACTCCTGGGTATTTATCTGAAGAAAAGGAAAACTCTAATTAGAAAAGATATATGCACCCCTATGTTCATAGCAGCATTATTTACAATAGCCAAGATATGAAAGTAACAAGTGCATATCAATAAATTAATGGATAAAGGAGATGTAGTATATATACCCTCTATATAGACACAATGGCATATTATTCAGCCATAAAAAAGAATGAAATCTTGTCATTTATGACAATGTAGATGGACCTAGAGGGTATTATGCTAAGTAAAGTAAGTCAGACAGAGAAAGACAAATGTTGTATGATTTCACTTATATGTGGAATCTGAAAAAAACAAAACAAATGAACAAACATAACAAAACAGAAATAGACTCATGGCTAAAGAGAACAAACAGGTGGGTACCAGAGGGGAGGAGGATGAGGGAGAAAAGAAATAGGTGAGGGAGATTAAGAGGTATGAACTTCTAGTTGAAAAATAAATGAGTCATGGGTATGAAATATACAGTGTGGGGAATATAGTCAATAACCATGTAATATCTTTGTATATTTGTATATATTTATCTTTGTATATATATTTTTTATTGTGCTGATCATTTTGAAATGTACAGAAATATCGAATGACTATGTTGTGTAACAGGAAGTAATACAGTATATAAGTCAATTATGCTTCAAAAACAAACAGACTCATAGAAAAAGAGATCAGATTTGTGTTTACCAGAGGCAGGGGCTGGGAGGAGGGGGAATTGGGTGAATAAAGTAAAAAGTTACAAACCTCCACTTATAAGATAAATAAGTAGTAGGGATATAATGTACAACATGATAAATATAATTAACTGCTGTATGTCATGTATTGAAAGTTGTAAAGAGAGTAAATACTAAGAGTTCTCATCATAAGGAAAACTATTTTTTCTATTTCTTTAATTTTGTGTCTATATGAAATGATAGATGTTCTCTAAGCTTACTGTGATAATCATTTCATTATGTATGTAAGTCAAATCATTATGCTGTACACCTTAAAGTCATACAGACCTGTATGTCAATTATATCTCAATAAATCAGGAAGAAAAAAATAGCTACAATAAATAGTAACTTATTTTTATCAATTTTTTTTGATCATGACTATTTCTTGAATCCCACTTATTTCTTCTGGATTTTTTTTTTCTTTTTGCTGAAGCAAATCCTTTAGCAGTTTTTTCAGAATGTAAGTGTCAGAATGGAGAAACATTTTTTGTCTTTGTATATCTTAAAATGTCTTTAGCCCTCAATCTTGAATAGTTAGTTTTTGTGGGTATAGAATCTAGGTTAACAGTTATTTTCTCTCAACACTTTGAAAGTGTTACTCTCTAGTCTTCTGACATGTACTGTTGCTAATGAGAAATCTCCTGTTAGTCTCACTGGGTTGTTTTTGTTTTTGTTTTGTAGTTAATTTGGCTTTTCCCTCTGGCAGTTTTTAAAGTTTTCTTTTTACTCTTGACGTACTATAGTTTTACTGTAATGTACCGAGGTTTCAGGTTATTTTTATTTATGCTGCTCAGCACTCAGTGTGAACTTTCAGTGGGAGGATTCATATTTTTCCTTAGTTGTGGAGACTTCTTAGTCACTATCCCCTTGAATATTCCTCCCTCTTTTTCAGTTTTCTGTTCCTCTGGAACTTCGGTTAGACATGAATATGAGGATCACATCTTTTAAATGGTCATTTTTATTTTTCCTCTTTATCAGTCAATGTTACATTCTGGAAATTTTTTCAGAATTTTCATTTGGTCTTTCCTTTTTTAAACACCCATCAGTTCTCATTTCATTTTACCCTTTTTTCTTCATGGAATATTGTTCTTTAAAAAATAAGTGCTATTTCTTGATTTCTTTTAGTATCCAAATATCCTTTTTTTTTTTTTTGCGGTATGCGGGCCTCTCAGTGTTGTGGCCTCTCCCGTTGCGGAGCACAGGCTCCGGACGCGCAGGCTCCTGACGCGCAGGCTCAGCGGCCATGGCTCACAGGCCCAGCCGCTCCGCGGCACGTGGGATCCTCCCGGACCGGGGCACGAACCCGTGTCCCCTGCATCGGCAGGCGGACTCTCAGCCACTGCGCCACCAGGGAAGCCCAAATATCCGTATTTTTATACTGTTTTCATTTCATCAGAGGGAACTTATCTGCAGGTTGATTTGTTGGCAATCTTTCTTAACATTCATCCCTATTTGCTTCTTTTTTAAAATTAATTTTTATTGGAGTATGGTTGCTTTACACTGTTGTGTTAGCCTCTGCTGCACAACAAAATGAATCAGCCATGCACATACAGATATCCCCTCCCTTTTGGACTTCCCTCCCCTTTAGGTTATCACAGTGCATTAGGTAGTCTATTTGCTTCTTTATTTGATTTGCTGCCTCCTCTCGTGTAGACTTATTTTTCCTGTCTTTCTCTGTGCTCACCACCCTCCTCTACTCCCCACATCTAGTGGTTTATTTTGTCAATTCAGGCCTCTCTTCCCATGGTGTCATTGACAGTATCGCAGGTCCATGCAGTTCTTGGGGGGACAGCAGATCCAGCCACAGGGCAGAGTTAGGCTTGAGCCAGGTCCTGGATGCTTTTGCTGTCTGTCTCGGTGTGCAGTTATGTAACCTCTAGTCCCCAGGAAATTTCTGGTGTTAGCAGCTTTTATTCTCAGCCTTCTTTTAATGTTGAATTTTAAGAATCAAGTCTGGCCCCAGATCCCTATCTTTTTTTTTTTTTTAAGTCTTTATTGAATTTGTTGTAATATTGTTTCTGTTTTATGTTTTGTTTTTTTGGCTGTGAGGCATGTGAGATCTCAGCTCCCTGACCAGGGATCGAACCCTCACCCCCTGCATTGGGAGGTGAAGTCTTAACCACTGGACCTCCAGCAAAGTCCGCGGGATCCATATTTTGCATGAGGCACTGTTAGTCTCTCTGATCCCATGGGACCTAAAATCTCTGGCTGTTCAGCTTACTCTGGGAACAGAGCTTGGCAGGCCTGTGATGTTATTCCTGTACACCACTTTGTGCCATCAGAGATGTTTATCTTGTGCTTGAATTTGACAATGTCCTTCTAATGTTCTTTTTATATTTTCATGTCACTTCTAAATATTTGAAGAGAAAGGGGAGGGAGGCAAGGAAAACCTCAAAGCATGAACTTATAGTGCTCTTTTTACTATACACCCCAGTCAGGATTTGATGTACTAGGTATGAAGGCCAGTGAGCTACAACAGGCTGGACACCTAGATAAATTACCAATATACGTGACAACATCATCAATGATCAATTTTATGAGTCTGCTCTCTAATAAAAGAGTTCCATGGTCAAATACCTTTGGGAGATGCTGCAATGTATACTCTGTTCATGGAAATTCAAAGTGACTGTTAGCATATTGAAGGCTCTGAAAAGTCCTGTAGTAAATAAACGTCTTTGTCTTCATTTAATCTGGTACTTCCAGATTTTCTTAACCATGCAATAATTTTTTCCAGAAAACCCATGAATATTTCATGAACACTTTGGCATATATTGGCCCAGAAAACCTCTCTTTATGAACATATAACCATAATACTTACGAAGCTGGTTTCTATAAGACATAGGAAGAAGTAGATACTATATGAGTTAGAATGAAATTTAAAGACTCAGAAGATTCTAGGCCAGTTCTATTCACTCTGAACAAACCCCCTAACAGTCTCTCAGAATTAGGACATGGTTTATTCTGGAATGTATCTTTCTCTGTCAGAAACTTTCGGGTGGCATCTTTGCATGGCAAGTCTGTCCTGCTTCAACTGCTGTGTGCCTAAGCTTTTCAGACAGCTGACCTACTCTTCTGGTCTCCATTGGGGCCTGCTTTTCACAACGAGCAGCTATGGGGGAAACAGTAATTTTTCTTCCAGCTCCCTGATGGCTTCCAGACGAAAGTGAACTCTTCCACAAGATGGTGGCTGTTCAACGCCCTCCAGTTCTTAAACACACGTCTGTTATTTGTCCAGCTCCAGACTTGGTGCTATCCAAGCACAATGGGAACATGGGGTTTGCTTTATCGTTCTCTGCTGCTGGTCTGCCCCTTCCCTAGTTTCCATTCCTAAACTGAAGGGTCTTTAAAAATCTTTTGGGAGCTAAGACAAAAATCACTTCCCTCAGCTCACCATTCTGTCAGAAATTGCTTTCTCTTTAATGTTTGTCTTTTCTACTGGACCCTGTGCTCATAAGGATAGAGGTTGTCCCTCATTTTACTTTCTATTCTCCACAACAGGCACAGGTGGTAATTCACAGTAGCTGCAGGATAAATAAATGTAACAGGAATGAATGCTTTTCATAGGGATTAAAATGATTTTTGAATAATTTTAAACTTTAAAAAAATTACACGAACCAGACGTGGTGACAGTTACCGAAGATTTGAAATAGTACTTTCTTCCCCAAACAGTAAGACAACAGGGAGAGGTTCCTAACTTGGGTCCATTTCCCCTCAGTCCTTTCTTTTCCCTTCCCCCACTCCTACCTTTTTATTTTGAAAAAAATAGTGAACTGCAGAAAAGTTGAAAGAATAGTAGAGTGAACACCTAGAATACCTTCACCCAGATTCCCCAACAATTATTATTAACGCAAAATAATAATTTTGCATTATTATTAATGCAAAAAATTAACAATGATACATAATATTATTTGAGACACAGCCCATATATATATTTTTTAATTTATTTATTTATTTTATTTTTGGCTGCATTGGGTCTTCATTGCTGCCTGTGGGCTTTCTCTAGTTGCAGCAAGCAGGGGCTACTCTTCGTTGCGGTGCACGGGCTTCTCATTGTGGTGGCTTTTCTTGTTGCGGAGCACGAGCTCTAGGCGTGTGGGCTTCAGTAGTTGTGGCGTGTGGGCTTCAGTATTTGTGGCATGTGGGCTTCAGTAGTTGTGGCTCACGGGCTATAGGGTGCAGGCTCAGTAGTTGTGGTGCACAGGCTTAGTTGCTCCGCGGCACGTGGGATCTTCCTGGGCCAGGGCTCGAACCCGTGTCCCCTGCATTGGCAGGTGGATTCTTAACCACTGTGCCACCAGGGAAGCCCCACAATTACTTTTTAAAGCCAACTGTGTCTAAAAAAATCAGCTGATAGCCTTATGGGAGTTCCCTTGTATGTTATTTGTTGCTTTTCCCTTGCTGCTTTTAATAGTCTCTCTGTCTTTAATTTTTGTCATTTTAATTCCAATATGTCTTGGCGTGTGGTGAAATTTAAAAGAATGTTTAACTGTGGCCAGGGGGCCATTTGCTGACTTGTGCACATCTCTAGTTGAGGTTGCCTAGGTCTAGACTTTTAAGTAGGGCAGTTTTTATGTGACAGTGGAGGTTCAGTAACAGCTTAGAATAAATACACTGTCATTTCTGGCTTTGGACCTAAGGGGCTGTCTTTTTTTTTTTTTTTTTAATGTAGTAGGCTTTCAGCTATGGGGACAGCAGGAATAAGTTCAATGACTGCTTTGAGCTTCCTATGCCTCTGACTTTATAAAAAGGGTACACTGTTTCAGAGGCAGACCCCCAAAAGACCCAGGAACATCCTCCTCAGTTCTGGGCAATTCCCATCTCAGTTGTTTCTGTGGGAACTGCTGCCCAAATCATGGAAACCTCTGTCAACAGAGAGCAGGAGAGGAAGCATTTTTGTAAAACATGTGTATAGCGTCCACTTCAAGCAGCAATGGGGGTGGTGGAGAAAATTAATGGTTGTTTTGACAGCCTGAGTCTTTAAACCGAGGCACTAAAAAGTACTTTGCACATTGTTAAATACAACTTCTCTCCTTCCTCAAGGTTGAGATGTAACAATGGTTGATTACCATGTACAGGCTACTCTGTCTTGACTATTTCTCAGTAGTTCACGTGGGAGGTTATTAATCGCAAAAGTCATCTGAGACTTGGATAGAATGCTTTTGGTCTTCTTAATAGGTCTGACATTAAATTAGTGAAAATACATGCCTACTAAAATGTTGACAGCCTCATCACATATTAGGGATATTTACTATCTCTGGGAATTTCAGGGACTAAACATATGAGCAATTTGGGGGATTACATCTTTACCTAGATGCCTTTTATATGGAGGGGTCAATTCTTGGTTCTCTGAGTAGTACATGTGGAGAACCACCATGGTCTAGTGGAGAGGATTTGGAGTCTAGACCCTAGAGATTTGGACCACTTGGTTTAAGCCTTGCCTTGGGAATCAAAGTAAACTTGATTAAGCACGAAGAGTGAACTTGATAAAGGTCACTGTGGGATTCATGATAAACAATTTTAGGTGTCAGGCGTTGACTCAAGTGTTTCAGCTATGCTCTATTACTTCATTCTCACACTGACTCTAGGAGGTGCTATTAATCTCAGAAAGTTTTGTTTAACCTCCCATGGTTAGATCCACCTGGTATGTTCCCCTGTGCTGCATGTTTTTACGTGGGACACTTTACGATTTGTAAATTCTAAAAGTGCTGTGAAAACCTAAGAAATGACTCTTCTCTTAATTCAACCAAAATGGATCACACACAGTCCAAGCTGCTTCCTTGAGATTCGCAGGTTTGGAGACTGTTAGGATTTCTGCAACAAGGGAGAGAAAACAGTCTTATGGTTATAAAATTAACAGTTTAGAAAATCAAGTCCCAAGTAAAATGAAAGGGAGTTTGTTTTAAGCTGAGTAAAACTTCAGTTTTCAAATGTCCAAACAGTTGATGATTATAGCAGACATTGTGGGCTGACTCAACTCCATTTCCAACCATGTTTTCCCTTGTCTGTTTCTGTCTTAGAGGCTGTAGAACCTAAAACCTTGTTTTCCAGCCTCCATTACAGCCAGGGGTGGCCATGGAACACAGTTACAGCCTTTTGAGGAGCTAAGGAGTGTCATAAAAAAGAATTTGGCTAGCTTTTGTCCTCGGTTCCTGGGGGAGCTTTTAAACGCTTGGAATTTCCTGAGTGATGGACAGATCTTTGTTATTCATGGTAGACCCCTTAACTCACACCTAAGTTTATGCTAATGAGGTGACTCATGGTGGGTCCCTAAGTAGTTTCAGGATGGGCCCCTAAGTAGTTTCAAGATGGGAGATGGCCATGTTAGAAAGACCAACCTTGTGATTGAAGGGTTGGAGATTTGAGCCACATGAAATCAGCCAGACCTCCTGGGAGACAAGGGGCGTTGAAGTTCAGTTATGTGGCCAAATGATTCAATCAATCATGCTATTTAATAAAACTCCAATAAACATTCTGGTTTCCCAAAGTTTGGGTGAGGTTCTTTGGTTGGTGATACACACTGAAGTGACAGGAGGATGATGCATGCTGAGGACACAGAAGTTTTGCATTTGGGGGCTTCCCTGGTGGCGCAGTGGTTGAGAGTCCGCCCGCCGATTCAGGGGACACGGGTTCGTGCCCCGGTCCGGGAGGATCCCACATGCCGCGGAGCGGCTGGGCCCGTGAGCCATGGCCGCTGAGCCTGCGCGTCCGGAGCCTGTGCTCCGCAACGGGAGAGGCCACAACAGTGAGAGGCCCGCGTACCACAAAAAAAAAAAAAAAAAAAAAAAAGAAGTTTTGCATTTGGGATCCTCTCAGACCTTGCCTTATGGGTCTCTTCTTTTGACTCGTTTTGATTTGTATTCTTCTGCTCTAATCGAACTATAATAAGTATAGTGCTTTCCTGAGTTCTATGAGTCATTCTAGCAAATTACAGAACCCAAGAGGATAGTGGGAACCTCTGAATTTGTGTTCAGTTGTTCGGAAGTGCAGGTGGCCTGGGACCCCCTAAGCTTGTGGCTGTTGTCTGAAGTGAGGGTAGTCTAAGGAGGACGATGCCCTTAACCTATGACATCTGATCTAACTCCAGGATTTAGCATCAGATTTGCACCGCAATTTAGCATCTTTTTCCAAACCAAAAGGCAAAAGCACATTAAGAGAAAAACCTCTGCCTTCACTCTTCACCCTTCACTCTTCTTCCTGCCTAGAATGTGAACACTATGCTTGGTGGTACAGCAGCTCTTTTGTGACCATGAAGACTAAAGCCACACAAAAAAGATGACAGAGCAAAAAATTAGAAGGAGCTTTGGTCCATGATGACACCATAGAACAGCTATCTGAACCCTGG